>NC_084990.1:22853414-23161568 GCF_963691925.1 Scomber scombrus
AGTGAATGGTGGGAGATGAGCAGAGTGTGACTGAAGATGAGGAAAATAATATAAAAACACTGGATTGTGAAGCTTATCAAATATACAGTTAAGAAAAATATATTGAGTCCCCTAATTTCAGTATTTAAACAATCCTAGTAGCCATATTACCAAGGTTTGGTTACCATGGAAACGGAATAGATTACAGATTACTAGTTACATTTGATTACTGTTCAGCTGTGTTTCATGGATACTGACATGATTTATAAGGGAGATCATTTCTTATAAAGCAACATTTATCTCTCATGTGAAAATGTATTCATTAGTTCATGTAGATGTTGGAATATAAAATAAAGATAATTGATGAATAAAGTGGGTTTAATTGGTACTGTGACTCCATTTAAGGTCATGTGTGCTCCAAATAAGCCCACATCATGATTTATTTACTAAATATATAAAAAAAATATTGATTTCAAAGAATTAAAAACAGCAATATATGTATTCAGTAACATGTTAAATATTAAAAAATGAACAAAATCTTAAAGGTGTGACTTCAGATGTAACCTTCTTTTTTAATCATCAACACTTTCATCAGTAACTGTAATTTAATGACACATTTTTTCTCAGTAAATGGATTACAGTTGCATTTATTTTGTAATTAAATTACATAACAAATTACATTACATACATGTTACTAGTTACTCCTCAACACATAAAAAAAAAATCAAATAATCATATTTACTTTGCTTTAAACAGACGCATTTTGGTATAAAAGTGGTTATATTTGATAAACTATGTATTTCGTATTACATATTAAAATCTGGCATTTTGTGAATCCAAACCACTGAATATGAGAGTGACTTATAATAACTCTATATGAGCCAATAGACTTCCTCCCACAATATTCTGCTGTATACTATCACAATAAATAAACTACAATATACTACGTTCCAATACGGTGGCTGCAATGACTAGCAGCACCCAAAGTGCTATCTACATGTATATAATAGCAGATTATTTACTCAGGGATTGTTTATTTTATTTTATTTTTTTATCACTTTCACCATCATGCGGCTACTGTTATGTCAGTTGTTGAATTTCTCGCTATAGGTGGATCAATAGAGATACCTTGCCTTATATCTATGGTTTCTGGCTCCAGTATGATACTCACATGCAAATACAAAGAAACAAAGTACAGCTGAGATTGATGGGAATGTCATAAGTTTTGAAGTTTTGCACAAACTGAACATTTAACCTGATGACGGTGTGAGATAAAAAGGTCAGAGGAATCATCAAAACTATACAAGTCATCCTGACAGGGGTTAAAACTGCTACTGCGATCCATCTCAGAGTTGTTAAGCATTCGATTCAGACTTGTTGGAGTTGGAAATGTCACTAGGTCCGACCTCATGAGATTGCTGTCGTGACTTTTACAAATAAGTGACTCATTGGCGGGGGGGGGGGGGGGGGGGGGTGGCGGGGGGGTGGTTTAACGCAAGACCTACATGTAAAATATGCCGACACGATGAGGTAATGAACACTGAGACCTTCTCGGAGTCGCCTCACCGTTCACGGCTCTGCACTTTTCAGGTTCACTGATGACGGCAGCGGCGCTTGGCCCTTATAGTGACTGGTGACATTAAAGGGAAGGAAATGGTGCTTTAATCTCTAGAGAGAGAGATAGAGAGAGAGAGGGGGGGGGAAAGAAAAGGGAACAAAGGGGGGTGCAGGGAGGGGGGGGATGCAAAGAAAGAGAATGGAAGAAAGTCTCAGAGGAGCAGCGTATGCCATGCAGGCCTCAGGTAATATATAGCTTCTTGTGGTAATCACTATAATGAAGCAGGGAACTGGTTGGGGAAAAAGAAGTGTCCGCTTTCACTCCTGGAGTCCGGTGGGGCCCTGAGAGCCTCGGCAAATGAGCCTTGGGGTCCAGGAGATAGACTGGATTGTGTGTGTGTGTGTGTGTGTGTGTGTGTGTGTGTGTGTGTGTGTGTGTGTGTGTGTGTGATTGGGGAAGGAGAGGAGAGGAGAGGAGAGGAGGGGATTGGATGAAGCTGGATGAGGGATATTTCTGGGGGAGAGGGAGCAGAGAGCAAAAGGAAGGGAGGCTTAGCAGACGCTGTGAGAGTGTGTGTTTGAGTATGTGTGTGTGTGTGTGTGTGTGTGTGATAGATGCCTCATTTCTGTGCTGCCAATGAGAAGAGCACAGACAAAATGGATGTTCATGTGTTCCTGTCTTTTATTTCATCCAGTCTAAAAGCCACATTTGGCCATTTATCAGCGGCCATTGCACCATCTTTTATCAGAGCCAGTGAGCTGGTCGATAGTAGAGACGTACTGTAGGTGTCTTTTATGCTAATTCCTGTATAGCTGGTGCATATCATGGACCAGGTAGAGGTATAGGCAGTGAATAGGTACTCCATAGACTACTGAATCATTATATCCACTTGGCAATTTTATCTTATTTCTGGTCTATAGATAATTATGTCCTCGAGCCTGAATGTGGGCAGATGCTCATGTATCATAGGACCGTTATGGAAATCAGGTCACTAGATACAACAAGGTGAAGGCTTTGCCCTTTCATATCCATTTTCATATACAGTATTCATGCAAATGCAAACCGCAGGCCACCACAGAGGCAACACTAGCAACTCTTCTGTTTATGAAATATTGAGCATATATTGTATTTTAATACCAAATGCAAAAAAAAATGCAGAGCAATTAATGTAACTGTGCTGATGAAAACCCCAAAACTTGTTGTCAGCATCCCTCCGCAGCGATTTGGACCTCATCCAAAAAGTTTTAATACAAAGAAAGGAACAAAATAGCAATGCCTTCCAACTTTTATGATTAAAATTGTGGTTAAAAGCTGCATAAATTATTTTTTAACCACTTGGTAGCAGCAGAAAAAGCCGCCTGTAATGCTTAATAAAGAGTCTGTTCCCAAGCTTTAATAGGAGTCATGTTGGGGGACACACATATATATATAACTTGCATGCTCACACTGACTACATTGGAGTGTCTAATCACTGCAGAGCGTCAACGAGTCTCAACACATTACATCGCCCACGCAACACCGACATATTATCACCTCACAGAGCAACATTAGCATTCAGCCGGGGTCGTGTTTGTGTCCACTCAACATATTTAAGTCGAATCATTTTTGCTTTTCCACCAACTCCTGAGAAGTATAGCTGCTAAACTCTTCAGTATGTTCACCAGCTAGTTGCTAAATGTGTCTGTCTGCTCTGTTTGGTGCTGAGCAGGTAGCTGGTTTGTTAGATTTAGAGTTGAATTTGGGCTCGAAAAACCAAAATAATGACACAAAATCATTTATATCCCTTTGTGTCGTCGTCCCGGGTCAAATTGACCCCGTCTGTTTTGACTGTTCCTTCTTTCCTCCCTTCCATCTGTCCTTCCTTCCTCCCTCCCTCCTTCTCTCTTTCTTTCCTTCCTCTCTTTTTCCTCCCTTCCTTCTTTCCTTCCTCCATCCCCCTTTCTTCCTTCCTTCTGTCCTTCCTTCCTCCCTCCTTCTTTCCTTCCTTCCTTTCCTTCCTCCCTTCATTCTTTCCTCTGTCCCTCCTTCCTTCTTTCCTCCCTCCCTCCTACCTTCCTTCTTTCCTCCGTCCTTCCTTCCTTCCTTCCTTCCTTCCTTCCTTCCTCCCTTTCTTCTTTCCTTTCCTCTGTCCTTCTTTCCTTCCTCCTTCCTCCTTTCCTCCCTCCCTCCCTCCTTTCCTTCCTTCTTCCTCCCATCCTTCTTTCCTCCCTCCCTTCCTTCCTTCTTCCTCCCTTCCTTCCTTGACTCGAGGACAACAGGAGGGTTAAGTCAGAGCTACAATGACGACGCTGAGATTGGGAATAATATGAATGTGACTTGATGAAAGGCGAGCGTTCTCCGATATTTCACAAACTGTTAAATTCTCCACTATGTTCATCAGCTAGTTGCTAAATGTGTCTGTCTGCTGTGTTTGGTGCTGAGCAGGTAGCTGGTTTGTTAGATTTAGAGTTGAAGGAAAGATGAAAAGGAGAGAGGAATGAAGGGAGGGAGGGAGGTAGGAAGGGAGGAAGGAAGGAATGAAGGAAGGCAGGAGGGAAGGAGGGAAGGAAGGAAGGAGGAAGGAAGGAAGGAAGGAAGGAAGGAAGGAAGGAAGGAAGGAAGGAAGGAAGGAAGGAAGGAAGGAAGGAAGGAAGGAAGGAAGGGAGCAGGGAGGAAGGACAGATGGAAGGAAGGAAGGAAGGAAGGAAGGGAGGAAATAAGAAACAGTCAAAACAGACACGGGAGGACGACACGAAGGTTAACTCTAATAAAAGTGATAGTTCTTTGTGAGGCAGACGCTACTGAGCATGTGCAGGAACACCATTCAGTTTATTTGAGCTTTTTCTGGAATAACCAAAACAATAACACAAAATAGGCTAAAAGGCTGCAAATAGCTGAGAGTGGCTGCAGAGACTCAAATCCTTTCACATTATACATATTCATAATGTGATTCGTGCAGCTTTAAGGTCGGGAAAACATTGCCGTCATTGTTAAAAGAAAACCATTAAGCAACACAAGGCAGGTTTATTTATATAGCAGCTTTCAACAACAAGGCAATTCAGTGTGAGCTTTAAACATAAAGAACATAAACACAATGCAATTTAAAAAGCCAATAAAAAATAGACACATAAAAAAAATAGGATTTGAAAGGAGTAAAATAAAATTGATTGATTGAATTAAAACTGATTAAAAAGGAGAATAAAAATTATAGTGCGGCTGCAGTGCACATTTAATTTTATAAGCCTGTTTTAATTTAATAAAAAGCAGCGGCAGGAAAGACAGAATAGTCCTCTGCTAAAAGAAGTGAGAGTTAGAGATGAGACATGAACAGCAGTCATGTAATTAAAAAGCCAATAAATACTCTGTAATAAGTAATGTAACTATTTCAATGACTTCATCAAAGTAATAAATTACATTTGATAACTTTTCTAATTTTCTAACCAATGTTTCCAGCTGTCCTTCCTTCTTTCCTTCCTTCCTTCCATCTTTCCTTCCGTCCTTCCTTCTTTCCTTCCTTCCTTCCTTCTTTCCTTCCTTCCTTCTTTCCTTCCTTCCTTCCGTCCATCCTTCCGTCCATCCTTCCTTCCTTCCTTCCTTCCTTCCTTCCGTCTTTCCTTCCTTCCTTCCTTCCTTCCTTCCTTCCTCCCTTCCATCTTTCCTTCCTTCCTCCTTTCTTTCCTTCCTTCCATCCTTCCTTCCTTCCTTCCTTCCTTCCTTCCTTCCTTCCTTACTTCCGTCCTTCCTTCCTTCCTTGTATCCTTCCTTCCATCTTTCTGCCCTCCCTCCCTTCCTTCCTTCCTTTCTCCCTCCTTTCCTTCCTTCCTTCCTTCCTCCCTCCCTTCCTAAGACCTAAGATCAGCTGTTAGGGTAAATGTTCCCATTAAGCACCAAAATCTAAGTCCAGCTGTTTTTCATGGATACTGACATGATTTATAAGGGAGATCATTTCTTATAAAGCAACATTTATCTCTCATGTGAAAATGTATTCATTAGTTCATGTAGATTTTGGAATATAAAATAAAGATATTTGATGAATAAAGTGGGTTTAATTGGTACTGTGACTCCATTTAAGCTCATGTGTGCTCCAAATAAGCCCACATCATGATTTATTTACTAAATATATAAAAAAAAATATTGATTTCAAAGAATTAAAAACAGCAATATATGTATTCAGTAACATGTTAAATATTAAAAAATGAGGAAAAAACCCTCTTGAGTAAAATCTTAAAGGTCTGACTTCAGATGTAACCTCCTTTATAATCATCAACATTTTCATCAGTAACTGTAATTTAATGACTGTAACAGATTACAGTTACAGTTATTATATAATTAAATGACATAACGCTATTACATGTAACTCTCCAACACTGCATTTAATCATCACCTAACCCTGCTTAAATCTACTATATTTTACACTCTACCACATATTTCACACAGTCATCCAAAAGATAAAGAAAGTCAGTTATAACATACGATACCAGGCCAATTACTTCAGTATAAATAACGTCATATAACTTGTTTTAACTGTTTAAACCAGTGCATTCAGTTTTGCAGCAAGTACCTCACCATATCTTTCCAGTCTTATAATGTAAATCTCTCTTGTTCAGATATGATAAGCAGTGAGTGCAGATATGACTTGAGAGTGACAGCGATGTGTGTGCCAGACTCAACGTCATCATGTCAACACCGAACACATCACGGGACCTTAATATCATCCCAGCGTAAACACCAGTCTAAGGCAGCTGGCAGGTGACTGGTGCAGTTTGTCTGCGTGCGTGTCATCTGTTTGATCAACCGGGCCTTTCTTTTTTTTTTGTCCATACATGCATTTTTATTCCCTGCTACTTTTCCCTCTGTGGTGTTTTTTTGGCTGCGTGTGCACAGACGTGTGTGTGTGTGTGTGTGTGTGCATGGCCTGTGTGTGTGTGGGAGTGCTTTTTTGGATCATCCTTTAAACCAGCAAAAGGAAGAAAAAAAAAAGCCGTAGATTTGGCTGAGGCTTTATTCCCCCTCTCTCTTGAAAACACAAGGAAAATAGCACCGTGGAGGAAGGGAGCAGATGAAAATAGCTCAGTAGGCAATAGCTGACTCACAAGGCAATGCTGGGAGTCAGGAAGGCATCCATTCCAGTACACATCAAATCAACTAGCTGTTGTGTAACTCCCTCAGCAGCACCCGTAAATCAAACTGTTCTTAGTGTGCCTAGCCATGTCTAGTATGACTTTTGTCCACATGCCCCCCCTTCCCCCTCCTCCTCTTCCTCCGTGGCTGCATGAAAAGAGGGCGGCGACATAGCAGGTGCCATTTATCACTTTTTGACAGCGTTGCCCAGAGTCATGGGTGCAGGGGGAGGGAGCCCGAGGCCGCTCGGCCGTGATGCGGTCAGCTAACTACGCAGCTCATTCATCATGCCACTCAAGCAGCGTAGGCTAGCTCATGTTTCTTTAAGTACTGTGAAATGGAACAAGAGCACGAATCAGACTCATGTAAATCGGTTTATGATTAACATATCAGCTGCAGCACATGCTGTGGTTACTCATGAGGCTGAAGGAGATCTCAAAGTGTAAACTAGTGTAAAGAGAGAGAGGTGCAAAAGGAGTATACAGGGTTTGAACTTCTCAAGGTTTAAGGATGTGATCAGGGTTATGGGGTATCTTGGTGTTTGCACATTTGAGCATCATATCATGGCGTGTGTGCAGTTGCATCCTAAAAAAACATGATGATAAATAATCTTCAGCATTTGTTGGACTGAAAGTAAAAGTCTGACACTGATGATGCAAAGGATAAACTGAAGTAAAGAAGTTAAAGACCGGCCTACGCTGCTGCAGACGATCAGGATAAGCTTAAATTTGTGTGAATATGAAACTCAAATTTGCCCCTTTTGTTATTTGTGAAGATTAGACTGCTGGACCGGTGGTTTGCAAAGTTGCCTGAAGGACAGGCTAAGGGTGTGCTGCAGCTTTTTTCATTGTGTATTTTACTAATGCTTCACAACATACAAGAAAAACAACATGCACGTGCAATAAACATTAAATCATACATGGCAGGTGCTACAAAAATGCTGCAGACAGGCTTTTAAGAGAAGTGACCACGGTACTCCAATCCTTCACTGGTTTCCTTTCCTGGAGTTTTACTATTGATTTTAACTGCTGCTGGTTTTTAAAAGCTTTGAATGACTCCTGCTTATATTTGTGAATTGCTAACTCTTTATGAGGCTGACTGCTGCCTGAGATCCTCCAGCAGGGCCCGACTGATGGTTCCTATATCTCAACACGTTACTAGAGGGGACAGAGCCTTCGCTTTTTGGGAAACTTCCTGCTTGGAGAAAGTCAGTGTCAGCTTTTAAATTTCTTCTTTAGACTCATTTAGTAATAGATCACTGTTGCAGGTTGTCATAGTAACACAAATGTTCCTGCTCATTTTCAAGTGTTTCAGGTGCAGGACAGTAAGAAATAGCAATAGTCAGATGGAAGTGATGGAAAAATATGCCTCTGTAAATCAGGCTCAAAGAAAACTTCTGCATCTGAGGCCTCGAGAGACCTAAAATCTGAGTGTGCACTGAAAGCTAAGTGCCCTAAAAAAAAGTCTGTATGGAGGAGTGTCTTGGTTTAAAAAATATTTGGGAAGCACAGTGCTAGACTGTTGTGTGATCTGTGTTTATTTGGAAAAATGTACCTTTAGCTGGCTGGAAACGTATATACTGAATATGTGTCCATCAAAACTTACCAATCCAGTTTTATCTGTTATTTACCTCCAAAGGTCTCTCAGTTTCTTTTGTTCTTTTCTGTACGTTCATGAACTGGAGTCATTAAGTCATAAAGTCATAAAGTCATAAAGTCTCAGGTTAAGGGTTAATTCTTTGCTCCAGTTAAAATTGTTTTGGAGTCGCACCATTGCGTCACACTTACGGCTACATAGTGGGAATTTACATATATTTGCATCCACTGCATGCATCCGTGCACAGAATAAAGTCTCTGAACAAAACTGTGTCAAGATGAGCAATTCAGAAATATCTTTAAAAAAGCAGGATCAGGTTTGTTAAAATGTACATTTAGTATTTTTGTTGGTTTTATATCATTTGAAATGACATTTGCACCATTTTTTACCAAAAGTAAGACTGAATGTTCCTGAAAATGTCAAATGGTGTAACCACAAAAGAATGATACATATTACATGTTTTATCCACCTACAGTGTATTTAAGTGGATTTATACTAATAATGACTTCATTTAAACAATGTAAATGTTTCCTGATCTCCATGGTTACCAGATGAAATGTAATATTTAGAACAATTGTATTCCATTTCCTTTATTTAATATAAAAGTTATAATGTAAGATCATGCCAAACTAGTTGATATGGTGTTTTATTGAGAATTTACTGTTTTTAAGCAAGTTGAATTATTTGGTACAAAGTTTTTATGGTTACACCACTTAGACATTTTCGCCATAATCCTCTAATATATTCTCTCAAAATGGATTTTAAAGCAGAAATGTATCACAAAAATAGTTATTCATACATTGATTTTCACATTTTAACCCCTTTAAATTTGACTAAACCACTTTTTTATTATAACTGTATCCCAAAAATGACCAAAACTAGGATACAACAGCAAACCTTAAACAAACTTGACATGATAATGTGACTGACTGGACTTCATCTGACAGCTGTCGACTAAAACTAAAACACTGAGTCATCGTTAAATTTCAACATGGAGCGACAGTCCTTCCTCCTGTGTGTCTCTCTGAACCGACTTTGCTTTTAAATATTTTACATTGTCTGTGCCAGCAGTCCGACCGCTCTCGGTCCAAATCCTGCTTTGTTGTTTTTGTGTTTGTTGCGAGTCGCTGCCCTGCTTGATGTTTTTTAGCATTTGTGGCTCTTAGTACAGATAGTTAGTCAACCCCCCTGCTACTGTAGAATTATGAAATGCTGTTATTTTTGGGTCTGTACGTTTAATCGAATGGAAGCAAATCTGGTCGGTTTTAATAATTAACGAGCAAATAACCGTCTGTGTCTGTCCTGCAGGTCGAGGCTCTGAGTGATGCAGTCTCTGTTTGGCGGAGGGGAGCTGGGGCTGCTGGGAGGAGGCGGCGACGCAGGGGGTCTGAAGGAGGATGGCTGTGGCAGCGTGGCGTGGCGTTCCTCGCACATGCCCCCCGATGATGTCTACTCAGCCTCCCACATTGCCCTTATCACCGCTTATCAGGACATCAAGACGAGGCTGGCCTGCCTGGAGCGAGAGAACAGCAGCATCAAGAGGAAGCTCAAGATCTATGAGATCAAGGTGAAGGATTTTCACTTCATAGCCGGATCACAAACACACAAATAATACCTGTTTTTCTTTAGAAATCAGTGTCTCTGTCTCTGTTGGTTTCACACAGGAGAGCAGCAGCACTAACAAGGGAAAGGCTAGTGTTGATTTATTGGAAAAGTGGAGTACGCTGCCTGTCCTCTCACCCTTAGCATTTTCCATTTTTTTTCACTGTGGCAGCGAAGGTTGTACACAAAGATGAAAAGGAGTGAAAGCTTTGGTGGGCTTTGATCCTGGACCAGAGGGAGTAGGATAAACATCCCATAAGTGGGTATAGCTCTTCTGCTTTATCCAGGCAGAACCCTACTTAGGTTTTAACTCATGTTTAAGTAAAAAATAATAAGGAGCTACATCTTTAACAAGCATAAAGCCTGATGTAAAAAGGGGCTTTAAAAGGAAGGTTTTACACACACAGCCCCTTTACTAAAGCAGAATTAATTACTCACAGGAGCTAGTGTTGCTATTTATAGATTTTTAAGCACCCATGAATCTTGCTTTGTATGTAGTTAATGACATCAGATTAGAGATTATGAACATTTGCTTTGCAGGGAAGAGATGCTGCTACAGTATATGGGATCAACCTACTTTAATTTTTGCCAATGATGCCTAGGCTGTAGTTTTTTCTTTTTTTTTTTGCTTGGCAGATGTTGAGTTGGGTCACCTTTTAGCTTGTTGAGTGGACTATTTTCTTTAGAAAGTGGCCAAGTTTGACAGATAGCATTTACAGCTGGCTCAGACTCTATGTTTCTATGCAGCAGCCGATCTGCCAGCATTTCTATCGCAGTGCGTTCTGTGTTCATTTACCCAGACGACAAAGTCAGCATCGGATGCAATGACTCTCTATAATATCTACACATGGCAATTACAGACAATTACAGCATTGCAGGGCTGTGATGTCCTGCATGAATGTCGGACGTATCACCACCATCCCGACCTTTCCAACCCGGTCTCAAATCAAATGGCGCTTTTCCACTACACAGTTCCAGCACGACTCGCCTCGACTCGGCTCACCTCGGTTCTTTTTGCGTTTCCACTAGGGAAAGTACCTGGTACCTGGTTCTTTTTTAGTACCTGCTCTGGTGACGTCAACAGAGTGCCGGCCTCTGATTGGTCAGAAGAGTTGTCACTGGAAGAGTCATGAGCCGTCCCACACAAGAATCAAACCCGGCATTTTTAAATACCGGCAGCAGCGTTACAACCATAGTTACAGCTATACGCCGTTACCATAGTAACAGCCTTACCATAGTTACAGCCATTCGGCTCAATTTAGTTGCTTTGTGTGAGACGGAAAGCCTCATACAGCAGCAAGTACACCACTGCCTCCATGTCCTCCATTGTTTATGTGTTTTGTGTCGCGTATAAAACGAAGTCACAGCAGTTTCGCGGAGCCGTGCTATGACGACCCCGCCCACGTTGAGTAGGTACTTTTTTGTAATGGAAAAGGTTCCTGGTACCATACGGAGTCGAATCGAGTAGTGCTAGAACTATATAGTGGAAAAGCGCCAAAAATGTATCATATCTACGTTGGTTCACAGCGCAAAGCGTACTAGTCTCACAAAAACGTCTCAAAATGTGTGAGATGGTCACATTAGTCCTGCCCTATTCTAGTCACATGACTTTCAAGCTTGTGTCTACAAAAACTAACAAATGGCTGCTATTCCTTTTATCCATTAATTAAAATGAGCATATCCTGTGGAGAAAAGACCAATTAAATATTGTTAACTATCACTTGGCAAACATAATAGCATAGACCTAATACTCTGAATCACTTCTCATCTCAGAATATTCACAGAAACATAATAAAGATTAGAAAAAGATTGCTTGAATTACTAATAGCTCATTGTAGTAAAGTAAAATTACATTGAATGCAAACTTATTCATAGTACATCAAAAAGCAACCATTATAGCAACAATACAAAATGTTGCATTCCCACAATTTTGTGGCGACACCTGAAAAAATCTATATAATAACGGATAAACTAGACATCATATGCATTCACTGAACAGAGATTATGAAAATAAAATGCATATTTCCTACTTGAAATGTCATCAAGATGCATTTTAATGCCGAAACTATCTTAAAACACTGCATTTTACACTGAGAATAAAAAGAAAGGCAGCCTTTAGAAAAGAGTAGACCAGGACAAATGTGACCATCTTACAAATATTGAGGTTGTTTTTGTGAAACTAGAATGTTTTATAGCTATGATCTTTACATTTACAATAGGTCACACGCTACTTCCTGCATTGGGAGCAAATGCAAATCAGGAGATGTGCAGTTTCTAGGATATCTGGAGATCACATGTTAGTAGAAGGTGTAAATTCAAGCCATGTAGTCTCATATATTACTGATTTATTCTAAGATTTGTGGTGTTGATTCGGTAGCGAGATTAAAGTTAATTCAAAGACTCACAAAGCTGAACTGGAGGTGATAAATCATCTTTAATCCAGCGTCTCCATTGATCTTACCGCTGACGATATTGTTCTAATTAATTGCGTCGATATGCATTAAGATTATTGGTGAAATTGATTGGGGAGTCAGCAGGGGAGAATATCTGCAGAGCATGAAGAATGGTCGTGTCAAAAGGCCGAGCGGAGAGTTCACGAGGGCTCGTCCGTTGGGTCGCGAGAGTTCAGGCGTCGGGGAAATTGGCTCTGCATGTTTATTTGTTCTTCTGCCGCTCTTTGAATGCCCAATAAAGTCTGAGTCCACCCTGAGGCCCACCCCCCCCCCCTCCTCCACCCCTCCCCAAATAAAACGACTTTGTACTTGGATGCTTACTCTGCGTTGTTTAATATGAAGACAGAATATCAGCTGAGCTCCTGTAAATTTGTTGGTGGTGGGAATCAAGACAGATTTGCAGTTGGATGAGAGAGAGAGAGCTGGTGAGGCAGAAATCCACCTTCCTCCTGTAGCAGCTGGGCCAATGTTCAGATTTACTGGGGGGGGGGGAGGTAAAGCGTGGGAGGAGAGAAAGTGAAGAAATGTGGGGAGTTAAACGAGCGGAAAGATGCATTGGAAGGACACGGAAAAGGAAGAGAAATGAAGGAAGGAAAGAGGATTTAATGATGTGGAGAGTACGGGGGAGATAAAGTGCCGAAATTAAGAACAAAAGGAGGATTTTCTTTTAAAAAATAAATCCACTCCTGGATATTCATCTTAGTATCATCAGCCTGTGGTGTTCTGCTTATTCTAGGAATTGAATGTAATGTGCCCACTTTTCCCCCCTCAGCTTTGTGTTGCATACTTTTATTGCAGGTACTTCAGGATTTTCAACAAGCTGCACTGTTTACAACAATGGAGAGAGTAGTATCAAGAGTTTAGAGAGAGCTGCTGCCACAGTATGGTCTCTTAGGGATGCTGTTGGTTGGGATGTGATGTTGGAGCTGAACGTCAAATCTCTATGCTTTCTATGTAGGTCAGTGATAAATAAGGGTTGGCAAGATGAGCAATTCAAAAATATGTTAAATAATAGTTTTAAAAGCAGCATCAGGTTTGTTAAATTGTACTTTAATTTGTATTTTTGTTGGTTTTATATCATTTGAAATGACATTTGCACATTTTTTTTTAACCGAAAGTAAGACTGAATGCTCCTGAAAATGTCAAATGGTGTAACCACAAAAGAATGATACATATTACATATTTTATCCAACAAGAAAGAAAGAGAGAAAGAAAGAAAGAAAGAAAGAATAAGAGAAAGAAAGAAAGAAATAATCAAACAAAGAGAGAAAGAAAGACAGAGGAGGAAAAAGAGAAAGAACAAGAAGTTGGAGGAGAGAGAAAGAAAGAAAGAAAGAAAGAAAGAAAGAAAGAAAGAAAGAAAGAAAGAAAGAAAGAAAGAAAGAAAGAAAGCAGAGGAAGAAGAGAAAGCAGAGGAAGAAGAGAAAGACAGAAAGAAAGCAAAGGAAGAAGAAGAGAAAGAAAGAAAAAAAGAAAGAAAGAAAGAAAGAAAGAGGAGGAAAAAGAGAAAGAATAAGAAGTTGGAGGAGAGAGAAAGAAAGAAAGAAAGAAAGAAAGAAAGAAAGAAAGAAAAAAGCAGAGGAAGAAGAGAAAGACAGAAAGAAAGTGGAAGAAGAGAAAGAAAAAAAGAAAGCGGAAGAAGAAGAGAAAGAAAGAAAGAAAGAAAGAAAGTGGAAGAAGAGAAAGAAAGAAAGAAAGAAAGAAAGAAAGAAAGAAAGAAAGAAAGAAAGAAAGAAAAAGAAAGAAAGCGGAGGAAGAAGAGAAAGAAAGAAAGAAAGAAAAAAGAGGAAGAGGAGAAAGCATGTTTCCTGATCTCCATGGTTACCAGAGTAAATGTAATATTTAGAACAATTGTATTCCATTACCTTTATTTAATATAAAGTTATAATGTAAGATCATGCCAAACTAGTTGATTTGGTGTTTTATTGACAATTTACTGTTTTTAAGCAAGTTGAATTATTTGGTACAAAGTTTTTATGGTTACACCACTTAGACATTTTTGCCATAATCCTCTAATATATTCTCTCTAAATGGATTAAAAGCAGAAATTTGATGCTGGGTCCACAAAAAAAGAATGTGTGCAAGTTATTCATACGTTTATTTTCACTTTTTAACCCCTTTAAATTTAAACTAACCCACATGAACACAATAACCCATCACTGACCCAGGTATTTGGTAGAATTAACCTTTGTGTCGTCCTCCCGGGTCACAGACCCCGTCTGTTTTGACTGTTCCTTCTTTCCTTCCCTCTGTCCTTCCTTCCTCCCTCCTTCTCTCTTTCTTTCCTTCCTCTCTCTTTCCTCCCTTCCTTCTTTCCTTCCTCCATCCCCCTTCCTTCCTCCCTCCCTCCTTCTTCTTTCCTTCCCTCCTTCCTTTTTTCCTTCCCTTCCTTCCTTCTTTCCTCCCTCCCTCCTTTTCTCTTTCTTTCATCCACCCTACCTTCCTCCCTTCGTTCTTTCCTCTGTCCTTCTTTCCTTCCTTCCTCCCTTCCTTCTTTCCTTTCCTCCCTTCCTTCCTTCCTCCCTCCTTTCCTTCCTGCTTCCTTCCTCCCTCCTTTCCTTCCTTCTTCCTCCTTTCTTTGCTTCTTCCTCCCTTCCATCCTTCCTTCATCCCTTCCTTCTTCCTCCCTTCCTTCCTTGACTCGAGGACAACACAAGGGTTAAAGCAGCGTTTTAAGACCGCTGAATAGAAATGATTCCAGGTTGCTGCGTGACTTCATCCTTCCTCTGGATATATACAGTACTACAGAAATCCTCCATCGTTTTAGCGAGCAGCTGTTCCTGAAGGCTCCAGGCTGCCACGTCGCTGTTGACTTACTCACACAAACGGCGGTTTGCTCGGCACCCATTCCCAGAGAGGCAGGTGTTGATTTTCAGAGAGCAGGTGCAGATGTTGGCTGTTTGGAGTAGGAGTTGTCACACCTGCGCTTTTTATAAATACAGCATGTGCCTTTTCTTTAGATTCAGATAATCAATCACAACAATGCAGCCATCACAATATTGACTCCTGGAACAAGCAAAACTTTCTCCTTCCTCCCTACCTCCTTCCTTCCTTATTTCCTCCGTACTTCCTCCCTTCCTTTCTTTCCTCCCTTCCTTCTTTTCTCCCTTCCTTCCTTCCATCCTTCCATCTGTCCTTCCTCCCTCCCTCCCTCCTTCTCTCTTTCTTTACTCCCCCTACCTTCCTTCCTTCCGTCCTGTCTTCCTGTTTTCTCTCCTTCCTCTCGTCCTTCTTTCCTTTCCTCCCTTCCTTCCTTCCTCCCTCCTTTCCTTCCTTCCTCCTTTCCTTACTTCTTCCGTCCCTTCATTCCTTCTTCCCTTCCATCTTTCCTTCCTTCCTTCTTTCCTCCGTCCTTCCTTCATTCCTTCTTCCTCCCTTCCTTCCTTCTGCCTCCCTTCCATCTTTCCTTCCTTCCTTCTTTCCTCCGTCCTTCCTCCCTCCTTTCCTTCCTTCCTTCATCCTTTCCTTCCTTCTTCCTCCCTTCCTCCCTTCCTCCCTTCCTCCCTCCCTCCCTCCCTCCCTCCCTCCTTTCCTCCCTTCCTTCGTCCCTATAATATAAAAGTTATAATGTAACTTGTAATGTAGATCGGCCTATTTCGCAATTGGAAAAATTCAGGATTATTAAGCCTATTAAGTCTTTTTTTTTTTAGAGCAAGAATAAATGTTGCTGCAGGCTTTTTTCTCTAAATACTAAGATGCACACAGCTGCTGTAATGATGCAGATAGAAGTGCTTCCGGTTGCTTTGAACACGGGCTGAAGCGAGGTTGTTTCTCCAGCTTAGAGTGAGAAGTCTCGGGTCCCTCGAGGCGCTTTGCCCATGTTGTGAACATTTACTGTTAAACTGAGCAGAGAGAGAGAGAGAGGTGTTCTGCTAAATGGAAAAGGGTTGTTTGCTCCTCAAATAGACATTGCATCAGCGGCAATGACTTGAAAAAACGGGAAGCCCTCCGCTCTTATGGCAAGCACTTATAAATGTAAGAGTGTTCATTTAGGTTGAAACACATCCAGTTATATAACTTGTCTCATTTGCTTTTATCACAGGAATCTGCTAATTAACAACAGTTTAGCAGCGTAACCTTTTAATTCTTCTGCAACCAGACAAATTGCTGCTTCATAAGTGAAACAACATTGTGGTTCAGCTCATTAACGCGCTTTCTACAGGATTACGTAATCTGTTGTATCTGTATAACTGTAGCTGCATATAATGACATTATTTCTGCACATTTTACACGTTCTCACGTCATTTGTAAATCTCTGTTTCCTGCATAGTACACAGTGAATATTTCCCTCATGAGTCCTGAGGTCTAGTAGGGGCAATAAAATGGATTATTTGTCTTATTGTCAACAAATCACATAGGCTAGAACTAATTTATTTTCATTATTGATTAATCTGCTGATTTTTTTCTTGATTAATTAATTAATTACTTAGTTACCATGACTGTCAAAAAGTGGAAAAATAGACACACAGAGCTCAGAGTGATGTTCTTAATTTCCTTCGGGATCAATAAAGTATTTATTTTAACTTATCAAAGTTGCTTTTTTTAAAATCTGACCATCCAAAACCAAAACTATTTTATTTACTATCATGTTTGATAAAAAAAACAAAACAAGTAGCAAATCCTTATTAAGAAACTGAAACTAGAAAATATTATGCATTTCTTATTTAATGAATGTCTGACACAACTAATAGATTATCCAGAGTAGCTGTTGATTAATTTTCTTTCCATTGGCTGATTGATTAATAAAACACTTTGTACTGAGTGACATGTTCGTTTATTACCATGAACACACACTCTGTTATTAAACACCGTCCTGCTGCCTGAAACACGAGCAAGCACGTTAATGCACTATTTACTCCTGTTTGAGTAACATTTGCTAAAAAACTACAAAGCCCAGCAGTTTTAGAACATTATTTAACTAACTAAGTAAAGAAACAACATATTTTTGACCCTCTTTTAAGATGTATGTCCTCAGTAGTCGCTGAGTGCCACAGACAGGGCTAGAAAATCATAAAGTACTGAGACATGGACCAATACATTCTTGGATTTAGTCTTTTTTTAATGGGATTTATTGACAAAAACAAAAATGTATCAACATCCTTATGTAAAGAGTGAGAGATATGGGGAACATTTGGCCAATGTGTAAAGCAAGGAAGCCATTTGTAATCAGTGCAACCTACTTAATGTGACTTTAAGACATTATCCTCCATAAAAATCCAATCTGCAACATTTAAAGTAAGTTGCAGGTTGTACAGTTGATTTTAAAAACATAGCGCCCCCTTTCGACCGATCATTGTGATTTTAATACTTAAAATCATGGACTTCACAGCTTAGGGATTAAGGAGTTTAAAATTTCCTGATGAGCAGTGTCTGAGATATCTGGATAGTAGGAGGCTCCACGATACGATATTATTACGATACGATATTATTGCGATTTTAAATATATTGCGATATGCTGCGATACATTGCAATTCATTACCTTTTTTCAACTGCAAATTATGTCTCCAAATGAAAACTTCCTGTTGCACGCTGACCGTCACCTCTGCTGACCTCACCAGAAAACAAGCTAGCGCCCTCTAGTGGACTGACAAAGCAATTGATTTTATTATTCTGGTACCAAAAACTTACATTTTCACTGCAATTCATACAATAAAAGATCGATACTTGGCATCTGTGCATCGATGCAATATATCCCCCCACCCTTACTGGATAGATATAAAATAACTTTAACATAGCAGCGGCTTCCACCAGACCAATACGACGCTGAAACAGCATGTAAGTACCACTCTCACGTCAACAAATACGGACAGATGGACGAACAGAACAACTGAAAGATGCACTGACAAACAGCAGCTGAATCATGTGGGAAGAAAATGAGAGAAACTATGATTAAAAAACCACTCACTCGCGCTATGTAAATTCACTAGAGGAATAAAATCTAGTTCAAGGAAAAAATATAAAAAAAACAACAACATGACATTAGTGGAAAAAACACCACGATCCTCTGAGTGATATCTGGGCCAAACAGAAGTTGCAGACGATGCCTGATGAATTTTTAATGATCCCAGTGTGAAATCATCACAAATCGCAGAATACAGCAAGAGAAGAAGAAAAAAGAAGAGCACACAAACAAACAAACAAACAAACAAGAAGTATGAATAAGCAAAGAGGTGCACTGATTTTACTTTATCTCACATACATTATGTTGCTTTAATGTCCATTATCGTTGTTTTCTGTGCAGTTCCCTATGATCAGCGAATTTGGGGAGGACACCAACTCCTACTGCTCCTTTGAGAGCAAAGAGACGGCACTGCTGCACTCGGAAAATGGCAACTTGCAGCAGAGAGTCAACATCCTGACCCACGAGGTAAGAGCGGAGACACGAGTATACGAGGAATTTGGATAGACGAGGAAGGGAAAGTAAATTCACTTATATTCATTTTTTTTAATAAACTGGATAGAATAAAAAAAAAAAAACCCTTATTACGCTAAAAGGTTTTATTTCTCAGTGCTTGAATTCTTGCAGAAATCCCTCCCTGAATGTGAGTTAATTGAATCAGAAGTGAATTTAGGCCAACCCTGGTGGACGTACGCTGAAAGATGTCCAGAACTAATTAAGCACTAAAGCTGCCGCCCAAGCAAAAATTACTAAGATTGGGTTGTTTTTTCCTTTTTTTTTTTTTTTTTTTTTAAAGAAACTGTCCAAGGAGCTCTGTGACATGGGATTTTCATGCTGGTGTGCTATTTTTGAGACGCAGTGTAATTGGTACCGAACCTGGCCAAGATTCTGCTGAATGTGTTCGACTTAAAATAAAACTGTGTGTGTGTGTGTGTGTGGTTTTTGCAGTGTGGACTGTGGAGTATTTCTTAGGTAGCACATCTTTAAATTAGTGGTTTTAACACATTTATACATTAGTTTTCATGCTTCACACATGCTGTATTTAATAAGGAATAAACAACACTTTAAGTTTTCCTTTACTACTACTAGTACTACTACTACTACTACTACTATTAATACTATTAATACTACTACTACTACTACCACTACTACTACTACTACTACTTTACTCCCATCCACAGATGAGAAAGGCAAGGCAGCTTTATTTATATAGCACATTTCATACCCAGAGGCAACTCATTGTGCTTTACATAAAATAATCAAACATTAAACAGAGAAAGGGGGAATGGTGAGTGCCCGTAATGTGCTTGGACCAGGGTTATTATAATTTGCTTTTTTTAATTTCAGTTTAGTTTGAGTTAGTTTAAAAAGTGATGAAGTAGTTTTATTTTAGTTTTCCCGGTATTAGGTGGAAAACGTTGATTAGTAGAAGCTGAAAATGATGAAATGATGTTGACACTGAGGTAAAGTTTGCTTTCATATTAGTGGGATTTTTCCCTTCTAGCTGTTCCCATCACTCTTCATCATCACACTTTTACTTTTATCTACTGCTGGAGTCGTCGTAGTCTAAATATTCCCATATTGGGTTGTGACGTTATTGTAACTTCTTATTCTTCTTTCTATAAAATCATAAAATGCCCGTTAAGCATTTTCTTCGTGTTCGTTATGCAGCAGCCACTATGCTGCCACCTAGTGGTAATAACCTGTAAGTTCAAGAAGTCAAACTGAACAGAAAACAGTAAAAATGGAGGGAAAAAAGGAAAAGAAAGCTAAAACTAAGCTGATTTTATCTTCAATTCAGTTTAGTTTCAGTTAGTTTTGCATTGTTTATTGTAGTTTTTATTTAGTTTTCTCTCTTTTTTTATATTTCAGTTAACTAAATTATTCTTTTCACTGCTAGTTTTAGTTGTAGTCTTAGTCTAAGTTAACTATAATAACCCTGGTTCGGACTACTCATTCCCCTTTGTTTGTAACTCAAACTACAAAATTTCTACGACTGTGTGAGAACGAGAGAACGAGCGTGTGGGGAAATAGAAATGAGAAACGACTGACACAGGAAGGCAGCGGTAAAACTGGTAGCGGTAGTGGTTTAAAAAAAAAAAGAAAGAAAGACAGAGCTAGAGAGCAAAACAAGAGGAAGGAAATTGTTTATGGGAGCAGCAGAAATGATTAACGTGGGACACAATAGGTCACATGATCTCTCTCTCTCTCTCTCTCTCTCTCACTGAGCATGCTCTATTAAGACAGGACTCACCTTCATCACCCTCATCGTCACACCACCACACACACACACACACACACACACCTTACCTTCTGCCTCATATGAAACCGTGCCTGTGAGAGGAGTGACATCATTTTCTGTCAAAGAAAGGTATGAGAGGAATCAGAGAAAGGTCAAAATGCATGTGAAATTTAAATCGCTGTCAGTGCTGTTCCTCCACGTCTTATCTGATTCAGCCGAGGCTCGAATGACAAACAGGAACCCTAGAAGTCACGCCATAACATTTCTGAATAAGCACCATTTTAAAAAATGTACAATATGATAAGGCCTCTAAAGAGAGTCTGGCTTTTATTACAGTAGTTGATCTTCAAGCCACGTCTTTAAGAGTGTTATTACTTTTCTGTTTTGTGCTTACGTGTTGAATTATCTTAAATTAAAGCATAGAAAACACACAGAGAGAGAGAGGGAGAGAGGGAGAGAGAGAGAGAGTATTTTAGCATAGAGAACACAGAAAGAGAGAGAGAGAGAGAGAGAGAGTGAGAGAGGGAGAGAGGGAGAGAAAGAGGGAGAGAGAGGGAGTTTGGAGAGAGAGAGGGAGGGAGAGAGGGAGAGTAAGAGAGAGAGGGAGAGAGAGGGGGAGAGAGAGAGGGAGAGAAAGAGGGAGAGAGAGGGAGTGTGGAGAGAGAGAGAGAGAGGGAGAGAGGGAGAGTAAGAGAGAGAGGGAGAGAAAGGGAGAGTATTTTAGCATAGAAAATACAGAAAGAGAGACAGAGAGAGAGAGAGAGTGAGAGAGGGAGAGAGAGAGTGTGGTGAGAGAGGGAGAGTGAGAGGGAGAGAGAGAGGGAGAGAGAGGGAGAGAGAGAGGAGAGAGAGAGAGATAGAGAGAGAGAGCGAGAGAGAGAGAGAGGAATAAACAGAAGGCTGTGATGAACAGCGCTGCACTCTTCCCTCTCTCCTCTTTTTTAATGTGCTTTAATTCGTGCTGTCTGTTTAATTAAAGGCAACAGAAGGAAATAACAGCCTTGTAGTGTACACATACATCATTCATCATTACATCATTGCACAGCAGTGAAAGCTCGAGCATTTAACTGAAGGAATAATAAAGGGTGACTTTAACATTTTTTTTAAGATATTCACATACTGCCGTCACATAATTAGTCTCTATTACAAACTTCTGAAGCACAAATCATTCATAAAGACGTCATCACTCACAGATAAACATGATTTATCCTTAATGAAGCTTTCAGAGAGCAGAGAGTTTATTCTTTAGTTTATTTATGATAAAAACAACTATATAAAAGACACTTTATAGGGTCTAATGTTACATTAAACATGAGAACTATTTCAACAAATTATATTAAATGTGAATTCTGGATGAATATGGGTCAAATAAATTCCCCTTTTTGTATATTCTCAGTCACATTAGGGGAAGATGACCAATTTCAGGCCAAAAAAAAGTATTTTTATTGCTCTCAGATGTACAAATGGGTCAAATTTTACCCTGATTAATATGTAAAGGTTATGGAAATACATTAAAAGGATTATTTAGGGGTGTTAAAGCTTGAATCTTATGGTGCTTTTGTTATATTTGTAATATTTGTTATAGGAGCTTATAGATATTGGAACTTTAGGGTTTTCACAGGATCTGGTCTAAAGGGTTGATTAAGCCTAAATAATCAAAACCTAAACAGAGAGAGAGAAAGCACGGACGCTGGCATCGGCTAACGAGCAGCAGCAGCCGCAGAAGAAACGAGCATCCGACACACACACACGTCATGTTTCCTGCACTTCACAGTTCACACTCCTCGTCTCGCCTCTAAAAACACTTTTTCCTCCTGCGACGATCATGACGCACTAAAGCGATCGGAGCTGAAAGAGAATCCACTCGGGTTTTATACATGTTTACACACACAGGCCTGAGATCAAGATCAACAGCCACAGAACGAGACTCTGACTGATTGAATGTAATCTCAGCAGAGGCCCAAACGCTTTACTAATAACCAAACGGGCCTTTTTAGGACTTACGAGGAGCAAAATGAAGCAAAATCACTGTAATTATACTGAAATGATACTTGCAGGTGTTTGCTGGAGGCCACGAGTGAGAGTGAGAGGATAATGATTTAGTTAGTTTGGTTTTATTTGCTTGTTTGTTTCAGGGATGATGTTATTATCTGTAATGACTGGCAATAGAAGTGGACTCGAGAGCATGATTCAAATTAAAAAAACAGGTTTCAATCCAAAGAGTTTAATGATAATTATAGTTTGGTACACGAGCAGGCAGTCAGGTTAGGAACATAGACTGTATATAAAATGGACGTAACATCCGTGACGTCACCCATTGGTTTGTGGACTGCTGCTCGGAAGCCAATAGTATCGGATCTGAGCAGCGCCATCTTGAAAATTTCAGGTGCATGCTGGGTAAAATAAAAACAGGGATTCTACTTATATGGGCATCAGGAGGAGCATGAGGCGCCCTCCTGAACCTGTGAACCAATCAACCTGTCAATCACGACGTAGCCACGCCCTAATGCATACCCTGCTTTATCGTCACATATAAAATCAGGGAGGCAAAAATGTCCCAAATGAACATCATACTGCATTGAAGAAGGCTTTAAACTAGCGATTGAGACCATAAACACATTTTGGAAACGTTTACTGAGGTTAGAAATCAAGTGAGAAGTTGGTGAATTCTCCATTGACTTGTATAGAGACGGAAGTCCTTTTGACACCAAAACGGTCGCCCCCTGGTGGCCTTTTGATAGAATGCAGTTTTAAATTACTTCCGCGTTCGCCTCATTTCAGAGGACCCGAACTCCCCGCCTGGTTAGGAAAAGGTATAGGGTCAGAAACTAAACTGGGTCAAATACACAAGGAGTACACACTAGAGAAAAGGCTGGGACACTTACAGGAAACTGGAGAGATGAACTGGCAGAGATGAAGAGGAGCACACAGACTAAATACACAAGAGAAAGGAGGGATAATTAGACACAGGTGACAGTAATCAGGGAGGGGCAGGTAATCACACACAAGGCGGGAAACACGGGAGGACAGGAAGTGAAGATCTCTGAAATGAGAGACAAAGGTGATTTACAAAAATAAAACAGGAGATAATGAAGAAAGAGCAAAAACAAGACAAACTGTAGGATAAGTGTCCCAACTACATCATTATTAGTTTCTTCATATGAATCTGCTTGCTACATAAATTGCACTTTTTATTGCAAGCCATTCAGATTTATCAGTATTAAATGACTGAATCCCAGAAGAAAGTTAACTAAACAATAAAAAAACATTAGTAAATGGTATAAATGAATTATTGACACTCCAAATGAGAGATTAGACTTTCATTTTAACATAAATATTCTCTCGTAAACTGGGGTATTATATATTTAAAATGTCTGAAAGGTGGATTTTGTGGGCTTAATAGGGAGTTTTTATCTGTGGTTCCAAACCAGATACTAAAGAGAGACCCCAAACTAGTAAATGCTAACATGAAGATTAATAATAGTAGATAAGGGACGCCCCCCCCCTCGACCCGGTGGAGGTGGTGGGAGACAGGAGAATGATGGCTAAACTGTCTTCTCTAATGAACAATGACTCCCACCCCATGAAAGACACACTGACTGCACTGCAGAGCTCCTTCAGCGATAGACTCCTTCATCCAAAGTGTGTGAAGAGCGATATCACAGCTCCTTCCTCCCTGCAGCTGTCAGACTGTACAACCAGCACTGCTCCCAGTAAACCTCAACCCCCCCCCCCCCCCCCCCAAAAAAAAAAAAACCCTGGACAATCTGACAATGTCCAATTGCTGTGCAATATTAGTGTTTAATTTATACGACTAATTTCAATTCAACTGTGCAAAATATACAGTACCAGTCAAAAGTTTGGACACTTTCCCATTAACCTTCGTGTCGTCCTCCCGAGTCAAATTGACCCCGTCTGTTTTAACTGTTCCTTCTTTCCTTCTTTCTTTCCTTCCTTCCTTCCTTCCTTCCATCTGTCCTTCCTCCCTCCCTCCCTCCTTCTCTCTTTCTTTACTCCCCCTACCTTCCTTCCTTCCGTCCTGCCTTCCTGTTTTCTCTCCTTCCTCTCGTCCTTCTTTCCTTTCCTCCCTTCCTTCCTCCCTCCTTTCCTTCCTTCCTCCTTTCCTTCCTTCTTCCCTCCCTTCATTCCTTCTTCCCTTCCATCTTTCCTTCCTTCCTTCTTTCCTCCGTCCTTCCTTCATTCCTTCTTCCTCCCTTCCTTCCTTCTGCCTCCCTTCCATCTTTCCTTCCTTCCTTCTTTCCTCCGTCCTTCCTCCCTCCTTTCCTTCCTTCCTCCTTTCCTTCCTTCTTCCTCCTTTCCATCCTTTTTTTATTATATATTTCTACTATTATTGTTATTGTTTTTACATACTTATTTATATTACTAATTCTTTTTTTATTGTTGCTCTTATATCATATTTTACTGTCCACTTGCTGCTGTAATCATGCAAATTTCCCCATTATGGGACTAATAAAGGAATATATTATTTTATCTTATCTTATAAATTATAATGTCATCAAAACTGACACCGAAAAGTCACGTTTACAGCAAATATCTATCTGAACTTTGCATCATTAGTCAGCATCAGTTACAGGTCATATCAGACCGAATATATAAGCCTGTAGCAGTAAATCATTTGAATGTGTGTATTAAATTCAACTTTTCATTTCTCACAGGAAGAGTGCATCATTTCCTCTTTTCAAATTTACATAATCTCAATTTAAACAACCCCCAGGGATTAGTCAGAGTTATTTGCAGGAATAATGATTGTATCTGTATCTGCGGTAAATAAACACAACTTTGACTCATATATATATTGTCGAGTTGTGGTATTATTTTTCTGATTTGATCTTCAAATACAAATGATACAGTTTAGATAAACCTAATTTGACTAAAGTGACAGACTGTTTGCCCCTTCACATTTCACTCATGTGATTTTTCTGTTCCAACAGCTCAGCAGTTACATTTTTGTGCAATTATCCTTTAAGGAGTCAAGTCAAGGAAGGAAGGGAGGAAGAAGGAAGGAAAGAAGGAAGGAAGGAAGGAAAGAAGGAAGGAAGGAAAGGAGGAAGGAAGGGAGGAAGAAGGAAGGAAGGAAGGAAAGAAATAAGGAAGGGAGGAAAGGAAAGAAGGAAGGGAGGAAAGGAGTGAAGAAGGAAGGAAAGTAGGAAGGAATGGAGGAGAAGGAAGGAAGGGAGTAGGGAGGGAGGGAGGGAGGGAGGAAGGAAGGAAGGAAATAAGGAAGGGAGGAAAGGAAAGAAGGAAGGGAGGAAAGGAAAGAAGGAAGGGAGGAAGGAAGGAAGGACGAAGGAAAGAAGGAAGGAAGGAAGGTAGGAGGGATGGAGAAAGGAAAAGAGGAAGGGAGGAAGGTAGGGGGGAGGAAAGAAAGAGAGAAGGAGGGAGGGAGGACGGAAAGGAAGGAAGGAAGGAAGAAAGGGGGATGGAAGAAGGAAAGAAGGAAGGGAGGACAGAGGGAGGAAGGACAGATGGAAGGAAGGAAGGAAGGAAGGAAAGAAGGAACAGTCAAAACAGACGGGGTCAATTTGACCCGGGAGGACGATACGAAGGTTTAGCGATCTTCTCCTTCTCTTTCCCTTTTCTTTAATGTATTTAAAATGATGCAATCATCACAAAAGTCATGCCTCGAATTCACTGCAATGAAATCATCTGTTTCTGTTTCTGAAAAAGAACAAAAAAAACGACTAATTGGATTAAAAATGACTCTCTAACAAACTAGAACAAAACCCAGACAGCTTTGAACCTTAGAGGCCAATAAACCAATCCTACTGAATATAGACTGGAGTGGAAATTTAAAAGGTGATAATGAGAAAAATCTTTATAATTTTCGATGTGGGTTTTTCTTTTAAATCTACTTGTGTGTGCATCGGTTTACACAACAAACGCAGCGCAGGAGTAATCACGCTCTCCACAGTCACGATGCTGCTGACAAGTCGTCTCCACCTTTAGAGCCAGTGTTCTCCAGCATATGTTACCATAGACACGCTGCGGCTGAATAGACCTCGCTGTGCATAGTACAGTACATCGCTCTTATTCCTCTATGCTGTTGTTGTCCACAGTGAGCATACTCTTCTGTATTTTCTGCATCCACGTTCTCTTTTTGGGAAACATTGCTTTATTTCTCAGTCATGCACTCAACTTCCTGCATGTCACGTTCCTCAGATCTGTCAAACACTGTATGATTATGGCATCCAGTGACATTCACCCTCTCATTATTGCCACTCTGTGAGGAGGAGAATAGCTCAGCAAGACTTCAAGAAATTATTTTTTTTAATTTTGTGTTGAACATTATGATTTTATCCCTTTGTGCCCTCCTGTTGTCCTCGAGTCAAGGAAAGAAGGGAGTAAGAATGAATGAAGGAAGGAAAGAAGGAGGGAGGGAGGAAGGAAAGAAGGAAGGGAGGAAGGAAGGAAGGAAGGAAGGAAGGAGGGAAGGAAAGAAGGAAGGAAGGAGGGAAGGAAAGAAGGAGGGAGGGAGGAAGGGAGGATAGAAGGAAGGGAGGAAAGAGAGAGAGAGGAAGGAAAGAAAGAAAGAAGGAGGGAGGGAGGAAAGGAAGGAAGGAAGGAAAGAGGGAAGGAAAGAAGGAGGGAGGGAGGAAGGAAAGAAGGAAGGGAGGAAAGAGAGAGGAAGGAAAGAAAGAGAGAAGGAGAGAGGGAGGAAAGGAAGGAAGGGAGGAAAGAGGGAAGGAAAGAAGGAGGGAGGTAGGAAGGAAGGACAGAAGGAAGGAAGAAAGGGGGATGGAGGAAGGATAGAAGGAAGGGAGTGGCATCCAGTGACATTCACCCTCTCATTATTGCCACTCTGTGAGGAGGAGAATAGCTCAGCAAGACATCAAGAAATTCTTTTTTTTAATTTTGTGTTGAACATTATGATTTTATCCCTTTGTGGAGATGAGGGAGGCGTTTCTATGTACGTGCTGAGATGTCAGATTTTAAGTGTCCTAAATTTGCTTGGTTACACAACACTTTCTGAAGAGACACATTTGATGACTCTCACAATGGAAGTTTTTCGTGTGTGTGTGTGTTTTTCTCTCCCTCCCGTCCGCCTCTCTCTCTTTGTGAGGAAGTTTGAAAACTGACAAAAAATAAATAAAAAATTGAGAGAAATGTATGTCAAGCCTTTTTTTTTTCCTCCGCCCCTTTCTTCTCTGTCTCAGCTTCTCTCTTTTTCTCTGTGTACCCCCTTTCGCTTTTAGCTCCAGAAGAGGAAGGAGAGAGAGGAGCAGCTGGAGGATGTGATCCAGGCCTACGAGAAGATTCACATGGAGAAGAGCAACCTCCAGAGGGATCTCGACAAGATGGTTAGAGATGTTATTCAGTCAGTCGATGCACTGTGTGTTCGCTATTTTACAGCTTTACACGTGAGCCATAAGGCCAGTTTCAAACGGTTGAATATGAAACCAAATACACTATATGGCCAAAGATACAGTATATGAATCTATATTTTCTGTGTGTGTCATGAGTGAATCTGTGTCCACATACTTTTGGCCATGTAGCATCTTTTCAAACACTCATCAACTCTAATATTTCTACATGACTCTCTATTCAACGTGTTTATAACCTGCTTTCATGTTAACCTTCCTGTCGTCCTCCCGGGTCAAATGGACCCCGTCTGTTTTGACTGTTCCTTCTTTCCTCCCTTCCTTCCTCTTTCTTTAATTTTTCCTTCGTTCTTCCCCTCCTTCCCTCTTTCTTTGCTCCCTCCTCCTTCCATACTTCTTTCCTGCCTTCCTTCTTTCCTTTTTCCTTTCCTTCCTCCCTCCCTCCCTCCTTACTCCTTTCGTTCCTTCCTTTCTTCCTTCCTTCCTTCCTTCTTTCCTTCCTTCCTCCCTCCCTCCCTCCCTCCTTACTCCTTTCCTTCCTTCCTTCCTTCCTTCCTCCCTCCCTTCCTCCCTCCCTCCCTCCCTCCTTACTCCTTTCCTTCCTTCCTTCCTTCCTTCCTTCCTTCCTTCCTCTCCTTCATCCCTCCCTCCCTCCTTACTCCTTTCCTTCCTTCCTTCCTTCCTTCCTTCCTTCCTCCTTTACTTCCTCCCTTCCTTCTCTTCTTCCTCCTTTCCTTCCTCTTTTCCTCCTTCCTTCCTTCTTCCTCCCTTCCTTCCTTCCTTGACTCGAGGACAACAGGAGGGTTAAATACAGTATGCTTCTCACACACCACACTACACGCTGGGGGGGCCGGTGTGATGGGGGGAGAATGTTAATTGCATCTGTTGCCTGTTTTTCTGACATTGTATTTGTCCTCTGAATGAGTAATACTTCTAATGAGCCTCCGCTCCCCAAGGAGGTCAAATGTCAGGGTCAGAAACCAGACAGACGGTGAGGATGCAGGACCAAAAAAAAAAAGGAAAACGTCGTGTCACAAACAGGCTGGACTGCAGTTTTTACTATTTAACCCTCCTGTTGTCCTCGAGTCAAGGAAGGAAGGGAGGAAGAATGAATGAAGGAAGGAAATAAGGAGGGAGGGAGGGAGGAAGGAAAGGAAGGAAGGAGGGAAGGAGGGAGGGAGGAAGGAAGAATAGAAGGGAGGAAGAAAGGGGGATGGAGGAAGGAAAGAAAGAGAGAGGGAGGGAGGAAAGGAAGGAAGGAAGGAAAGAGGGAAGGAGGGAGGAAGGAAAGAAGGAAGGGAGGAAAGAGAGGAAGGAAAGAAAGAGAGAAGGAGGGAGGGAGGAAAGGAAGAAAGGAAGGAAAGAGAGAAGGAGGAAGGAAGGAAGGAAGGAAGGAAAGAGAGAAGGAGGAAGGAAGGAAGGAACTGTCAAAACAGACGGGGTCAATTTGACCCGGGAAGACGACACAAAGGTTAAAGGATAAGTCTGGCAATTTACGTATTGTCAACAAATCTGTGCAGCAAACCAAGAATGAAACAATGTTTTGCAGTATTGGATTACTTTGCAATATGTTCTTTAATTACATTTATCAGTGACAAGTGATCGAAAATTCAGTAATTGCATTTCAGTTACTAATCCCAGAAACACTCTATCACTTTTAAACTAGGGATTTGGCGTGCTCGCTGTGTAACAGTGCTGTTTTTTAATGTAAAACACTGGTAGGTAGGCTTCATACCAAGAAACCTACAGTACTCTCTCTTGCTACTCATATGTTTACTTTAAAAACATCATGTATCAATTAATTGCTCCACTTTAACAACACTTTAATGACACAGTGGCTTTCTGCTAGCAGGTCTGATACACAGGAAGAGAAACGTGTGTATGTGATTGTGTGTGTGTGTGTGTGTGTGTGTGTGTGTGTGTGTGTGTGTGTGTGTGTGTGTGTGTGTGTGTGTGTGTGTGTGTGTGTGTGTGTGTGTGTGTGTGTGTGTGTGAGAAAGAGAAAGAGGAGAGCTATTTGCACAAGTCACATTACCATTGTCACAAGCCTAAATTAAATTAACAAAGCAATATTCCCTCTTCATCAGCCCTCAGGGCCGTAAGCCAGCGGCAATCCAACCTGTGACAACAACCTTAATAGATAAGCATGAACACACAGATACTCATCACCATCTATGTCAAATGGATCCAGCAAAACAATACGACCCAAGCAACACAAAGCACCACAATGGCAGGGTGATAAAATATGCTTTCACTTACGACTCATTAGAAGAAAAAAGGTGGCACAGTGTTTTTTTTTTCCCTGTGGGCAAACGTTGATCATGCAGCTGCTGAATCAGCCGGCTTTCCACATAGACAGTAGGGCAGATAAGTTGAGTCACAGCATGTTACTGTAAGGTGAAAAAGTTACTGTCTCACTCAGATGACATCATAGGAGTTGCTATGATTATGATTGAACCCTGCAGTGCTTTTTCACACTTTTGACACAGTTTGGGGCGGAGATGTTTACCCCTCAAAGTAAGCATCATTTTCCAGATGACTCCTGCTGTGCTCATGTTTTTGTCAATCCTCTCAGAAAGATGTCTCAAATCTTTATAACTCGTCCTTTAGATAGATAGATATACTTTGATCCCAAGCTGGGAAATGACAGTGTAGCAGCAGCATTACACAGACACATAGTGACGATACAGTGACGATAACAACATATAGTATAAGGATATAAAGAATACGAATATAAAAAAACAAACTATACATAATAAAATAGCAAAATAGTAAATAAAATGTAATGTAATGTAAAATAAAATAAAATTGTATGCTGTTAGCCATTTTTTCTACAAAAACCATCCCATGTTAATCCCGTGGATAATTTCTATTAAATTAGCAGTTTGAGTGATGACATCATCCTGTTGCTGGTCGACTCCAAGGCGCTTTAATTAAAAAATAAAGGGATTCAGACCTGTGTCCCAGCATGAAATCCACTTTGTTTCATTTCTTCAGTTAGTCAGTGATAGCTAAGAAAGTCTCTTCTAACCGACTGCTTCAATTTTTTCTTTTTACATCAAAGTCCCTTAACTTTTTATAGCAGTGAATACTAAATCACTGGAGTTCCTCTTTAAAGACAAGTCCATATTTGACTGTGTTTGTTTCTCCTCACAATGCATCACATAATGCTTTGGATAACTTTGATTGTGCACTTAAGACTAGGCTGCTCATTGCAGAGTAATTTCATTCTGAGAAAAACTTGTTTCATTACTTCTTATCCTGACTGAACAGCCCTTCGTAGATAAGAGTCCTTTCAGAGTCATGGAGTGAATTCTCTCCTCTGACAAAAATACACACTAGATTGAGGTTTTTTTATAGTGTTACACAGGAAAAATACAGAGATTATTGCCAAAAATGGTTAAAGATTTCAATTTGCTATTTTTTTTGGATTGTTTTTGTTCATTATTCTGCAAATTTCTATTATTTTGATACTACTTACATACTAAAACTAGCTCTTACTGTAACTTCATCCTGTAACAAAAATCTTTGGCAGATATCTTTGCATTTTTCCAACACTTAGAATCACATTTTTGGACAAGTTTCTGTAACTACTTACAAATCAAAGCCAATCCAGACCACGTAGAGGCTTCCAACTGAACAGATTGGCTGGCTGGTCTTTCCCAGATCCCCTCTGTGATAATAAACCATCTCATATGAGAGTGAAGTCCATTGAGCAGCTTATGCCGAGCAGCCTCAGCAGTTTTAATGCGGTCGGAGTGATTAAGTGACGAGGTGCGCCAAAGATGTAAGAACTGCCACCTGCCAAGGACTGACACAGTATCAATGTCACCTGAAGTTGTGGCTGCCATCATTAATACGGCTCCATCTGCCTACTGTGCCTCATTGACCTTTACCCTTCCGGCATTGCACTCACTCATTAATCAGCTAAATGTTTTTATAGAATGTAAATATAATTGTGTGTGTGTGTGTGTGTGTGTGTGTGTGTGTGTGTGTGTGTGTGTGTGTGTGTGTGTGTGTGTGTGTGTGTGTGTGTGTGTGTGTGTGTGTGTGTGTGTGTGTGTGTGTGTGTGTGTGTCTCTTTCTGCTCTCTTTTATGGATTCATATCCAACGACTTAAAGACTTTTTTTAAAGCAATATAAAACTAAAAACACTTCTCCACCCTTCTCTCCCTTCATCAACCTGCTGAAATCAATACAAAATGCAAGAACACCAATATTGATCTGTCTTAATCAATAAGCATCAGCGCAGTAGACGAACAACAACAGTAAAATGAATCATCTCTGTCTTTCTTAAACCAGCGTGCAAACAACAATGTGTTTGCGTGAGCGTTACCGAGAAAAATGTTTAGTTAAAAAACATTCCTATCTGATGTCAGGATGGGTTTATATCTCTCACCATCTACTCTGTAATGTCCCCAACTGTTGTTTTTAGTAGATGAAGATCAAGTAGATGAAGCCTGTGTTTAGATTTGTGTACGGAAAAAGGTATGCAAGGATGTGAATATAGATTATATGTTTGATATTTAGCATCCTTTGCTTTGATTGCGTAAGACTTCAAATAAAACACTGAAAATGTGTGTGTGTGTGTGTGTGTGTGTGTGTGTGTGTGTGTGTGTGTGTGTGTGTGTGTGTGTGTGTGTGTGTGTGTGTGTGTGTGTGTGATTTCAGACCAGTCTGGTGGAGAAGCACGTGGAGCGTATCCTGGGCCTGGAGTCCGCTCTGAGGCAGAGGGACAGCTCTCTGCAGAAAATCAACATGCAGCTGCACAGCAAAGACATGCAGTACCTGCAACTCCACGCCGGCCCAGACACCCACAGTGAGTGACTGTCAGATCTCACAACAACTTCCTTTAGCTGGCACCTGAAACTCTTATATAATCTCACTTTAAAAGGATAAAACTGGCAATTTTCTTTATTTTTCTTATCGTCAATAAGAATGTGCACGCAAAATACCTGTAAGTAGATTCATTTATTCTTGGTTTGGCTCTGCACATGATAAAAATATAGAAAAATCACCAGCCTAAATACTGTATTTTAAGTAATTTGTCAATTGTATAATAACGATAATTACTGTATAACGAGCCAGTCCAACATTTGGTATAAAAAAAACTGATCTGCATTAGCCACAGATGCATTGCTAAAAAAGCCGGGACCCCAGTTATCTCTGTTAATCACTACTCATCCTCAGTCTTTAATCAAATCCAAAAATCTGGACCTGGAAAGCATTTTAACGGAGGTCAGGTTCCTGTTGGAAAGACTCAGCGTGGACATTTTGTTCCAACTCTTCAGTCACATTTGCAGAAAAAGAAAAACCTGCTATCTACAGTATGCGGGTCCTTGTGATTGAAATTCAATCGAAAAAACAGTTTCGAGTGGAGCGGCTGAGATTGTAAATTTGAGAATTTCTCTGTATTATTCAGCCTGTTGCTTCCATCTGTCCTGCTGAGTGATCTGTATTGTGAGTAGTCTGTATTACCAAATGTTATAAAAACCTGTGGTATAATTTAACTTGTCAAAATGCAAATTACCTCCTGCATCACAAATGAAATGTTTCAAAGCTTAAAACAAGGCTCGTCACTCCACTTATTTCACAACATTTATAAGTGAATAAATTCCCAACTGTGAAGCCAAATCAGCAGATTCCCTCATTTTGACTCTTTAAGCCTTAATTTAAGATAAAATACGAAGCTCACGAGTTCAACTTTAGCTGTAGTTGCTCAACTCTGCCCTCTTAAACGATGTGGGTGGCTGATGGAAAAAAAGAAAGAAAAAAAAGAGGCAGAAATGTGTCACTGCCACCTCAACGGATGCCTCTACTTAGACCACACTTTGATGAAGAGGATGTATAATTTTGCATAAAAACCATCTCATTTAAAAAACTCATGCATAAGCTTTTTTTTTTTTTTTTTTGGCTCCTTAATTTGTGTGCAGAGTCGAGAGTTTCCAAGTTAGAGATGTAAAAAAGTGTTGATTAATGACTGTTTAGGTATGAACGAGGGTGAGTGTGATGTGAGGGAAAAAAGCCTTGCAGTGCAGATTGTGTACAGTACAGTATGTGTGCACCTGTGACTGCATACGAGGAGGCAGCGTACAGGATCCTGCAATATGAGATGAGAGTTATGTGCTGTTACTGTGTCTTCTGGCTCAAGGACTGAGTCTGTGTGAGCGGAGCTGAATCACTAACATGCCCACGCTCATCACATCACCCAGGTGCACACTGAAAGACATCTGCCCTTGGAAGAAGTCAGCTCTTTTCTGCTCTTTCATACTCATCTATTGTACAACAGCAGCCGTGGATGGAAGAAGGCTGCAACAGTCAAGGGAAAAAGCAATGAAAATGTTTCATCTCTACATTTTCTCTCTCTTTCCCTCTTTCTCTCTCATTGTCTTCCCCCTACAGGGCTGGACTGTCCAGGCCTGACCCTTCAGAGCTCCCGCAGCCTGGACGCCCTGTCGGATTTAAAGCTGCAGCAGTTGGAGGCGGAGCTAGAAGGGGCGCGGCACGAGGCCCAGGGGGCGTGTCAGCGGGAAGAGGAGCTGAAGGCCGAGTGCGAGAGACTGAAGGAGGAGATGAGACAGCTGCAGAACAGCCAGAGGGAGAGGGTCAGTGTTAGTTTGTTTTAGTCTGCTTGAGCTGTCAGATGGGAGGAGTTGGCCGCATTGGGACTATTTAAAATATGTCAAGGACGATGTCAAGAGAAACAGCTCACCCCAATACTTCCTCATGATGCACTCCCTAAATTGTGTGATTGATTTGGGTAGTAAGTATTCAATGTCAAACCCAGTGGCCTGAAAGTTGATATCGGACAAATCTGCAAAAAACTCCAGATGACTTTCAACTTAACAGTGGCTCAAATATGGTCAAGTTCACATTAACGTCTCATAAGATGGATGGCAGAGAGAGGGAAGTTGGTCATGTGAAGGCTGCAAATATTATGCACATTGACACTGATTCACTATATCTTTTAAATTTGGGTTTGAATGACCTTAAATAAAACTTGGGACAACATGTTTGTTTGGTTTCCAGCCAAATCGAATATATATCACATAGTTTTCAAGTCATGATTGCGACTTGGATGTCGGCTTGAATGCTACAAGTCAAAGTCTTCTTATGAGCAGTAGGCATATAAAACACTTAAGATTAGAGAAACATCATGATACCATTTTGCCCATCCAACCCCTCCCCAATAGGTCATCCCTTAACACACCATATCCAGATGATAGACAGTGTTATTCAGACAGCTTTACAGCCTCAGGTGCAACATATATTTCTGGCATGGGTGTCTCGAGTGGGAAACAAATCCCTGACCTTGCCAGTTTAGTGTCAAGCTTTAGGCAATGAGCTTCACAGGGACAAAAAAAAAAAAAAAAACTCCCAACACAGCAGTGTCAGAGTGAGACTCTACCCAGGAAGTTACACTGGACTGCGTCTAATCTGCGGCTACAGTATTTTCCATTAGTGCTGCTCTGAATAGTCCACTTAAGTTCTTCTCAGAGCTGATTGGCTGCCTGTCAGTGCCACATCACAGCATCGTATTCATCACTTAAAAACTTTCCAAAATAGAGCAACTCCTCTATTTGTTGCTGACCACACTTACACACATAAAGCCATAACAGCTCCACAGGTGTACACACATAAACAGACAGGCCTTGAATAATAATAATCAATTGCAGACCTGTTTTTATCCATAACAGATTTTTATTTTCTCCATGATGTTTCCTTCTAACATGTTGCCTCGATAGTCTCTCGCTGTCAGATTTTGTCCAATATTCTTACAGCACCTGCATACTAATCTAATTTCACGCTCTACTTCGGCAGGAAATGACTTCTCCGTGCAAGCAGTGTGATGTGGAGTGGATAAAGAAGGTGGGAGATGAGCAGTAAGTGACCACGGCAGAGGAGGAGGAGGAGGGGGGGAGAGGAATAAAACAATGAGACATGCAGGAATAAACACATGGAAGGGGTAAATATGGAAGAAGGTGTGTAGAGATGCTGGTTGAGGAGCATCAATGAGGCAACAGCGGAGAACAGAAAGACCGAAGGGGATGAGAGCTAAAGGAGAAAAGCTTCTCCAGCTGCCCCTGCTGATCTGTATCTTTACTTTCCTGCTGTGATGTGCTCAGGCCGACCTCCAGGGGCCTCATTAGAAACTAGACAAGCTCTTCCCAACGCAGGCTAACTGGGTTCAAACACAGCGTTAATAAATGAGTATTTTTGTTTGGGCAGTGGCACAAAAGCAGTTTGTACTATATACTCTACTCTATGTGCACGGAGCTGCAACACCACACTTTCTGTTGTGTGAGGAGGTTTGGTAAGAGATTGAGATAAACAGTAGGGGGCAGTGTGAGCACAGAGTAAGACTCCTTCCTGTCTATTTCCTCATGTGTGTACTTATTTGCCATCTTTATGAGCCATGATGTCCAGGGCACTTCTATCTATACGGGATTTCACTCATTCCTTCATACCAGTACCTCATAGAATAAGAGCAACAGTGAGTATTCAAGCTGTTGTCTTTGTCTTCTCATGTCTTAATCATCTACAGTCAGTGAGAGAAATGGCTTCTACTTTGTATTGAGAAGAATGAAAGTAGCTTACTTTCACAACCTTGTCAAATTGCCCCAAGTATTGCATGACTGTTTACAAGGTGTCACAGGTATCAAGAAAACGGAGTAGAAACCACAGCAGGTTTGGGCAGCTCAGACTCCCACACATTGAAACCCCAGAAGTGTTTCGATGGGGAGTGCATGCAGCAGAGAGAGGCAGAGTTTGAGTGAATGTGTGTGGTGGAAGCCTACTCCTTTTTTCCAGACCTTGGTCACCTTTTGGTTTTACTCAACAATATCTCTCCCACTGAAACCCCACAATGCCTACACTTTATTTCCTGGTGCTTTTTCTTGTAATTGGGTTCATTTAGTGTAAACTGCACAGATTGAGTATTTATACGTGTGTTGTGGATTATATTCATAAACTACCTTTGCCCTAATAACCTTTAGCACTTTTGCTGGGGTTTCTCAATAAATGAGTCTTACTTTGATGTTTTTAAAGCTTCTCTATGATGTATATATTACTATCTCTATAAAGATATGGCTGGAAATGTTCTATATCTTTCACAAATCTAATTCTCTAGGTATTGTGTGTTCATCCAAAGCCTGATATATCTTATTTCTCTGTCATATAGACATCCGTTGTCGTCAAAAAAGCTGGCTTGACTCTTGACTTTGTACTATACTGTACATTATAAACAACTTAAGTATAAAATCATCTGTTTCTAAGTAAACTAACATGACGATGATGAAGGATCATGTCACCCAGTGCAGCGATGTGACTCAATGACAGGTTTTTAATCATTTTTGGACAATAATGAAAGTCTACAGTACAAAGGAATAAGATATATATATATATATATATATGGATACACACACAATACTTGCAAGTAGATCAATACATTGTTGGTTTGGCTTTGCAATAACAAAAATACAGAAAATCGTCCTTTAAAATAGTTGAAACCAGTACGTGAATGTTAACATTTACCATTTTAATTTCTAATAACACGACTAATTTCATTCTGTTTCAAATTAGTCAGAAAACACTCGTATTTCTGTTCAGTTTTCCCTTTATTACTACTTCTCTACTTGTTTTTTAAGTTTGTGGCAAATACTACAACCACTCATATTTTTCGTGACGACATTTGCTCACCTTTCGTCTGCCTATAACTCATAACTAATCATAATCTGCCTGAATGAGCTTCCCTCATCAACCACAAGCCACACTACTGTTGACGCTGGCAGCCACCTGGCAGAGCACCCCCATGCCCCCCCCCCACCCCCCCCCCCCCTCTCTATACATCAGTATACAAACCGACTGACTAACTCCTCCTCGGCTTTCAGAAAGCAAGACCTGTTTCCAATAAATCACGACATGATGATTTTTAGTCGAAGTGGAATTCCCTTTTTCTTGTTGGAAATTCAAGATATTTACCACTGAAAAAAATGAGATGCTTGTAAAATTCAAACAATCGAACCACAAAGAGCATCATTTTGGAAATCCACTTTTTTTTTCGTATATTTAACTTGATGATTTGCACCCAAAAACATCCCTTAACATTGTAAGAGACACTTTCATTTCCTACGAGTACAAAGTACAAGTGCAAAAAAGCTCATGAGTGAATCTTTGGTGCAGTGTGGCTTTTCTTGAGTACTGTTTGACACCTTTTTTTGGTGTTTAGCTGAAAGTGCCTCATACAGATTGCAGAAGTAGAGTGTGACAGAATACGGACTGCAGAGTGTGAAAAAAGCCCCCATCGTGATCTCATGGCCGTTTAACACCTGCCCCCCCAATCATGAGGCCAGAGGCAGTAGCAGTGGGGGACTAAATGTTAGTTTCTGCATTTCTTATAAGTGACATACATTTATTGCTTTTTCCAGAAACTACAACCACGCATCAACCGCACAGCTAAACCAAATATTTATCACCGCCACGTCATGCTGACCGCCATGTATTTAAGTGCCCCCCCATCTCCCCCGCCCCCCCGCCCGCCTCCCCAAGGCCATGTCCCGAGTATGACTGAATGAACTCCAGCAGATTTGAAAAAGAACATTGATTATCTCTCTGAGTGTTAGCCAACAAAAGAGAAGCTCAGATCTCACACAGGCAGCTTCGGTGACTGGCCCCTTCTTTGAAACGTCTGATCGGGTCAAAGGTCAGATTTCAGCCCACGTTCACTTCACTCTACTTCACCCACACACACACACACACACACACACATACACACACATACACACTCACGCTGTTGAGCCTGATCGATTCACTGGCACAAGTCTTTCATCGATGCTGCATCAACAACATCATCACACCCCTCCTACGCACTTGCACTGTACGTTCTACAGTATCTGCGCACACTTACCAGCAAAGCATAAAGGAAGCAAACTAAAATTAAAAAAAAGTGCAAAAGAATAGATGCAAACCGTGTGCGTAACTATTTTTAGATGCACAGAGATGCAAACAAATTTTTAGGGCCCCTTATTTCACAGAATTACTGAAACCAAGCAACGATTGAGAAGTCTTGTTCGGTGCATGTGAGATCGTGCAGGTGTTCACACGTTGACTTTTTTACTACACGGTGAAGCTACCATGACTGAGAGGTGTTGCTTTGTGACCGGGTTCTTTCACACATATTATCAGAGCAAAGCTGCAATATTCAAAAGTGAGACAGGTGAAGTGTGAAAAAGGAAGAGAAGGGGCATGAATCTAAGCACATTTAGAAAAGAAAGAACACTTTGTAAAGCTGAGCTGTGGCTGAGAAGCACTTGAGGATAGTGAGTGAAGGAAAAGGACAAATTATACATATTTTAGACCTTTTTTTTTTCTTTTGGGTGCTCTTGTGATGTCAATATTATACTCTATGCTCCACCCACCATGCCAGTAAGTAATTTGAATGATTGTAAGTTTCCTACCGATGCATCGAATGTGTTTTAATGTTTGCAGGAGGTTTCTATCCAAAGCTATGTATAGCCCAGTGCAGGGAGAGAAGGCTTTTTTAGCTCGGACTGACTCCACAGAGACGTTGTGTAGATGTTGTTTGTTGTAGGGTGGGGGATGAAAGGGGGTTCCATACCCCACTCTGTCTGAGTCATAGCAGGTTGGTGGAAAACTAGGTGGGCCTGGCAGAAAAAGCCAACTAACCACTGGAAGTTATGACTTATTGTGAGCTTCCCTGAAACAACGTCTCAGAATTTGTTTTTTATTTAATTTGAAGTGTTGGTGTTTAAGAAGTTATGAAAAAAAATGTCCAATTACTGCTAATAACACACACACACACATACACACACACACACACACACACACACACACACACACACTGGAATGACAAACATACCTCACAGTGTATGTTTTTTGCAGATATCTGAAAATGTAAAATAGTGCAGAGGTAAAAAAAAAACAAAAAAAAAAAACTGTTATTTGTACAAAAAAAGAAAAAGATAGATAGATATAGAAGTTCCTCTGATATGTACCCAAGTATCAGGCTTACAAACACTAGTGGGAGGACTCAATTAGGTTAGAGCGCTACTTTGCCGGAGAAGATATTTTTAATTTGACAGCGTGTTTTATTTTCTACGTAGGCCGAATACATGTGTTGTTTTTTTTCTTCTTCTTTTCGCTCGTGATGCAGTGGAAGTTCATATGTATTCCTATTTCTCTCGCAGTAGAAATCCCCATTATTTTTCATAAGCACTGTTTTTTAATTTTATTATCCACCACAATCTCCATGGAGTTATGAACTGAGTCAAATTCTCATCAACAAAGAGGTTAAATTGGTTATCCGAGGTGCTTCATCAGATATGCGACTGAGAACTCACTGCGGTGATGTGCATCTTTCCGTTCATCATCGGTGACAGATGCTCGCAGATCTCTGTTCTAACGCTAAAGAGCTTTTTTATTTTGTCTTTGAACTTTCAAACATGAGGTCAGATTTGCGTGTAGGTGATCATTTAAAAAAAAAAAGGTGCCACTTTGCTTCACATGTGCTACGACATTTATGAAACTAATCAAAAGGTTTTTTTTTTATAAAGCTGCTCTTGATACAAGAAATTACTCAAAGTAGCAGGATAAACTGATTATCTTTACTGATTTTAAGTGTGTTTGCCTCACCTAAACCCTGTAATCTACCACTAATCTTTGCTGGAATGAGTCTGTTTCAGGTCAAAACTGGGGAGTTTATAAAAATTGGTGAGATAAGCTGATCGATATCAGATTTGGGGGCACAGGCAGTGACTAACTACTGAAGTTTCTACTCTCTATCTGAACGTGATCCTCCACCATAATGCAGCCTTGCCTCTGTCTCTCTGCTTTTAAACACATACCGCACATTTCATGCCGTCTTTATGGAATAAATGCTTCGAGATGAGCAACGTGCCGACTGATTATTACTCATATCGAGGCTACTCGGGTAATGCTTGCCTCGCAGTAATTTATATTTGCAAGATTCAAATCGGTTTCAATCCGTGAGCTAATGAGTTGAGACAAAGTCAGCTTGTTGCCATGGTTAAAAGACACAGAAGCCTGTAAGCCAACCGTCCTTGTTTACGGTGCTTGAAATAGAGTTGCTCTGTCAGTGCGGCCCCTGAGAGAGTCATGACACATCTTGCATGCAATGGTGTGATTTTATGCACTTCAATCACGCGCTGTGACTTTCGCTCTAAAAATATGAGCTTCTAAGCCTCTCAATTAGCCAGCCTGATACGTGAGGCTGTGTCAGTAGAGTCAAGAGTCATTCACTTTAAAGAGGGGAAGATCAGCTGTAGTTCCCCACATCTTACATATTTGTCTACAGTGTACGTTTTACTGATTAAACAGATTGAAGTGTTTGCGCAATATGCTTTTAAATGCATTAAACATTTCACTAACATTATAATATTCTGTAATGACGATGATTATGGTAATTACATAATTGCCTCTCCTCTTCATTCCTCCAGGGTGAATTTGGCTCTGGCTTACACAGAGTTAACTGAGGAGCTGGGTCGCCTCCAAGCGCTGAGCTCCAAGCAGACGGAGATCCTGAGGAAAGCCTCGCAGGAGCAGGCTAGTCCAGGTTAGCATCCAGCCATGTGAAACACTGTGGAAAAAAACCTGGGTCACTATGCTCTCAGTGCTGCAGTGGTAAAGGGGAAGTATTCAGCTCTTGTAAAGGAGTAAAAGTAGTGTGTAAAAATGTCTGGGGTTCAAAATGCATACCTCAGTACAAGTAAGTAAGGAACATTAAAAAAAAAAAAGTATGTGAAATATGAAAAGTAAAAGTAAATGACACCTGTAAGTGTACAGTCATATCATTGGATCAGTATTAGGTTGCTGACGTACAGTTTTGCTTTTGAAGTTAGTCGCGTTAGCGCACTTTTAACCTGTGAGTATGTGTCATTATAACATTGCATCCTATTTTAAAAGCTCATCATATGTTTTGTGTTTAAAAATTCTAATTTGTAAAGTAGCTATAGCTTTCAAATAAATGCAGAGGAGGAATAAAATGTTGTTGAGTAGGCAGCATGGAGAGGAAATACCCAATTCATTTATATGTACCTCAAATATGTACTTAACCACAGTGCTTGAGGATAACCCCTGTTAACTAAATCTAAATTTGCATGTGGCATTTTCTAAATTCAAGATAAAACATTTTATTTATTTATTTTTGTTAGATACTGGTACTTGTTTTAACGTTCCAGCATTTCTACCCTCGCTGTTTCGATGACAGCGTTGTCACACGTCTTCTCGCTGAAACCTACCGACACTACAGACAGAAACTATGCTAACACGTTGTATAGTACAACTTACAACTGCTTAAAAGTACCAACACCTTTCTCTTCCTGCTCGCAAATTCACACACATAGCTAATGTCTATCAACTGTGCATCATCCATCTACCACAAACCAAGAAGCAGCGCATGCAGGGCCTTCACTGAGCAGTGAGGAGTGCAAACCGGAAAATAATGTTGTTTAAATGAACAAATAACTGCGTTTCTGCACAGGAGAAAACACTGGAAACCCCGAACTGCACTTGACTTTTCCCTAATGTCATGTTTCGTCACGTTAATCAAGAAAACGTGACTTGAACTTTGCACTTTAATGTTTAATTAAACACAGGACTCTTTGCTTTTATTAACAACTAAAACCAACACTTTTTGAAATAGTTTCATGTGAATTTGTGCGCAACCATACAAAAATTATTCTGGGTGTTTTACTATAAAAGTAAGTGTGAACTGAGTAGTCCCATTTCGTCCTTATTTGAAGGCTCAGAGAGCACTTCATAGCATCAACACCTCCTCCCTTTTAACACCTCAACCCACCGGCCATAAATGATGTTTCCTCTTTGATATGGGAAGTAGCGCTGAAGTGGTGACTACAGAGGTGACTGACTCATCAACATATCCTGCAATTTACAGGAAACACTACAACTGTACTTGTGCAGATATAAATCTTTTTATGAAAACATAGAGGAACATAATGTGCTCTTCTATTGACTGAATATGCTGCTGCAGTGTCTGTAGGAGGGTTTATTTTTGCAAAAACTGCTACTAATGTCTCCTGACAGCAAGCATATTAACATTTTAAATACCAGTTGAACAACTGATGAAACAAGGGCTGCAGCAGAGATCTGATCTGAATGCCACCTTACAGTACATTATTTAAAATCAATAATATATTCATCAACAAGCAGTAATAATAAACGTTAGAACAATCAATAAAACATTTAATAAACAACAGATCATAGCCTAAATAATGAGCTAAGATTGGCATTAAAAATAAGAGGTATTTGATGCAGTTAAAGACAATAAGCTGGTTTAACCCTCCTGTTGTCCTCAGGTCAATTTTGACATGCATTAACTAAATAATGAGGCATAATTTCATTTAAATGAAGCGTATTGACCATGATTTATAAAAACAATATATGTAAAACCTGTGGTAATAAGCTAGAATGAAGTTGACTAAAAAGGTCCAACACAGAATAAGTTGATAGTTTCAGCAGGAAGACAACAGGGGGGGGGGGTTTAGAAGAGCTTAAGAGCAGTTTTGTATTCTGTAATGCAGTCCGGCACTCGGCTGTAAGGGAAGGGAGTTTTAAACTTTGTGTGCAGTAAAGGGGAAAGCCCTGACACCTATTGCGCTGCGGTTAATGAGTGGTAGTGCTTGTAGATCTGCTGATGAAGACCACAGGGAGGGAGAGGGAGTGCAAGTATAAAGGAGGTCTATGTGCGAGATAAGCAGGGGATAGATTATGAAGAGCTTTAAATATTAATAATACGATTTTAAAGTTAATCCATCATGACACGGGGACCCAGTGTAATTGAATCAGCAGGGGGGAGGGGGGGGGGTGATATTGTTGTTGTTCTGCATGAGTTGAAGTCGGTGAGTGCGGTTGTTGGAGATGCCTGCTAGGAGAGTATTGCAGTAGTCGATGCATGACCAAGGCATTGATGAAGATATCTGTGAAGTGTTTTATTAATGAAGGGTTTAGTCTGGAAATGTTTCACAGATGAAAAAAAAGTTATGATTGAATGGAAAAAGAAAAGGGGAACCATCCAAAATAACAGCAAGGCTTTTAACCTCTGTGCAGGCCAGTATGACGGCTTCAGCAATGCAGAGTAAACAAATATGAGTTATAGCAAATGTAAAGTATATCCAGTGGAAATGAAGAGTAGCTTGGTTTTACTACTGTTGGATTTTAGGTTGCAGGTAGTATGTCATCCATATCTGTAGATCACCATGGAGACAATCAGTGAGGCCTTCTTGAGGTTAGAGTGAAAGTGGGCTTAGTAGAAAAATAAAGCTGCGTATCATCTGCATAGCAGTGGAAATAGACTATAGAGCTTTTTGATTGGTAATTCTGAATCTGTACAAAGTGTGTCCTGTCTGAAAGGTAGAAGGCAAACCACTGATACACAGTGTTACAGAGACGATGCATGAGGAGTTAATGGGATATAGTATCAAAGGTGGCAGTGAGGTCAAGGAGGATGAGAACAGAGAATAGACTAGAATCTGCACAGAGGAGGTCATTGATGGTCTTAATCAAGGCTGTTTCTGTGCTATTTTAGGGGCAAACCAAGAATAATAAATAAATAATTTAAATTTAAATTGAATTAAAGAATAATAAAAGTTGCTGCTTGTTTGAAATGTCCACAAAAGTCATGCAACAGATTATTTTGGCACAAAAATGTTGCAGATATCTCATGACCAAAAAATGTGTGCATGCCAAAACACATTATATATATGACCGAACTCATTCCAAAACCATGGGCATTAATCTGCTGCTATAACAGCCTCCACTCTTGGAGCCCGGCTGCAGGGATTTGCTCCCATTCGGCTACAACAGCATTAGTGAGGAAGGTCCGGCTCACATTCAAGTTTATTAAAACTTCAAGGTTGAGATCACGGCTCTGTGCACGCCAGTCAGATTCTTTCACAGTAAATTGGCAACCCCCTTTCTATATGTGCTTAGCTTTGTGCACTGTCATGAAACTGTACTTGAAACAGGAAAGGGCCTTCCCCAAAGCACAGTTTTTCCACAAATCGCATTGTATGTTGTAGCGTAAAGATTTCCTGTAAATGGAGGCAGAGCCCAGACCAAAGGTATGTGGTCTGTGTGCTTATAGTCATATGATGCAGTACCAGGTTGTAAAAGGGTCTGTATTTTCTTTTTTGTTGCTTTTTCAAATGTGTTTTTACATGTTAGTTTTTCCTGTGTTCTCTCTCTCAGTCCAGCGTCACTCTCCCATCCACCACCAGCGCCACTCTCCAGTACCTCAGCGCCATTCACCCATCTCACAGCGCCATTCTCCGGTCCCGCCTCCGTCGCACCACTCCCCGATCCAACAGAGACGCTCCCCGGTGGTGCTGCAGCGCCTCTCCCCTGACATGCACCGCCGCTCACCCCTGCTGGACATTAATAACGGACCGGCTTCTTACTCCTGCCGGCCGCCCACCCAGCACCTGCGGGCCAGCTTCCAGGGCCGCCGCAGTTACTCCGAGGTTGCAGACCCCTCGGCTTACCAGTGCCCGCCCCGCTTCTCCCTGGACCCTGTCGCCACCCTGCCTAAACCACGGCCCTACGTCGAGGGCTATGTAAAACAGCAGCCGCAACATGGGGGCTCTCCTCATGGTGGACTGCAACACAGGGGATCGCCCTCTCCTCATCAAGGTGGCGGAGGAGACGGGGGTCACGGGGAGAGCTCCATGCGCCACTCAAGAGAGATGCCATTCCCGCTGTCTGAGGTGGCCCACCTTCGCTTTGAGCCGCCTCCACCTCCCACACCGGCCCCCCAGCCCCCACAGTCCTCTGAAGATGAGGAGGAGTGGACCTGCCCACATCCCATCAGCCCGCCACGGACGCTGGGCGTGCTCTCTAATGCCGTGCCCAGTAGTGTCATGAGAGGCCCGGCGTCCTGCTCAGCCTTCCCCATCCCTCAGCGGCCTAACACCCTCAGCTGCCACCCGCAGCCAGGGTACATGTCAGCGGAGCATGCGCAGTCCTGGCCTTCAATCAATGTGAGTTGAAGTTAAATAAAATCTGTATGAAGCTTCAGCCATCCAAATTAGTCAAATCAAGTCAATATCTTTTAAAATTACAATCTTTTTAGTGCCAAATTTCTTCTTTTTGATACTATTCTTCCACTGCAGCTGAACAGAAACACACTGTCAGTCGAGCCATAAAGAGGACATTCTTTACTATAAAGGCAGTAACTGTGGAAGATATCCACTTAGACTGACTAACTCAAACATCTGAAGTATCATTTAAACTTCAGAAAGTTTTTTCTCAAAAATGAGGATTTTGAATTTTGTCCTCACTTACACTGAGAGCACATTTATAGCAGATCTTCTAATGCTCGGTATGAACAGGAGGAACGATTACAGCGAGCTAAATTCTAATGTTGATTTGGGCTCCTGACAGACTTGCCTATTCTTTAATGCACAAATGTTAAAACAGAGCTTCTCTCATCTTATCTCACTCTTGGAAAAAAAGTGAATAAATACATTTCCCAAGTTGCTGAACTAGTCCTCTTCTCTAATTGGTCTTCTTCTCTTTAAACTGAACTGCATAAAACAACGGTTCAGTAATTGGATGAGAGTTTCCACCTGGATTTACTACTAGTCAGTCTATTTCATGGCAAGACTAAGTGGTCCCTGTTGTGTAAGCATGAAGTGATCACTCGCCAATTGATGTAATTCCATTGCCTCCCACACAATGACTAATACAACCCAGTATAGTGGGTAAGTTTAGGACCACATGCGATTTATCCTGTTGTCATGTAATCGTGTGTGTGTGTGTGTGTGTGTGTGTGTGTGTGCGTGTGTGTGTGTGCGTGGTCGATCTGCAGCTCTGGATGGAGACCGAGGAGAGCGACATGCGGAGCTGCCCTCTCTGCCAGCTGATATTCCCCGTCGGTTACCCTGACGATGCCCTCATCAAGCACATTGACTCCCACCTGGAGAACAGCAAGATCTGATCGCCATGGCAACCGGCCTGCACACATATAAAGCGCCCTCTCCTCTTATAGATTACGTAAGAGATTGGCGGACCTGGCCAAATGGAAAGTCAGAAACGTAGACTCACACAGGCGATCCATTTACAGTGTTCACTATCATCTCTATACGGTATAGATCGGGGATGCAAAATGGCGCAGGGGGCCTGCTTTATTTTGGAGCCTGCTTGAACAAAAGTATTAATACACGGGTCCGTCTTGGATTTGTGAGTCTATACATGCAGAGTCCTTTATTGATCTCCCTTGAGACAGCTCTGCCTGTATAATCACTCTGGCTCTGGTTGCTGCTGTTTTGTTATGAGTCTTGTTGTGTGGTTTCAGACAGTTTCAGGTATCGTGTTGTTTTACGCTTCACAGTGTAGTTCACTTTGATTTAGCAAAGAATGCCGAAGATGATGTGTGTGAGAGAGAGCGAGAGAAGAAGCCGGGAGGTTCAGGGGCTCTGCATGTCAAAAGGGTTAGTTTCAGTGTTGATGGGTAAACGATTGGGGAGCCCTGAGGCATCGTTGAATAGCTCTATTTTGACAGACTATTCTCACCACTTAGCTTTAAACACTGTACACACACCTGCTTTGAAATTTTTCTATCTCACACATGTACTACAGTATATTTTGCAGAAGAGCCTGTGCAGTAAATGCCAAGGACAGTGATCTGGTAGAAGCCGGCTCATGGAAATGATCCAACTGGGCAGAAAAACAAAGGCATACGGGAGCGTGATTAGTCATATGAGTAAAGATTTTTTTTTTTACGGTTGTGGTGAGGAGAGAGAATGTCAGTGTGAAGGATGCCAGTTCACTTTTCACTTCTTCTTAATCAAGGAACAATGTTTTCCACTGCAGTTAAGAAAGTATAAAACATTCCAGTTTAACATTTCATTTACTGATAAATCAATCGGAGAATATGAATGTGAAAGTGTGTTTGGATTAGCCTGAAGGTGGTTTTACCCTAACAGAGCGTTGATGGTGCCCTGCAGGGCGGGGCACGGATGTTGATGCATCTTCTCTACAAGTGGATTTTTAGTCAGAATATACTTTTATGCTTGCGGCCTGTTCAAAAAAGGAAAAAATCTAAGTATCTTAGCACTTTAAGTTAGCATAGCCTATACAATGTATCTGTTTTCAGTCCCCATATATATTTTCCATGTTTAATTTACTATTTATATTGTCAATCTGTAAGGCAAAAAAATATGAAGATATATTTTTGCAGATGTTACCGCACCAACATGTCTCATCATGCTGGTGTTTCTCTTCTGTGCTCGCCGCACACCTGCTGTAAATACCGTAGAGGAGTCGAAGGGTCCCGCTGCATGGGATATACACTTTTCTGTACAAAGACTTTACAATTATCAACTGGGATTCTCCTCGGTCTTCCTAAAGATCTGACCTACAAAACAGTTTGATGTCACGACTGCCCAGACCACCCAACAAAAAACAACAACGACAAAAATGACACATGCGCACACACACACACATACACACACACACACACACACACACACACACACACACACACACACACACACACACACTGCTGGCTGCATGAGATCAAGACTTCTGACCTGCTTTTTTAGTGTACTGTATTTCTATCTCGGAGATCTGAAAGCAGAAACATCATCTCCAATCAGCAAAGTTATCTCTGCAGGGTTTAAGCAAAAGACGATACTCTTCTTTTTTCTTTTTTTTTTGATACATGGGTTTAATTTTTATCACAAGTGGAATCTTAACTTGATATAAGCTTGTGGAACTTTTTTTTTTTTTTTTTTTTTTGGAAAAAAAAAAAGAAGAAAAAACAACAAAGTTACACTGATGTCAGCTAATCTGAGGCTTTCAGTTACATGTGCAGTTTCTAATGTAGGGGATGTCCCTGCATAGCCACCCATACACATTTCAACTGGTTTTTAGTTACTGAAGAGATGAAATATGGTAGATTAGAGCACACTGGGCTGCAGGACGATGATGATGTAGGACATGTATTAATTATATTCCTTGTGTTGGCTCACATCAACATGCTGAATCCCTACAAGCTCTGGAGACTTTACTCCATGCTCTGACTTTACTGTGAAGGTTTAAAGAAAAGAGAGTTTTCCAATAGGGGTCAAGGAAAGTTTAAAGGATCATTCTGGTTTATTGGCACTTGGAGCTTTTTCATAGGTTTAGCTTTTGTTGATATTAGTAATAACATTGTACTCAAGAAACAATTGCGCTTTTAAAAATAAGTCAGATTGGGCAAGAAATAGAAACAAACCATCCAGGTTATCCAAATTTATTTTATAAGAGAAAATCCACAGTATTTCTTGTGCAGTAAAAGATTATTACTGACTTTTTCATCCTAATAAAGTGTTTTTTCGACCGTTATTTGTGACCTCATAATAGAGTTGGTATATCTTTGAGATGTGAGCAGTTAAACTGAAGAGGGATTTTTTTCTTCATTGCATGGTTTCATTTAAATAATACTTTAAGCCTTTAAGAAAAAAACAAAGTGAAACCAGATTTTTTTCGCAGTAAATTACAGTGAAGGCGTTTTGCCTGAAATAAAAAGCGCCCACGGTAAAAATCAGAAGAAATTGCAGCATTTTTATGAAATATGTTGTGTTTCAAGGGCCAAATTATTTAAGGGAGCTGAATAATAACAAGATGCATCAGGAACACATTGTGCATTTCCTTTGCAGCAACAAACAGGATATAGAAATGTTGGAGATAAAGAAACCTTTTTTTTTTTTATCTTAGTCAGACACAGTGAAGAAGAATCCACCCACCGCTCAGCCAGTCAGACACCAGGCTCAAGTTACTTCAATCAACAGCTCGACACATGTTTTACCCCAAAAAAAGTCAGCAGCAGGATGAAGTCGGTTTTATTTTAGATGTAAGCCTCGGCTGAAACCTGTTGATATGCACGTAGCTTTTTCTTTTTCTGTATTTTTTTTTTTCCTTTTCTTTCTTTGGGTGGGTAAGCACCTCTTACCACCTCTGCTAACCAATTTCCTGGGGGAAACCCTGAGGACGAATCAGTACTTCACAAGAAAAAAAAGCAAACATGAAACAAGTCTGAAAAACACACATATATAAAAAATATATTTTTATTATCTTTATAATCATTTTGCAACCCGGTCGATACATCTCGCGACCCCTTGTGGGGACCTGGGTTTGACCTGTGTGTCATCTTCTATCTTCTTGCCCTTTCTGACTTGTCTTTCACATCTTCAGTAATCCACTTGGTGAGCACAATGTTAGAGGTGATAAAAACCGACGGACACAACCTATGAAAATAAACCCAAAATAGTCCTTTAACATCCTGAAATGTACAATAAGAACTTTAAGGCGGTACGGACGGAGATACTTTACCAGTGAATCAAAGAGGGCTTTAATGACTCCCACTTATTCTATACTGTATGTATGTTCCTATATCACTCTGTGTAAAAAAAAAAAAAAATATTTAAAGCTGTGTACAGACAGATATTTTGCAAGTGTGTAAGGCTAATGCAACATGTACTCTATTACTCAACAACTTCAAATTGGAGTGTCTGTAAATCAGTATATAATCCTTGCCACCACCACACTAAATATGAATTATACACGAGTTATATACAAGTACTACCCTACACGTTTCCTCTCTTACTCACTATATATAGTGGTACGTCCTTCAAGTCAACTAATATCCAATTACAAGTCACAGCCTGCGGATAAAAATCAAGTCTGTTTCAAGCTGCCGGGTGTGTGACATCATTCAAGACAGATTAAGAGCAGTCTGAGCAGCACTCTTTAGGCCATGTCATGATTTGATACTGCACTGTACTCTACAACCACAAGTGCACTGGGTTTAAAGATCTAAAATAGGCCGTTAAGTGTTTTGTGTGTGTGTGTGTGTGTGTGGAAGGTTTCGGTCATCATAAGGAAATATATGTATCTGATGCATCTTCCTCCTGTTGGGATTTATGATGCAGCAAAGCAAAAGAAAAAGAAAAGAAGCACAGCAGGTTAATGATGTAATGTTGCATCATCAACCTGTCAATCAAACCCTTAAACAGGCAGCGTGCACCAGGAGATACAGACTCTTTAACATTGTGTTAGGAGCATGATTGGTTAAGGTGGTTGAATTGGTAGAAATGAAGCTTTGGGATGGGTCTATACTTTTATAGAAATGGTAAAAATCAGTTTAGAAACTAGTATGTGTGATATTAATGACACAAGAAAGCAAGAATGTATCACTTGTCTTTATTAAATCAAACATACAATAGTTTTTTTTACCATTAGGACCATTTTTATACCTTAATAGGGTCAACTCATAAAATCCAAAATATATTAAAATGTTCTACTTTAGGTGCAAATGAGATAACTAGTAACATTCTCCACCCCTGCCTGTTTAAGGGTTAACAAAAGAAAGAAGTTAAACTGTATTTTTACACAAATTATAACGTTTTAACTTGATAATTTGATTAGATTCAAAGTCCGACTGATGCTACTGATGTTACTTTTATTTGTTTAAAAGTGCCCCCCCCCCCCCCCCCCCGTTCCAGGTCAGAGGATCTGTGTCAATTCATAACCAAAGACAACAAATTATTTCCTGTATTTTGATACAAAAAAAAAAGCCAAACCAAACAAAAAGGACTTCTGGTTGATGCTTGTTTGTGTCAGTGAGTTTTTGGAGGGCGCTGCGTTGTGGTTACCGGTGCTGGGATGTAAAAAAAAAAAACACAAACCACAACCTGTTGGTCCAGCAGCAGCAATGCAGAGTGATCACACCTCCCCACCCCCATACGAGCACACAATGTGACGCACACACATGTTTCTACTGCAACACATCCACATACAAACGCTGTGCTGAGGTCCATCACATACAGATTAGACTCTATAGTTCAGGTTTATCATGTTTTTGGTTTTTTGTTGTTGTTTAAAATCTGAAATCATCTGTTTTTCTTTGTGTGTGTGTGTGTGTGTGTGTGTGTGTGTGTGTGTGTGTGTGTGTGTGTGTGTGTGTGTGTGTGTGTGTGTGTGTGTTTGTGTCACTCCTTTAGTTTTTTTTTTTACTCAGGAGATTTCCACAATCCAGCAGTGAAAAATTTGTCAGATTAAAATGTAATATTTCTTTACCATGAATGAAAATTTCACTCCGATTCCATCTTCCTTTTTTTTTTTTTTTTCTCCACCTGGTGAAGACAAAAAAATTTCCCTCAGATTTACTCAGGAGACAAACGGCTATAGGTCCAAAATTTGAATTGAATTTTTTCCTCTCTTCCTATAAGTACAGTAAGAGTGAGTCAGGTTGCTCTCCTGGGTAACATTAAGCGCACACAGAGACCTCAGCACTAATAAACTCTCCACAACACTTATGAGAAGTAACGTCTGCAGCGTTTGTGGTGGTTAAAATAACACTGCTGGCAATTCAAGGGACTTTACGATGTGATAAACTAAACTACAACAGAGGTATATAAAGAGTCACTTTTTTCTTTTTTTCTCTCTCTCTCTGTCTCTGTAAATATTCTAATAAATAAAAACTGGAACTTGCACTGAAACAACAACGCATGGACTGGCTTCTTTACGCACAACAAGTGGTGATGATGGCACTTCCCTTTTCTTTAGAGCAGTGGTGGTTCTCAAAGTGGGGCCACCGACAAAAAAAAGGGGGAATGACTTCTTCTTTTTGCCATCTGATTTTTATCCTTTAATACGTTAATAAAATGTGTGAGTAAAAAAAAAGTTATCAAATGGGGCTCTGTGGTGTAATTTGGGTCAGTTTAGGGGTCTTTGACATGAAAGAGTTAGAGAACCACAGCTTTAGAGCACATGTAACTTGAAATACTTACATTTTGAGTCATATAGTTTTGCATGAAACTGTGGTTTGGGTGAAAATGTGGAGGTATTTTCAACTACTAGAGCAGTGTTGTTGAATTTTAGTGCTGCTTTTTTAGGCTTAGAAAATATAACTACAATCGAATAATCAACAACACGTCAATAACAATGTGCCAGCGTGCATCCTCGCAGTTCTGCAGAAATCAGTGTAAACAACTGAGGGTAAAGGAAGTGTAGTGTCGCTACGATACGAGCTCAGAGACGCTGCACTTCAAACTCAATAAAGAACTGATTTCACACAAGTACACACACAACTATATCTTTAATATTGTTACATATTTTAATTGATTATTGCACGTCTTAACATGCTTTTAAACTCGTGAATAGAACATGCAACATTTGGGAGACTTCATATTAAAACGTTGACTTTCTTTGCAGCACAATATGTTCAACCAGCTTTAGATAATTCAGTGTTTTAAGATTCAAGATTCAAGAAGTAGAAACAGTGACATCATATAAAAATAAGTTATGTTGACATTAATAGTTAATGATGTTGTGATATTATGTAATAAAGTAAATATCACAATGTTGATATGTGTGATGGAGGAAGACGTTCAACGACAGTAAGATTCAATACATACGGGCTGTGATGAGTGTGTGTGTGTGTGTGTGTGTGTGTGTGTGTGTGTGTGTGTGTGTATGTGTGTGTGTGTGTGTGTGTGTATGTGTGTGTGTGTGTACCTGTTTATGTGTGTGTGTGTGTGTGTGTGTGCGTGCGTGCGTGTGTGTGTGTGTGTGTGAGTGTGTGTGTGTGTGTGTGTGCGTGGGTGGGTGTGTGTGTGTACCTGTTTACGTGTGTGTATGTGTGTGTGAGTGGGTGTGTGTGTGTGTACCTGTTTATGTGTGTGTGTGTGTGTGTGCGTGTGTACCTGTTTACGTGTGTGTGTGTGAGTGGGTGTGTGTGTGTACCTGTTTATGTGTGTGTGTGTGTGTGTGTGTGTGCGTGCGTGCGTGCGTGCGTGTGTGTGTGTGTGTGTGTGTGTGTGTGTGTGAGTGGGTGTGTGTGTGTACCTGTTTATGTGTGTGTGTGTGTGTGAGTGTGTGTGTGTGTGTGTACCTGTTTACGTGTGTGTATGTGTGTGTGAGTGTGTGTGTGTGTGTGTACCTGTTTATGTGTGTGTGTGTGTGTGCGTGTGTACCTGTTTACGTGTGTGTGTGTGAGTGGGTGTGTGTGTGTACCTGTTTATGTGTGTGTGTGTGTGTGTGTGTGTGTGCGTGCGTGCGTGCGTGTGTGTGTGTGTGTGTGTGTGTGTGTGTGTGTGTGAGTGGGTGTGTGTGTGTACCTGTTTATGTGTGTGTGTGTGTGTGTGTGTGTGTGTGCGTGCGTGCGTGTGTGTGTGTGTGTGTGTGTGTGTGTGTGTGTGTGTGTGCAAAGCAAAGATGACAGGTTTAAGTTTGTTTAGTTGATAAAATGTGTATAATAGTTTGGATTCATTCAGGTTTTTAATACATTACACACACCACTTTTTTAAATTAGTACCAAATTACAATTTGAATAATGAAAGCCGTCATCTAATGAGCTGTTTCAGAGCTTATATTAATGAATGATCACATTTCTAATAGCAGGCGTGATGACTATCTGTCACGCTGAAAGCCCCGTGACTATTTTTTGACTTACTGTCACTAATGAGTCAAACTTAACTCTGATAAATGAAACTGAAATGTGTTTTTAAATCATAAAAAAACAAAAGAATTGGTTTTATTAGGCTGTGTAACATATCAGTGATGTCTAAAACATTAATAAATATGTATTAATTGTTTTAATATGCCTTTTTTTAATCTGTGGAAGTGGATCTTTTAGTACAGTTGTGCCACTTTTTTCTTTTTTCTGTCAGTCATCATCCTGCATTTCTACATTTGTGACAGTTTTTTGTTTGATCTGCACAAGAATCACAAGAGGCAAAGTGCTTCAGACTTGAATACGTAGAACATTTTTACATTTTTTTGGATGTGAAGCATTGATGCACAACGTACACCAACGTAAAATAAATCCCCTGACCCGTTTTATGTGAGGTCAAGGCTTGTTTACCTCAAATCATGGCCTCCTTCCTTCAGCTACCAGGCTTTCTCACTATAAGCTTGTTTCCTACATCTTTAGCTCTGTGCCGCTAACCTCAATACATAGCCTACCTCAGGAAAAAGAAAAATGCACCCGCCCATCCGGGGCCACATAAACCACAAACCCTGGTAGTTCTTATGTGCGTATGATGAGAAAGCTACAGGCAGTTTGCAGTGAAAACTAACAGAGAAAAACCACAGGAACTCAGTCAATAAGCAATGAAAAAGCTGCAGTTTCTGCTATTGATCAAAAACAACTCGTCTGTACTTACACAAACACACACATACACATACACACTCTGATACTGTAAATACACACCAGCGCACACATGCATACACGCAAAGACGTACTATATGTACATCCACTAAATTCTTAGAAGTTACAGGTTAGAGCTTTTTTTTCTTTTCATTTCTACATTTCCAATAATCATCAGCACGTCACTTCTTAGCTGTTTGCTTTTGCCTGTGAGGGCACAGTTTAAAAGACTGATATTAATCCCTTTAAACAGCACTTTTAACACATGTATCCATTAAAAATAAATGATTATTACTGTGATATATCAATATAGCTTCCTTGTTATTGAGGTTAAGGCTTGTTTCTGTTGCAGCTACTCATCAATATACCAACATACAATGAAATGATCATTTTTTATTTAAAGAACCCAACATACGTGAAGTTAAAAATGAGGCAAAATGCAACACTTTGTTTGTCTATGTGGGTCAAAAAAGACACAGGAAGTGAACGCTGGTGAATTGTGGTCATTCAGTATTACTGTTGACACTGATAATAAGCTACAGGATGCTTCTCGTGGCTCTTTGATAGTTTTTTCTTTGAACTCGGCGTGTGCCACGTTGACAGCAGTCACTATATATCGACCATTTTTTCTTTTACAGAGACAGTTTTTTATTAACACAAACCATGTTTTAGAGACAGTTATGGATAATGATAATAATAAAGATGATGATGGTGGTGAAGGTGCTGGGTTCACATAGTCCAGAGAAATGGCGAAAAATCAAAAAAGTGAACATGAAGGTGTCGTTTCGAGCCTCAGCAAGCAACACTAACAGCTGCAGAACCGATCAGCCACATATGAATGAAGCATTTTCACATATCAGCAACACAAATAATAGAAAAATAACCAAATTTAAGGAAAAAGTTATCGATTAAATGAATTAGGTGGAATTTTTAGCATCGAAAACGCGTTTAAGTTTGACTTTATAAAGAAATTTCGAGAAAGCTCCTTTGACTGATAATTATTAGAGAGTTTAAAGGAACTAGGTATGCTCATTTTGGGGTTGTGGGGGGGTTAGTGTTTCTCAGTTACATTACAAAGCAAAACTTCGTGTAATTTCGTGACTCATGTAGGACTCAAATGACAGCTATTGAGGAAGTTTCCCTCTGCCTCTTTTTTTTGCATATTGCACACAAGAGGCTTTATTCATAAGTCCATAGCCTTCCAGGAAATACATGCACAGTCGAACTACAACTGCCTATGTTTATTTTAGTTATATAGAGCATACATACTGTGGTGGCTTGTAAAACTGTGTATATCTATATATATATGTGTGTGTATAGGGAGAGATATATTTTAAATGTTTTAATTTGGACAGAAACTGAAAAACAATCTTTTTTTGAGCCTCTGCAGCTTTTTATGAGAGAAAATATCTCTTCTTATAAATGAAGTGACAATATATCAGCAGTACAAACGCCGTGTAAGAAAGCATTTGAATTTTTTCCTTTTTCAGGTAAAGAACATTTTCCACTCAGTTGTTTTTGTTTCCATGTGTATCGTCAGCCCACTAGATGGCCACATAAACCACAAAACCACAGAACACAGTCAACACACCAGCTTACGCCCACAGCAGAGTGGTCGAGTCATCGCTGCATGCTGGTAGTCTTGACATTTTAATGAAAAACAAAGTAAAGAGCAGGGTCTACCCCCATTAACTTTATATTAAAGCTCTTTTTTTTCGGTGTCAAAAGACAGAAAACAAGCAAATATCAATTGATTTAACAGAAGGGAAGAAAAGCAGAGGCCATGTGGAAGTGAACTGCTGCTTTGTTGTTTTGATGAAATGCAAGAAAATTAACTTTAATTACTTATATGTGATTTCATTTGACTCCAATATGAACGTCAAGTATATACCCCTTACTTTCTAAAAGTGACCTGACCTACACAAAAGTCCTCATTGTCTAAAGATGACCTCATTTTATAGCAGTTTCTATACTTCTGGTGAAATGTTCTCAGTTTCGGCAACAAGAAAAAGTCCTTGCTGCCTAAAAAACATTTCTTTAATAGGCAATGAAGACATCATTGTCCAAGTGCTTTCACTTTCAAAAAGTACCCTGACCTCCTAAAAAGGTTGTTAATAAGAAATAATGTCCAAAAGAGATTTTCTCTATGTCCAAACATGTCCTCACTTTCTAAAAGAAGTCCTCACTGACAAAGATTTCTTTCTCAATTCAGAAATTCATCATTCTGATCAAAATGGACTCACTCAATGTCCTTTTCCAAAACATACTCCCACTTCCCAAATATGTCCTCAATGTCCAACAATGTCCTCATTTTCCTAAAGTGTCCTCACCTCTGAGAAGATGTCCTAAGTAACAAAAAAGTGCCCTGATTACCAAAATGTCCTGAATTGGTCATAATACCCACATTGTCCACAAGTTTTCTCACTGTTCTGAAATCATCACAGTTTTCCAAAAGTTCCCTAATGTCCAAAAATGTCCTTAATAAGCAATAATGTCCAATATGGTCAGAGAAAAGTTCTCACTTTAAAAAACTTAGCAATCATCAACATAATGTCCTTAATGTCAAATATGCCCTTATTTTCCAAGTGTTCCTAGATTTGAAAGATGTCCTGAAAGTCCAAAATATCCTCATTCAGTGTCTTTGTCCTCACTGTCTAAAAAATGTTCTCATATTCCAAAAGTGTCCTTACTCTTGAAAACATGTCTCTATTCTTGAAATGATGTTCCTCACCAATAATGACCTCGACGTCCAACATTGTTCTCACTTTCTCAGGTTTGTTCTCGCTGTCCTAAAAATGTCTCTAGTGTCCAAAAAAGTCCTCGGTTTTCAAAAGATCACAAAATGACCTGATCTCCAAACACCTGGCAATAATGTCCTCAAAGTCCAAAAATGTTGTCAACATCTAAGTGAACTTATATGTTAGATGTTCTCACTGTTTAAAATGTCTTCACTCAATGTCTTTGTCCAAATGATGTCATCACTTTCGAAAAAAAAGTGTCCTAACCTTCTAACCACCAAAGCAAATATTGGCAATAATATCCTAAATGTGCTCAGATGTTATCAATCTCTAAGTGTTCTTATAATTGAAGGTGTCCTCACTGTCCCAGAAAGATGCTCATTTCCCATAAATGTCCTCACTTTGGAAAAAAAAAGTCCCCACTTAACTATAATGTAAACAACAGCTGAGTTCTTCACCTTCTCTGAGACTCAACTTTCTCAATTTAAAAAAATGCATTTTCACTTTGTTGGAGGTGCGATAAAATCACTTTCTTATTCACTGTCAGTCATTATGAAGCTGCCTGAAAACAGACGTGAGAAAATATGTGAATAAGAACAAATTAACTGGGAATTTAATCAACTGTATCTTAACACAATATAGGTGATAGTAAAAAGTTTAACCTTCCTGTCGTCCTCCTGGGTCAAATTGACCCCGTTTTTTTTGACTGTTCCTTCCTTCCTTCCTTCCTTCCTTCCTCCCTTCCTCCCTTCCTTCCGTCTGTCCTTCCTCCATCCCTCCTTCTTTCCTTCCTCCCTCCTTCCTTCCTTCCTCCCTTCCTTCTTTCCTTCCTTCCCCCTTCCTATTTTCCTTTCTCATCCCTCCTTCTCTCTTTCTTTCCTTCCTCTCTCTCTTTCCTCCCTTCCTTCTCTCCTTCCTCCCTCCTTCCTTCCTCCCTTCCTTCTTTCCTTCCTTCCCCCTTCCTCTTTTCCTTTCTCCATCCCTCCTTCTTTCTTTCTTTCCTTCCTCTCTCTCTTTCCTCCCTTCCTTCTTTACTTCCTCCCTCCTTCCTCCCTCCTTCCTTCTTTCCTTCCTTCCCCCCTCCTCTTTTCCTTTCTCCATCCCTCCCTCCCACCCTCCCTCCCTCCCTCTCTCCCTACCTCCTTCCTTCTTTCCTCCCCCCTCCTACCTTCCTTCCTTATTTCCTCCGTCCTTCTTTCCTTCCTTTCCTTTCCTTCCTCCCTTCCTTCCTTCTTTCCTTTCGTCCCTTCCTTCCCCCCTCCTTTCCTTCCTTCCTTCCTCCCCACCTTTCCTTCCTTCTTCATTCCTTCCTTCCTTCCTCCATCCCTCCCTCCTTTCCTTCCTTCTTCCTCCTTTCCTTCCTCCCTCCCTCCTTTCTGTTCCTTCTTCTTCCCTTCCTTCCTCCCTTCCTTCCTTCTTCCTCCCTTCCTTCTTTCCTTTCGACAACAGGAGGGTTAACCAGCTGAGACTCAGAAGTGGATCCGGCTGCTTCCTAGATAAACATACTAACTGCAGGATGAGACTTTTTCTAACATTACTACCATAGTATTGATTGTTCCATGACATTCAGCTTGACTGAACTACACCGAGCGATACAGCTGATCAGACACAGATTCACCACCTGCAGCTCCACCAGGAATCAGAGCTCATGTCCCTCACATCCCAGCCGACAACGTGTTCATTATGTCGGCTGGCAGAAGGCCCAGGACAGAGATCGAAGCCCCCAGTGGTGTGTGTGGCTGAGTGAGTAAACATGCAAAATAAAACACACACACAGTCAGTATGATGACACACATAATAACACACACAGTACAACTCCTGCAAAGACAAAGACGTAACAACATGCCACCAAGCCACACATGTAATCCATCCCAACACACACACATGCATGCAAACACACACATATGCAAACACACACGTTCACGCTCCGACACTCACAACACACGTAATCTGCTCGGGTAGAGAGAGAGAGAGAGAGAGAGAGAGAGAGAGGCACAACAACTAGTGTCGGCGTGAGGCGGTGAACTGCGTTTGAACCTGTGACCTCTGTAACTCACCCATATTGATGGCACTCGCTCACAGCACAGCGCTTCAGCAAGCAGCCCCGGGGGCAGGAGGGCATCAATGGGGGTGGAGGAGGGGGAGGGGGGGGGAGGAGAGGAGGAGGGGTAGATGGAGGGATGGAGTGGGGTTGACACATGAGTGAAAAATATTACCAGAGAAGTTTATTTGTGAAGGTATTACGTTGGAATAACAGAGAGACAGAACAGAAGAGGGTGAAAAACTGCAGAGTGGACAAGTTTAGTAAATGCAGCTGCAGAGGAAATAAACACTTCATCATCTGAGAGGAGGAAGATGAGGAAGAGGAGGAGGAGGAGAGTTTATTTGGCCAACAGAGCAGCAATAAACACAAACAATAAAACAGTCAAACACTACAAACAAGTCAACACAATATCCAATTAATATGCAATGCAATGACAAAAATCCAATTATGATGAATTAACAAGGTAAAGTTCTCTAAAAAATGATTTCTGTCAATATTTAAGAGCAACAAGCACATTAAGTAAGAGGACTATTTTCTTAATCAGCTCCGACAATTTCAAGTGCTTCTGTACTTTAACTCAGGAAGAGGAGGCAACGAATTTAACCTTTGTGTCGTCCTCCCGGGTCAAATTGACCCCGTCTGTTTTGACTGTTCCTTCTTTCCTCCCTTCCATTTGTCCTTCCTTCCTTCCTCCTCATCTTTCTTTGTTCCTTCCCTCCTTCCTTCCTTCCTTCCTTCTTACCTTACTCCCTTCCTTTTTTCTTCTGTTCTTCCTTCCCCCCTTCCTCTTTTCCTTTCTCCCTCCCTCCTTCCTTCTTTCCTCCGTCCTTCCTTCCTTCCTATCCTCCCTCCCTCCTCCCTTCCTTCCTTCCATCTGTCCTAACCCTCCTTCCCTCCTTCCTTCCTTCCTCCTTTCTTTCCTCTGTCCTTCTTTCCTTCCTTCCTCCCTAACTCTTTTCCTTTCTCTCTCCCTCTCTCCTTCCCTCCTTTCCTTCCTTCTTTCCTTCCTTCCTTCTTCTCCCTTCCTTTTTTCTTCCCTTCCTTCTTCTTCCCTTCTTCCTCCCTTCCCCCCTTCCTTCCTTCCTTCCTTCCTTCCTTGACTCGAGGACAACAGGAGGGTTAAAAGCTTTTAGGCATAATTCTTGGAGACCAACATCTGTAGAGTATCATGAGAGTGCAGCCAAGTTGATTTTGGGTTTTTACAAATGTCAATATATATATAGATAAGGAGGAACCACAGAGATTTATATATATATAAATATAAAAGCCAACCAATGCAAAAGTCTGCAGCAGTGTTGTGCAAGGTCAGTCAGTAATAAAACATAAAGTACAGTGATGGACACTATCCAGCTTCTTTGGGAGGTGGTCAGGTTTATCCATAAAGAGAAAATCACCAATATAATAATCACCAAGGTAAAAAAGAAGTTGAAGAAATCAAGTCGTTTTTTTTGGCCTGGAGGGAGAAACTAGATTTATTCCTAAAAAATAAACTAAATTTAAGTTTCAAGTTGGAGACAAAGTTTTCAGTGTGAGATTTCAATGATGAATTCTGATCCATAATGGACGAGTTGAGCTATTAATTAGTTGTGTAAGATTCAATGAGTCACAGTTAAAATATCCAACCTGGGAGAATCTCATTAAGCTGTTTACTCAACACTGATAAAGCCTCACTGTTTGCTATGAGGGATCTACTGTATAACAATCTATAACAGTGATGAAATGGACCTTTAAAAAGCTCCAATTAGAATTTTTTTGTCAACTTTCAGATAAAAAAAAGAATATCAGTATCATAATATTTTGCCCAGATGTTCACAAGATCCAGTTTAGGAAGGTTAGGCGAATAATACGAAGTCCAAAATCTAACTTTAGGAACTCAATTAAACTCAGAGGGTTGAATATTTATTGATATTAGAAGCGAAACAACAATAAAACGCTTTCTTTTCACCGAGTTTTGTGTTTGCATTGATTGATTGTAACCCCTGGTGTTACTTAGGGGGGATAAGAGTAGCATGAAAACAACCAGTCATATAGCTAAATAAAATATTGTACAGTCATGAGATATTCAGCATTGTATGTGACCTGATTGTGAAAGCACGTAAAATATTTAAAACCAAGTATATGCCCTTTTTATTTTACATAGGAGAGCTCTTAGACTGTACATAAAGATGGACGTCTTCATCTATCAGTTTGCATTGGAGCCAGATTGAAGCCCAGAGTTGCTACTTATGGTCAGCGCCATTTTTTCCAATTCGGAGCCAGCACCTCCTAAATAAAGAGGAAGGTGCCGGCTACCTCAGACTGAAGTGAACTTTAGTTAAATCGTGCAAAAAAACATGCAGGTATCATAGTCAAGTAACATTTAACTTCCCGTAATATTACAACAATATAATGTGACTCAGTGTGAATGTCAGTCAGCACCCACGCAGCAAACATCACAGCTGCTATGAGTCTTCACAGCTTAATACCAAAGTGACCACCACCACTAATAAAGAGGGCTCGAATTTAGCGAGTGAGACCGTAATGACTCACTGAAAAAAAGGTTATAGATGTCATATAGAAGTTATAGTAATATTGTTTGGACTTAAGAGTAGATTGGAGCCAGGGACTTTTCGTAGCCGGCATCCAGTTGGCGTTGGTGTGGTTTAAGGTGGTAGACTGCGGTAGATGCTGCTTTGATAAGAAACACCACAAATAAGTCCCAAGGATAATTCTTAACCTTCGTGTCGTCCTCCCGGGTCAAATTGACCCTGTCTGTTTTGACTGTTCCTTCTTTCCTCCCTTATTTCCTTCTTTCCTTCTGTCTGTCCTTCTTCCCTCCCTCCTTCTCTCTTTCTTTGCTTCCACTCTCTTCCCTCCCTTCCTTGTCCTTCCTTCCTCCCTCCCTCCTTCTTTCCTTCCTTCCTTCCTTCTTTTCCTTCCTCTCTTCCTTCTTTCCTCCCTCCCTCCTTCTCTCTTTCTTTCCTCCCCCCTAGCTTCCTTCCTTCCCTCCTCCATTCCTCTTTTCCTTTCTCCCTCCCTCCCTCCTTCTCTCTTTCTTTCCTCCCTCTCTCCTTCCTTCTTCCTCCCTTCCTTCTTTCCTTCCTCCCTCCCTCCCTCCTTCTCTCTTTCTTTCCTCCCCCGAGCTTCCTTCCTTCCTCCCTTCCTCTGTCCTTCTTCCCTCCCTCCTTCTCTCTTTCTTTCCTTCCTCTCTCTTTCCTCCCTTCCTTCCGTCTGTCCTTCTTCCCTCCCTCCTTCTCTCTTTCTTTGCTTCCACTCTCTTCCCTCCCTTCCTTCTGTCCTTCCTTCCTCCCTCCCTCCTTCTTTCCTTCCTTCCTTCCTTCCTTTCCTTCCTCTCTTCCTTCTTTCCTCCCTCCCTCCTTCTCTCTTTCTTTCCTCCCCCCTAGCTTCCTTCCTTCCTTCCTCCATTCCTCTCTTCCTTCTTTCCTCCCTCCCTCCTTCTCTCTTTCTTTCCTCCCCCCTAGCTTCCTTCCTTCCTTCCTCCATTCCTCTTTTCCTTTCTCCCTCCCTCCCTCCTTCTCTCTTTCTTTCCTCCCTCTCTCCTTCCTTCTTCCTCCCTTCCTTCTTTCCTTCCTCCCTCCTTTCCTTCCTTCTTCCTCCCTTCCTTCCTCCCTCTTTTCCTTCCTTCTTCCTCCGTTCCTTCCTTCCTCCCTCTTTCCCTTCCTTATTCCTCCCTTCCTTCTTTCCTTCCTCCTTTCTTCCATCCTTCCTTCCTCCCTCCCTTCCTTCCTTCTTCCTCCCTTCCTTCCTTGACTCGAGGACAACAGGAGGGTTAAGGTCACAAAATGATGATGAAAGACTATATTTTGGGAGAGAGTAGGTGTAACGTTGATGCACACAGATGCAGCAGGTCTGAAATGTGTCAATATATGTCGTGTTTAGTCCTGAGGGGCTTCATGTTAAGGAATCATGTGACATTGTTTACTATATAGTGCAAACTTTAAAAACGAAAGGGTGTTTTTTATTAAGATTTTATTTTAGTATAGCACTGCTACTGCTGCTTTATTGTCCTTTTAATTGTTATTATGTGTTCCTAAGCTATGTTTCCCACTGTATATATTAAATAGATGCAGTTACAATGACAAATAAATAAACTTGAACTTGAACTTTAAACAAAAGTCTGTTTATATTCTCTGATTTTTCTTTAATTTTTGCTCTTTCTTTGTCAAATACTGAATATTTTAAAGGAGATATCTGTTTGTTTTTTTCAACCTTGCATTGCGGCCTTATCTGTCATGCTAACTTTACACTCATCAGTTCCATTATATTGATTTAAGGGGAAATGAGGACAAGGGGAATGATGTACTGTATACTGCATGGGGACAAATAAGCCTAAAAATAAATGTTATTTTTAATATTGGAATGGTTATTATGGCTAAAAAGCAATCTGGGAAGGAAGACTCACACTACTGCTATGACCTGTGATGACAATTTGCAGCTATTGCTTAATTTTTAAAGCTCACAACACCAAAACAAATTAAATAAAATAGGAGCCATGTATCTAAAATATGACTGTTTGCTATAATATTAACAATAATTCACATTTTCAACTATTTAAGTGTAAGCAGCTGAGCCCAAACTATGAATATAGGGTTGCACGTATACTTCAGGCTATATAATGTAATGTATTATAATAAAGCACTGGCATAAAAAAAAACATGCTTTTGTTTATGTTTCTGTTTGCAAGTAAAATACATACATGAGTAAAGCTATTTTGTTTCTATATGTTTAGATGTGTGTCCCCAGTTGTAGAAATGTGACTGATTATTTTTAACCGAGTCATGTGACATCTGCAGGACCTCACCGATTGGTTCCTCTGCCAAGCATTAGGGGTGACACAGAGGTGAGCCACCATATCCATAAATCATTTATTTCATTTTCATGTATAATTGTCTAATTTTTTGCATTAGCATCGCACCGTGCAGCCAGACATCCTCCACAATCCTGTATGAAACATTAAGCTTCATACACTGCCTCCATACAGTGGAGTCATTCATGTTAGCAAGCTGTTATCCACAACATATAATCCATTATGAATGTTAGAAGGTAACCACAGTCTGTATTAGGATGGAGCTCTTTTAAGAGGTGCCACTTTTTTACTGTCAGCACTGCCTTCTGCTTTAATAATTCATCAAGAACAAGCAGTCGCTGACGTATCGCAGGGGTCTTCACCAGGGTATCTACTGAGGGGAAAAAACAGCTTTCAGATGCCTGACACAGTACCAGTGAGTTCAGCTCTGTCCCACTGACATGGAAAAAATGACCTTTTAAAAGGGGACGATGGGTTTGCATCATACCTGAGATCACTCCGGCTCCAAAAAGATCATATTTAGAGATTTGAGAATTATTCTAAAGGTTGGAAAAAGGTTTCTAGATGTGGACAGCACTAAATATATTTTTGTGTGTAGAGCCAAACCAACATTTAATTGATCTACTTAACCCTCACATACTGCTCTTATTCTATCCAATTACAGTATTTCCTCACATAATTAGTCACAGATCAACATGATTAATCCTTAATGAAGCTTTCAGAGAGCAGGAGAGTTTATTTTTTGAGACAAAGCTATATAAAAAACACAATATTATGATCCAATGTTAAATAAAACAGGAAAACAAAACAATTTCATATTATATTAAATGTGAAGAATGAACATTTTTGATAAATATGGGTCAAACACGCTACATTTCCGTTTTTTTGCATGTTCTGGGTCACATTAGGGGAAGGAAAAAACGTATTTTTACAGCTCTCGGAAATTAAAAAATGGGTCAAATTTGACCCTGAACAGTATGTAAAAGTTAAAAATATGTCAGTGAGCCACACCGCTGCAATGCCCCTTGTTCAATGTTTCAGTAGTTCTGTGTAAGTCTTTGTGAAGCTGGATTTGTGCATGTGTTGAATTGTCACATAGAAACAGGAAGTCTTCCCCCAAATTGTTGCTGCAAAGTTTGAAAAGCATCATTGTCTCAGATATAATTGCATGCTGCAGCATTAAAGAGGTATCATGCACATTTCCAGCTTTATGTTTATACTCTGGGGCTCTGCTAGAATATCTTTGCATGATTTACAGCTCAACAAACTGCTTTATGAAGCCACTCTGAGGCCTTTTCCACTCTTGTCTCTTTAAGGTCTCCTTCACTTTTGGCCACATCAACAAACAAAAGCAGGATTTCTCTTATACTTCTTGTTCTTTACTTGAAATGGAAACTTCTCGAATACATCTGTACATGTTTGAGTCTGAATCCAACCCAAGCAACAATCATAGCAACAAAAACAACAAACAGACGGCCGTTTGTGGGCATATTTAAACAGTCTGATGTCATCATGAGGAGGAAGTGGAGGTAATATTTTAAACAACCCGATCAGAGCAGCCTGGGTTTTTTTCATTAGCATGCAGCATTTCTTTTTCGGAACTTTTACTATGTTTAACATCTCAGAAAAGCATCATATGTCCCCTTTAAGATTTCCCTTCATTTGAAGTAAAGGGGTCTAGCTCAAACATGAAAACCAGCCACAGACCAGAAGTAAAAGTAAAAGCAAAACAAAATAAACCTTAGTTGACCCCTTGTCCACATACTTTAAGTCATATAGTTTACAGTATTATAATCACCTGGCGTAGCTTTATAAAGTTATAATAAAGGCCTGAATTAACACAATATGAAGGCTTTTCACTGTTTTTGCATCCAGCATCAGCTAAATGTGCCAAGCCTCCAAAAATAGGTGACCTGAAGTTTGGTGTTTTTTAAACCACTGTATGTTTTGACCATGCAATTCAAGTCTGCTCCACATTGTGCAGCCGTTAATGATTATTAAGTACAGAAATTGCTCACTGTATAGCTGTAGCAGTACACTGGACTCAGATCTCTCATTCTGCTCTTCCGACATCCTCGATACAAACCGTTCAAAATAATCTTTGAGGCAAATAAACGGAGGCAGGTGCTTGAGAATCTGCCAAATCAACCATATGGCCCCCTAAGGTGGAAGTAACAAGAGTGAGTGAACAGAAGCTCTCGTTTCCTCTCTGCAGTCAAACATGCAAGCTCAGACAGAGTGCATTGCAAGCTGTGGGTTCTGCTAACAGATGTGACAAAGGTGTTGTAGCCCAGAGCAACCCACTTGACCTTGCCCGCTTTGGGTGAGAACTGGGGGAGACGTCTTTCCTGGAAAAAAAGTGTTGATCCCGTTTCAACACTTGCAGCTTTATTGTCAGTTACAATATGGAGTTGAGCATCACTTCGGGAGGAGAGTGAGGCCGCACTGGTCTGTACTCTGTGATGCCAGACTGAGATTGGAGATATGTCTGTCTGCAAACATATCAACTCAAGTGATTGGTTGGCATATTGCTCGACTCGGGGAGGTTTCATCATTAGCCGGCGCTGCATGGCAAACGGGTGGTGGTGGTGTGGCCCCTTTTTTTTTTCTTTCCTTACAGGCGGCAGTATCACAGCTCTGATCTGTCACCCTTCGCTTGCCTTAATGTGTGAAAGCAAGACGTGTTGCGCCTATTAGCACTTCTTGGCAAGGCTGGCATGCTGATCTCTCATCCCCGGGGAGCCCGGCAATATGGTGCCGCATGGTGACCGCCCGCCAGCCCTGGCTCCCGCTGTCACAACACATCACACATCCCCAACAACCACCGCCACCACCTCCTCTTCCACCACACCTCCATCACTGAGGCCTGATGAGTGACAGGAGCGCCAAACAGCCAGAGCCAGGGGTCCTGTGGGTGCACTAAACACAAAAAACTTTTAAGGTGACGACTAATTTTTTTAATTACTAAGAATGTTTTTGATTCGATAGAGCGCTGCTTAAATATAACTTAGATTAGAGACTGTCACGATACGTTACAGTGCATGTATCCAGCAGTTATTCTTAGACTGAAGAGGATTTTTTTTTTTTTGGTGGAAATTTAAGGCTCACATTTGTAGTCTGGTAAAGATGGAAGATTATAGGGGAAGCCCATACCCCCATAGGCTCCAAGACAGTTGTTTGTATTGGCAGGAAATGAGAGAGAGCGGGAGAGAGACAGAGATTATTGATATTGGAGCATGTCTATTTTTATGCCGCAATTCGTCTAATGCAAGACAAATGTGCGTTAGAGACGACAGCAGCAGCATGTCTGGGGTTTTTGATGTAAGCTGAAGTCTGGTTGGACTGTGTTGTGCTGCACAGAGTAGGCAAGACATTACGAAATAAGAGGTTAAAGACAAACTAGAGAGACATTTGGGTGTAGATTTGATCTGATTCAGTTAAAGTACATATACTGTATAGCTGAATAGGTCAGTTTATGTACAAGATGCATGTTAGTTTTCTATATGAACTGATCATACTACAAGTATAATGTGTGTATTCAAAGCCTGATATATCTTATTGCTCTGTGCCGTTGATTTCCGTTGTCCTCTCGACTTTATCCTACATTGTAGATTCATCAGAGTTCTTAAATATGAAGTCAAGAGGTTGTAATATGCAGCATGACAAGCTTGTGAGTTTCTGTGCATGCTCAGTGATGTCCACCTTACATAGAACTACTCTTTAGAGACTAAAAACATCATTACTGTTATCGGTCTTTCGAGCTGTTTCTAAACAAGCTAACATGATTAAACTCTTCCCCGATGCTACAGCGTGAATCATTGATGTGTTTTTAATAGTACAGCACAGAGGAGTAAGATATATATGGTTTTGAATACACACATAATACTAAAGTAGTATAAGTGGGATCAGTTTATTGTTGGTTTGACTGCACATAGACTATATCCTTTAAAGGCTTTGGACAGATTTCTCTAGTCAGTCTGTCTAAAACCAGGTCGAGTGTTGAACACAGCCAAGTATCCGAAGTTGGGGTTTAATGCCTGATTGGATTCAAATCAAGTTTAGTTTGATTAGATTCATTTCCAGATTAAAATATGACTTTTATCAAATTTTTTTTTGACAATTTCATTTAGGCAAAGTTCTTGTAATGCAGCTTTTAGGGCAACTTCAAGAAGGAAGACAATTAATATCATGTTTTGTTATCACTGTGTGGCTCTACCCTTCATTTATTACCCATTGATCTCTCCTGATGCATCTTTATCTCTATTGTGAGGAGAAGCTGAGGTAGTAGTTTGGTGGAAGTTTATGTTCAGATCTGTTAATAGTCACATAGAAACTGTGTGTCTAGCATGACTAGCACTAATGTGGTCGACTCCCACTTCACAACAGTAAGATTCATGCAACTGCCATCATGAGTCTTTATTTTTTTATCATATATTCTCATCTAATTGAACTTTATTAGTAGCTAAACAGAAATGCCTGGTCACACCAGGGTAGACTTGTTTGTGGGACGGTGGAAAAAATTGTGTATTTAGAGGGTGAAACATTAGCTACCAGCGAAAAGGAAACATAAGATATTAATGATATGCACAAGTAATAGTTTCCATTTTATATTCATTACAGAAGACAGCGGCAGAGTGGATGACTGTGCTGCCTCGATCTGAATCTTATGATGAGTGGTCTTTGCCTCTCAGTTGGCAAAGATACTGTCGACCCTGTGAGTCAACATATGAGTGTGTGTGTGCGTGTGTGTGTGTGTGTCCACCCACAATGTTTGAGTAGATAATTTACAGTAAGAGGAAGTGAGCACGTATTAAATTTTGAATGCTGGCGCTTAGCTTATAATCCTTTTTTTTTTTTTCAGTTGAAGCTGTAATATAACTGGAGCTACTATTTCATACTATGTCTTTAAAAGCATATTCCAATATACGTCATTACTTCCTATAGACACAGATATATCATTTTGATGCCACATGCAGAGAGTTTGTAATAGATGAGAAAACACTTGAAGATACTTATTTTTTTGTTTTGTTTTAAAAGACACAACATCGGTTTACTTGCAGAGTTTACTTGTAGACTAGCACAAGCAGACACATTTCCCCCCATTGATCCACTCAGAATACAGGCTCAGATTCAGCTTCTTTTCCAGGTTCAAGTCACAAAAATCAAACATGTTAAATATGATGTGACAGCCCGAGCAAGAGGTGAGAGTTATGAACCCTTTAATGCTGCACACTACAAGATTGCTGACATTCATGGTGCATATATATTTAGACCGGTGCAAACTCTACCTACAAAATCTGTTATCTTGGTGAAATCTGAGGTTTGTATCTGCTCTTGCTTTCAAACATTCACATTTCAGCGTCACAAATAGCACTGCACAGTCTCAGCCACAAAGCCACGGGGTCTACTGTGTACATGGTGCTTTGCACACAGACGTGTAATGAAAAGGTCAGCCTAATTGAGAAGCTGGCTACATAGTGTGACAGAACCAGCACAATTTACCTGCTTGTCACAACCATACGTACCGACAGCATCTATACCCGTCATATACGCGCTGTTTTAAGAGTTCATGCCACAGGTTAAAGCTGCAGAGCGGCTGTGACACTATTGCTCTGAGCAATGAGCGCTAAGCCTGAGAGGTGCCTGTTGTGCACAGCTATCACCGCTGATCCTCTATGCCACCCCAGCGGTGCCCACCAGGCATAATGTGGCGCTGTGATGCATCATAGCCCCAGTACCAGTGACGGGCAGGTTCTGACCTAAAATTAAATAAAAATTCCATATGCCAGAGGTGATGCCTGGACAGTAAAGGATATTTAATCCCTGTGCTTGAAGCTGGGAAGCGAGGGGTGAACTATGGGAGGAAATAAGGGTGAGGGAAGGTTGGGTAGCAGGGGTTCATCTGCTGATCTGTCGCAGCTCCACGGCTGGCTGGCCATGCTCACATTAACACTGACAAGACAAAGAGGTGACACATCCCGGCCTGCAGGGGCCCGTGTATATGGACACGTTCATGCACATGCACGTGCAGGCTTTTATTCACATTCACATGCGCACACATTCATTTACAGTATATGTCAGGGTGCAGCGGCAGGAGCATGAAAACTCTGGACACTGTTTGCAACCTTTGCTTTTACACACAGACACATTGCGAGGTAGCTTCCCCTCTTTTATCTTTTTGTTCCTTCTAAGAGAATTGCTGCCGTCACCGTGCTTCACATGGTCACTGGTCCTGAGAGTAGTGTTTCTGAACACACGTTTAAAGGCAGAGCATACTTACAATATATGCAGAGATCACCGCAACAGAGAAACAGCCATGTTTACAAGCACACGTTCTTTTAAATGTCACGCTCTCACGGGAGTGCCCATGAAGCACGGATCACACTCGAAGCACAGAGGAACACATTACGGGTTTACAAATGGTTTGGCTGACAGATGCGTGTTGGCAGAAAGCGATGCCAAAGCAGATTGAACTTTGGGACATCTCTGCTTTGGACAGCTTCAACAAACAGAGGGCACGCGGCGGTCACCGGGGGCAAGGCTCCGGTCAATGGGGGCTGGCACAACATCCCGAGGAGGGTGTCGGGCAGGGAGAGGGAGGGGAGGAGAGGGGAGGTGAGGATAGTGGGTGGGGAGAGCGAGGGGGGTGGGGGGGTGGGGGCTTGGGTGCACGAGGCGTTGTGGTGTCACCGTAATGTCAGCCCGTGTCAAGTGCAATCATTGTTAGCTGTAATTTTCTGAGCAATTAGAGTGCTTATATTGAGAATGCTCGCCAGCTGACAAACACGGGGACTGGCTGAAGGAGTTCCTCACAGCTACGTTGGACACACACACACACACACACACACACACACAAAGTCTTAAAGGGCCACACACACACACACACACACACACACAAACATACATGCATTCATCGTCGAATAACTGACAGCAATCAACACTTTTCTGCGCTCCTGCTTTTCCTCTGACAGTTTAGTTTTATCTCCACTGATTTAAATTAACAATCTGTCATATAATAAACACTTCATCATTGAATTTATCTTCTAAGACAACAAAGAAAACTCTAAAATCATGTATACTGTAATATTTGTGTAATAATCTATTATCCTAAAGTTATACAAAATCAAATATAAACTAGAAAATGCTCTGTTGATTCATTTTCTTTGGAGAAGCTAAGAGAAGAATTAATAATATTAACCTTATTTCAGGTTGTCAGGAATAATAAACTAATACATTAATTAATTAAAGAAGAAAAACAGCAGATTTTTCTTTTACTACAATATGAATAAATCAAGGTTCTGTTTAAAAGTGCATGATGTCCCCCTAAAAAGTGCTGCTGGTGTGTGACAGGGACGTGATCTGGAGAGGCCGCCTCGATCTGACACAGTTAAAACAGGGCCATGTGGTCCCAGTCCTCTCACTCACAAACTGGGTGATGACTGACTGACCCCCCCATCATCACTTCAACTCACACACACACACACACACACATACATACATACAAGGTCACATACACCTACTGTACACACACAGACAGTAAACATGTGCAGGCATGTGTAGAATTTGCACACTTGCAGAATCAAACATATGCATCATTTTACCTCATGACAGTTTAAGCTTTCTGATTGGATGTAAAATTAAAGTCTTCATGGTTAAAAAAAAGGAAAAAAGCAGCATTTCGGAGATTATAGAGAGTAAACATTTGTAAAAAGGTTCCTGCACACTATACGGTTTTAGTGATAGGTGCATATAAGATCCTCCGTCACACTTCCTCCATCACTTTAGTAACACAACAACCTTCATCAGGCAAAGTTCATTTAAAAAAAGCACCATCCATATAAAGGATATCTGCTCTTTACCTGAGAAGATCCTGCCAAAAATGATTTACCACTCGTGCTTTTTGTGATGTCAGTTATTTATATATCGTTAAAATGTCAGATGTCGACACTAAACATGGTCAAAGCTCCAAAACTTGAGGTGAACATGTGTAGAAATGCTCCAGATGCAAGTCAAAAACCAGAACTTTAATGTGCCCTCAATACTTCGGTTGCAACATTTTCCCAATAAATAGCCGTGACTTTGGTTGTTAAGGTTTTCCCATGTGTTTGCATTGTCCATTGCTTTTATAAACTCAATTATAGTCCATTAAACTTAAATCAGCACTTTTCTCCAGTAGGATATACCATGCTTTATTCTCCAGGTGTTTTCATCCATCCTGTCATCATCATTACTTTTGAATGGACAAAATAATGTGAAATACATCACGATGCAGATCACATATGAACCAAATCACACATACCACGGCACCTGCCAGCTTTAATATGACAGAATTTTACAGGTTAAAGATGGTGTAATTTTTTTTTACTACAGTACATCCCACTTCTCATGCTCCAAGTGAAACTAAACGAATACTGATGTCTATTTACAGCGTGATGTTGCAGACTAGGGGAGGAAAAGGAAGATGGAGAGTTTCATAAGAGTCAGATCATCATCCTGGTGAACTGAGGGAACCCAAATGTATGTATATGAATATGTAGATTACATGTATGTGTGTGGGTTTGCATGCATGGACCATCCATCAACCTACAAGAGAAACAGACTCGCTGTCTCTCTCGCGTGCTTGTAGAGTTGCCTCGGATTAAAAAATACATTTCAGTGTCGCCCACTTGCCTTGCTCTCACTTTCTCTCTGCCTCACACATACCCTCTCCCTCTAAGACCTTCAAAAAGCTTTAACATCTTTCACCACATGGGCGTCTCTCCATGTCACCCATTGTTTTTACTGACACACGTCTGTCTGGGACGAGTCGCTGCCCACATCCTGTCTGTTCACGTTGGCTGGTCCCTCGTCACCAGCTAGACGCACCGAACACGAGCATCTGTCTCCACCGACCCCGGCAAGTGAGGGGGATCAGGATATGACACCAGCCTGGGACCCAGAACGAGCCACCAGCCCTGACAGACGCCTCAGAGACTGAAGTGTAACTGTGATTCACTTGTGGGTTTTTTTTTTTTTTTTGCAAAGACAGAGATGGGCACTAGACCACGCGATCGGCAGCACCTACAGACAATGAGTCAAAGGTTTATGTGTGTAGGTATATACAACATGGGGGAAGCTTATTATTCCATTTAGTGGGCTGTGTTTATCTTAACAGCCAAAGTAAAACTATCAGGGGTCAAAAGTTGAATGTCTGCAAATTCATAATGTTGTTTACTTGTTTTTTATCTTTAATTTTGATATGTACTGATTTAAAACATACATTTAACATCCTTTTTTAATGCTTGTATTTAAACAACATTTAAAACACTTCAACTTTTCGCCTCTTTTGTTAAATTTAAAAAAAAAAAAATCTGTAGAAACAACTTAAAGTAAGATATCAGCGGGGAAATGTAGGTTTTGGTATTGTATCATATATCATATAGTGCCGATGCAATGGGGAGGAGCATAGGAAGAGTATTAGAGATGGCGAGGTGATAAAGTATTGTAATTATTCCACCGTTGAGATTTGGTGTAATTTCAGTACAGTAACGTGAACCTAATCGGAAATCAATGTGTGAAAACCATCAACCAGCAGTGTAGAGATTCAACATCTGCTGAACAGCCACGTGGCTACGAGTAGGAATAATAACAAGAACAATTGCATAATGAATTTTCCTTTCACTTCTTAATAATTTCTCCTGAGGTAGTTTGTTTATAAGGGGAAAGTTATGCTTATTGTGATTCACTGATTCACTTTATATCTTGTTATAATCTATGCTAAACATATAAACCTGCAAGTCAAAAGTCAGGGCCTCAGTCTGCTCTGAACACTTAGTTTGTGATGTTTGCAGACCAGCTGACATCAGACTGTCATGCACGCCTGTTCTGTAGCCTTTGTTACTAAAGAGGCATTTCCACTGCAGGAACTTTGGGGTATATTTACAGGGCCATGACCATTGGCATGTGTCTCCATAGCAGGAACAGAAGATTTTATAGAATATGATGAATACAACAATTGATTAAAGACTTTTTTTTAATAGGTCAAACATTTACATTTGCATTCATTAAAATGTAACAAGAAAAAAAAGATGCATTTTATTTCCATTTATGTATACTGTGGGTCACATTAGGAAAAGTCCAGCTAGAAAAAATGTGTATAGGGTGTTTTTACCAGTGTTGGGAAAGTTCACTTTCTACATGAACTAGTTCAGTTCATAGTTCACACATTTTAAAATGAACTAGTTCAGTTCATAGTTCATAATTCCAAATTATGAACTAAGTTCACAGCTCCAAAAAATGAACTAGTTCAGTTCTTTTTTTCAATACGTTGCGAACTATACTCTTTTAAAACTGTTGCCACAGCCAGCAATTATTTCATTAGTTTAACACTGAAAAAGCCGGTGGGCAGAGTTTGCACATAAACGTTAGATTGTTCCCTTCCTTGTCGATTTTCTCATAAAAATCGCTGAGATAATTATATGAGACCTCCTTATGTCCACATGCTGTTGTCGCTTCCATGCTGCTTCCATGCTGTTTTTTGTTTTGTTTTGTTTTGATGACGCATGGAGCAGTGCGACACTGGCTGCCTTTGCCTATGGTTGCCAGATAGCTCTACTCAACTGTGGCGCTCTCGGACTTTTTAGGCATAATCTGGCACAGACAAAGAAGTACACGCAACGGTTGGGCAACACTTATTGAACGAAATTTAAAAAGAGTGAACGTGACGTTCACGGACACCAGAATGAACGCGTTCATAGTATCGTTCATCAGGCAGAAATACCGTTCGTTCGTTCAAGTTCACCAAAATTATGAACGAGTTCATGAACTTTCGTTCAATGAACGCGTTCATGCACAACACTGGTTTTTACAGCTCTCAAATGTATAAATGGTTAATGTACAGGTTAATGGAAACGGGACTTAGGGGCTGCTTACATTGTCTGCTCGTATATTTCATAACGGATTCCAACTTGAACATGTACAGATGTATTTGAGAAGCAGAAAATTAGTGAAATCGTAATACTGTAGGTCTTCTGATGGGAGGCATCCAGCAGTCTGAACAGAGTGGGCTCATCAGGTGAGGGGCCTTAAAGAGACAGGAGCTAAAACAGCCTGTATCATCAAGTTTTTGAACTGTATCATGCAAAGATATTCCAGTAGAACCCCAGATTAAAGAAACAGATCTACATATGTGCATAACATCGCCTTTAAATTATAAAAAATATAACATAATTCTCCTTTTTTTCCCCTTATAGACCCAACACCATGCTATATCTCGAACAAATTTGATGTTTTAACCTGTGGAATAGGTTCATCCAATGCCTCTTGGTAGTAAAAGAAGCCGAGCGTGAGAACAGGTGAACGGCAGATAGGAATAAACAAACAGAGTGACCAGAAGAGAGAGAAAAAAGAGAGGATGTAACGGAAGCAGAGAAAGATTCAGGGCTTACCCACCCCTTCCCCCTCCCTCCCTCCCTCCCTCCTTCTCTCTCATCATGTTTAGGTGCTGGGTGTATAAATACCCCACTTCCCCCGAGGGTCAACTCAGCCCAGCAGGACCCTCTCTCTGCCCCCCTGCTCAGAACCCCCCTATCTCTCTCTTCTATGCTCCTTGTCCAGCTCCCTCTTACCCCACACCCCCCCCTCCTCCTCCTTCCCCTACTCACCTCCCTCTAACATCGTCTAATTAGGATCTTGGGCCTCGTTAGGGCCGGCAGCCCCGGGGGCCCACTGATACAAAAGCTGATTCTATCTGACGTAACAAGTCAATGCCACGGGGACAGATGCTAATTTTAATTAATTAAATGGAAGGGTCAGCTCATGACAAACAAGAGCCAGAGGGAGGGTCGGTCGCCGGTGTGCTTGGACCAGCCAGACCCCCCCCACCTCCCCCACCACCACCCTCGTTCCTCTGGAGGGGGAGATCCACCCAGTTGTTGTTACTGCTGCTGCTGTTGTTCATCTCATAATGTGAGACCCTGCGCTCCCAGATGAGAACTTTGCAGGCAAGTCGTGGCTGGTAGGCAGAAGATGATTGGAGGGGGGGAAAGAAAGAAGTTGACATTCGACCTTGTTAGCGCAAATTACAACGTGCATAACGCTCATTTCGGGGTGAAATTATTGAGAAAACGATGCTTTACCTTTGCTAGAGGCTCCCTTGTTGATTGCCATCAAAATGACAATTGTAGCCAATTATGTTTGTCTTTTTTACGCATCAGTACAGTCAACTAACACAAGGATAAATCTATACTAGTACTACTAAAATGTGAAAATAAACGTATGAATAACTTGCACACATTCTTTTTTTGTGGACCCAGCATCAAATTTCTGCTTTTAATCCATTTTGAGAGAATATATTAGAGGATTATGGCAAAAATGTCTAAGTGGTGTAACCATAAAAACTTTGTACCAAATAATTCAACTTGCTTAAAAACAGTAAATTGACAATAAAACACCATATCAACTAGTTTGGCATGATCTTACATTATAACTTTTATATTAAATAAAGGTAATGGAATACAATTGTTCTAAATATTACATTTCATCTGGTAACCATGGAGATCAGGAACCATTTACATGTTTTAAATGTAGTAATTATTAGTATAAGTCCACTTAAATACACTGTAGGTGGATACAATATTTAATATTTATCATTCTTTTGTGGTTACACCATTTGACATTTTCAGGAGCATTCAGTCTTACTTTTGGTAAAAAATGGTGCAAATGTCGTTTCAAATGATATAAAACCAACAAAAATACTAAATGCACATTTTAACAAACCTGATGCTGCTTTTAAAACTATTTTTAACATATTTTTGAATTGCTCATCTTGCCAACCTTTATTTGTCACTTCCCACTACTTCCACAAAAATAGTATACAAAGTATTTCCATTCAGGTTCATTATCAGTTTGTCTTTCAAGTCTGTTTTGATTAACTAGTAAGTTATCAGGAAATGAAACAAAAGCCCACCAATCTTTTCCAAGCACTAAGGTGGCGTCTTCAACTTTCTGACATCCAAAAATATTCCATATGAAATGATATAAAACAGAGAGAAAAAAAACAGCTGAAGCCAAATAATTTTTATCATGAATCATAAATGATGAATCAAAAAGAAAAAACATGTTACTGATACACTATCTGTTGATTGACATTTGATTAATTGCCCAATTTGTTTCAGTTCTAGTTTCCATTTGTGTCTTTTAAGTCTTATGCTGATAAGACACCTGAGTTTCGGTACTGAAATTATAATATTAGAGATAAACATTGTATAAACACAAAAACACAAACACAAAAGACCTTTGCACCTTATCAACTCATGCAATACAATATCCTCTCATACCAACTAAAGCATGATTATATTTTAAGGTTTAGGTACTTCGGCACTTAGTTGGTTAAGTTTTGGAAAAAGTCAACTTGAGGCATAAGACAGGATGTTTTTACTTTTTTAACATTTACCAAAACCATCATCTTCCACTTACTTTAACCCTTTTCTGACTCTACCTTTTTCAGTTTGGAATATATTTTATATTTTTTTATATATTATTCACACTTGACTTGCAGCAGTTATGTTCAGGACTCTTTCTAAACTTGCACATTTGGATCATTTTGCACCACAACAACAAGGTAAAAACCCCTTTATGTTCAAACCTGCTTGGCAATAAACCAGATTCTGACTCTGATTCTTCGTGACCTCCTCTCTGCAGATTGCCTGCGGTACAAAAACGTTGCAATACAACAAGTATGCTTCCTCTCAAAACATCCAGTCCAGTTGCCCTCCTTCAATAATCTTGACCTGGACGACTAAAAATCTTCACGGCCTACCTGCATTTACAAACTAGTATGTAAATGCACTTTTTTATAGATTTAAATCAGGAGCTATTTGATCAAAGAGAACGTAAACACGATAACAAAGCTGACCGGATGTTGAATTAAAACAAAAGGAAACTAAAGTACTGAGCTTTAATACCAAGAATAAGAAGATGCTCCGTTTGACGAGTTCTTCAAAACTGTCAATACATGCGAGACATCTCAAATATACATCTCATATCAGATGCCCTTTTCTGTGTAAGTGTGTGGAGGACCTGCGGTGGGTAACAACCACAGGTGACTTCTAGACTGTACGGACGCCGACATACGACAGACAAACCACAAGTCTGTCACTGTCTACGGGCTACTGGTGTCTTCTCTGTGCAAAAGCTGCAAGTTTAGTGGTTGATGACTACATGATAATGGTGCATTGGAGAAACTGTACACCCCCTATTCTTAATAAGGTGTTGACCACTAAAATAAACTGCCACATTTTTTTCCTTAATATTAAGAATCCCCCCCCTTCCCCTGCCCTTCCTTCCCCTCCTTGTCTCTCTCTTTCTCTCTTCCCCCTGACCTAGTTTTGGCATTTGATCCTGACTAGAAGATCAACCCCTAGAGGGTGCACAGTGTCAGCCTTGTACCATGTCAATTCCCACACAAAGGGCACCCTTTGTCACTTCATATTTTCAAGGCTCCGAAAACCCTGGCTTTTTCATTGTTGTTTCTGTGGCAAGGGGTCACTTCCTGGTGGTGGCCCTCCCTTCCCTGTTGTTCTTCCTTGTGGTGCACCTGCTGCCGTTGTTGACCATCATACATTCACACACAACAGGAAAGCGAATGTCTCTCTCTCCGCTCGCTGATTATAGATGTAAAACATTTATTTAACCAGGTAATCTCATTAAGAACACAAAGCATGAAGCATGGAGACCAATAATGCAAACGACTAAATAGACTCGGGGGTTAAAAGTCAGCTGGTAATTCATGCTGCTAATAAGGTGCAAAGAAGTGGAAGGCAGCTCCCCCCAAATTCAGTGTTCCACCAGGATATAAGTAGAGTTAAACAGTCCTGGCAGCTTTTCAGGAGCCATTTATAAATATAAATATATACAGTAGTATGTAGTTGGAGGACCAGCCCACTTCTTCATATAGTACATAGTGATCTGTACGATATTTATATCCTGTAATGAAACACAAACACATGATAAACTACATAAATCTGCACTTGAGCCAATATACCAACTGCTCCATGTAGAAAAGTGCTATTTATATTACAACTATAAGTAAAGTAAACTTACCACAAAAGAAAAGTTACAGTACGCTAATCGGCGTTTGGTTTAAAGCTAATGTCCAATTTCTTACAACTTATATCTGATTTCAATTCTTTATGATAACATTGTACTTCACAAGTTGTTTGGAACTGCAACACTGCTGCTGATTAGGTCCGACAAGGCAGGAAATGAAATAATCAGACACCAAAAAGAGCAAATTTATCACAGGTTTAAAGGTTATATCCAATTTATTACAACTTATTTCTTTATATTTATTAACTTATTGCACTTTTTGACCTCACTGAATGTTCTGTGTCCTGTGTTTTTTATGTTTTTATGTTGGAAAGCATCACTTGAGTGCTACAGCTATTGACAATAAAGTCTTTCTGATTCTGATTTCTGATTATTTCAACTCGTTACGATAACATTGCACATCCGACAGGGCAAGGAACGTCACATGATTAGACAAGTCGTAAACAAACCAAAACTTTATTTGGAGGTAATACTGAAGGTTGGGTTATAATAATCCCTCATTGCTCAGGAAACCTGTGCATACAACTACTGTAAGTACGATAGTTCAAAGTTGAGTCTACAGAGTGTGTTTGTGAACGTTGGTGTTTTGTACCACCTGCCTTCATTTTTAGTTTAGCTAAGCTGGAAGTTTGATAATCTTACTTAAAATTAACCCTTTCATGCATTGTGGTCACTGCAGTGGACAGCTATTCAAAAGCTATTTTCTTATATATATATATATATATATATATGCATGATGATGGATTTTGATGGCACAGTTGCACTTCAGCTACCACAATGGACACTAGTGCGTCATCCCATACACTACCACCTCATCTGCAGTAAGCTTTTCGGTTGATTTATGTTATTATAATCTGACTTGATGAAAAAAAAGACATGATATATTTAAAAATTAAATAAAAACAATCATGACTGAGGTTATCATAATTCATTCATGAAAGGGTTAAACGAAACATACAAAAACACGATCCAATAAGGGCTGGGCGATAAAAAACAAATATCGCAATATTTTTGACCAAATACCTCAATATCGATATCGCAGCAATATTGTAGGAATGACTATCGGTGCTTTCACCAAAAGAGACGACTCTTATGCCGTATCATGATATTAAAATATCCAAATTCTAAGACGATATCTAGTCTCGTATCATGATAACGATATAATATTGATATATTGTCCAGGCCTAGATCCACTGTATAATTAACCAGAGTTATCTTTTAATTCTCTCTTGAATTTGGGAAAGTTTTGTTAGACATACTTTCCCGACACTCCCCTTCCTCTCATCCATCTCCTCCATGGTCGATGACTCAGACACACGAGGCATTTTAACAGGGTGTCCTTGATGAGGCCCTGCACAAATTACCCAAAGTGCCATCTTTGCCATCGCCACTTACTATTTGACAGCAGGAGAGTGAGGGCTGCTCCTGGCAGGAAGTGAGCCCAGAACCTGGTCGTTTTATTGGTGCCCGACACCGGCCGACCGTCACGGCCAACGCTCCGCCGGGGGTCAGCAGCCATCACACACGGTGGCCTAATGCTGCTGATGAGAGAGAGCCCGCCTCGCAGGCCTGCACACCCCCGAGGTGTGGCCACTCAGCGTCAGTTAACCTGAGCTGACAGACCGTCCACCACGCTGCACTCACGCACACGTGCACGCACTCACACATGCACTGATTCATAAAAATACACGCAAGCACGCATGAAGACACACACACACACACGCACACACACACACACACACACACGCACACACAAATTCATAAAAATAACCACAGTCACACAGAATCTCCTCCTTTCACACACAAAAGAAAACAAGTGGAATCGTTTAATAGACTCAAGCACATAATAGTCTGATATCACTTTAATGTATTTAAATTATATCATTGTCTCCCTGTAGTTTACAAAAAGCTAAGAAACAATAAAATATGGTTCTATATAAAGTTCAATTAACACAAATATATAAAAAAATGCAGCGGTGGATTATAAATAAGTACATTTACTCAAGTAATTCAAATATGGTGGATTTATTATAGGGGGAAATATTACTTCACTACACTTATTTACCTCTTAAAGTTACTGTTTATTTCTCAGATTAAGATTATAAATGAAATATATTTGATATTCTAACAGTTGTATAAAGGGTCTGGGTCTTAATCAACTTAATTTACCACCTCTAAATTAATTGAGTTATGCACATTGTGTGAAAGGTGCTTTATAAATAAGGCGTATTATGATTATTATTATTATTATTATTATTATTAAAAATATACTATATACTTACATATGATGTGGTACTATAACTATACAGTGCTATAAACTACTCAAAGTCTCCAGTTCTCCAATTTGCTCCACATTCATAAACTGCAACATTAAAATGCTTTTACACATATCTAAACACTACAATAACACTATAGAAGAAGCCCATCTGTATAATAAGTACTTATACTTTTGATACTTTACGTACATTTTGCTTTATAATATCTCTGTACTTTTATTCTTACATGTATTTTTAGACAGTATTTACACTTTTATCTCAAAATATATAACTATACACATTAATATATCGTTTATCGTGTGATATCTTTACATAGCGACACTCCGAATCAGTATATTTACTTTTACTTTTAGTTTTGCTTCTTACACAAATATTAAAAAAGGTAAAGGTCAGAGGCGATGTGATGGGTTTCACACCTTTGCACTTTCACATGAACATTGTAGTGTGGTTAGAAACCAGATTAGAAGCACGGAGTGAAAGCTGTTTTAGCTCATTTGTAACTCAAGTGAAGTTCATTAAAGTTACACTGAGAGCTTACAATCATTCCTCGAAGATCGGAACTGCATCTCACCTGTTTGCAAATATTACAGCAGATGATTCGGCAGAGTTAAAAAGCAATTATCTCCTTTTTTGATATTAATGTTTAATATTTTAACAAGGGAGGATTTGAATTCCTCTTGTTACAAACTGCTGCTGAAGGCACACAGATAATATTCCCTCACGTACGCCACTTACCGTTCCCCCCCTGCAGCAGTTTGGGTGCTTTGCTCAAGGGCCCGTGCAGCCAGTGACAGTGGGGGGGGGGGGGGGGGGGCAAGATGTAATACCAGACACATGGAGCATAATGTTCCCTGAAGTTTAAAATGTCACTTCAAAATGTCACCTCAGATCTTGCCATCTGAGTCATTAGCGAGCGTCGATGTTGCAGATGAAAAAAAATTCAAGTTGGGACGTAAAATCTCACAACGGTGGCGGCGGCGGCGTTTTCAGCAGTTACACAGAACTCACTGAGCGTATTGCAACAGCTCAGATCAGTCAACTCAAGAATAATTGATGTATTTATGTCAATACAAAAAAAATACAGAAGGTACTTCCCAATAGATTAGCAGATTGGGAAAATCACATTAGATACAGAGCCAGTCATTTCCACAGAAAGTACCTCCAACCCTCAAAGGGAGCGAACCAGATAAACATCCAGTGAGACGATATTGATACATCAGCAGTTAAAAAGTGTCTTACTCACAGTGAAATCACAAGATTTAATGGCTTGCATTAGGTGTTGATGAGCAGCAGATGACTGTCACTATGTAAGTGTAAATTTGGCATTAGGAGTGTTTGCGTGTAACAGCAGTTTAATCCATAGAGCAGATGTTTAAGAGATATCGGCGCTGTGGGACGCGTCCACCGGAGGCCAAAGACAGGCTGAAATTCAAGATCGAAATTATCACAATGTGACTGCTGTTTACGAGCCGCAAATACAAACCAACCAATCAGAATATGACATGAGATAAAACAGAGCACACATGGGCCAGCGTGATGTGTTGGAAGTGCAGTTTATTCAATAAAAGTTCTCCTTTAAGGGGACATATCATGCTTATTGTGATTATGTGTTATTTATAAGATAAGATAAAGATACTATAAATTGAAGATAAGATTACATCAACTTTAATGTCCCAAGGGAAATTTGTCTTGGGTAAAAGTGCTAAACAAAGCTGCATGACAATATAATACATAGTTAAAATAATAAATAACCAACAAGACAATGCAGTGGTGCAGTAATGCAAAAAAAAGTTGCAATCACACAATACATAGCAATACATTAACAGTATTAAACATAAACAATAAGATAATGCAGTGGTGCTCAATGCAAAAAAAGCAATCACACATTGCATTAATGATCAATAAATACACGGATCTCAAGCATATGCAGTGTTGCACAGTTGCAATTGAACAATAAGGAAATAGGTCAGTAATAAATAAGGGTTGGCAAGATGAGCAATTCAAAAATATCTTTAAAAATAGTTTCAATAGCAGCATCAGGTTTGTTAAAATGCACATTTTTGTATTTTTGTTGGTTTTATATGATTTGAAATGAAATTTGCACCATTTTTTTTACCAAAAGTAAGACTGAATGCTCCTGAAAATGTCAAATGGTGTAACCACAAAAGAATAAATATGCAATATTTTATCCACCTACAGTGTATTTAAGTGTAACATCAAATTAAATTAAAGAGTTTTGGAGTATTTTTACATTTAAATTTAAAGCATTTCGACAATATTGAGCAGTTCACATTTATTTTCTTGTATAAAATCACATTTTTATGACAAAATATTGGTAAAACACCAATTGGGCACTGGGTTGCATCATGTTATTGGCCCTAATAAATGTCCAATCATGATCAATGTAATATTTTATACTGTTGTGAAAACTTGAGGTGAACATATGTGGAAATTCTCAACCTTGCAACTCATAAGTCAGGGCGTCAGTCGGCTCTCAGCAACTTTGTCACTTCCTCCTCATGATGACATTAGATTATTGGTGCAGATTAGTCGTCTTTGTTGCTAAGTTTCTTCTGCAGGTTGTATTTTGAGTCGTTCACTTATGTATTTTAGATCTGACTCAAGTTGTATTTGAGAAGTTTCCATTTTAAGTAAAGTAAAAAGAGGTGAAATCATGCTACTATTTTCTGTTGATGTAGCCTCCAGAGCTGCTGGAAGTCTGGGGAAGGGGCTAATAAAAAGAGAGAGTGGTAGGGGCATTAAAACGAGGGCTGGGCTGGGGGGGGGGGGGCAGGAAACCGCCTGTTTCAGACTGAAGTGAAAGGGCAGGGCAAGATAAATTAGGTGTTTATAGAGCTGTAAATCATGTAAATACATTCCAGTGGAGCCCCAGAATAAAAATATATACCTGGAAATGTGCATGATACGTCCCCCTTTTTAAGAAGTTTATGGCCCACATAATCAAAATGATGGAGGTATGACTTCTGCCTCTTTTCCAAAACATCAGACGGGGAATGACGAGCTGATGACGAGTCTCCGCTTCCAAATTTACATCACAGCGCTTCATGATTCACCGAGCGTTCAGCAAGCGCATTCAATCTGACACAGCCTCGATTCAGCCCATCCCACACAATGAGCGTTCAGTTGAGTTGTTTCACAATCTAAAGCCGCGTTTACAACATTATATTGAGTGATAAAACGCGATGAACAAAGAAGATAAAGAGTCATCAAGTGAGTGAAAGCACTGTAATGTCGGTTACACAACAATATGGACCTAATTTTTGACCTAAAAACCTTTTTATTGGCAAAAATCTAGTGACTGTGTTGAATTGAGGAAGGCTGTGTTCCTCAAATATTGTTTCTCAGGTTGAATTAGTAGAAGAAATAGTCTCTTAAAAGGAGTCTCACTTTAAATGTTTCTCTCTCTCTCTCTCTCTCTCTCTCTCTCTCTCTCTCTCTCTCCTTCTGAAGGACACTGGGTTCAGTTTGATGAAGCCTGGATGAGACCCGCAGCATCTGTACCATGACGATTACGATGCTTCAGATATCTAGTTTTATATTTATAGATTCTCCACTCGCTGTGATATGTATTCGCCCGTACATATGATAATACATCATCGCTTTATTATTCTTGTTCAATAAAGATTTATTGGAAAAAATGTCGCCTTGGATTGGGGAAGGACTGCAGTGCGGTGGATGTGGGTTGGGGGTGAAAGGAAATACCATGGTGTTGATCTCCTGGAATGCGGCATGCCAGAGAGCTGGCTCGACTGGCACCAAACCAAATGCCTTCAGCCCCCTCCCAGCACCGCCACCACTCTCTTCGTCTCTCTCTCCTCTACCTCTTTTTCGAGCTTCATGTCCCCAGCCCAACTCCCTCTCTCTCTCTCTCTCTCCTCCACAACCCATGAAACAGGAGAGCCGCCATCTCCACTTCCTCCGACAGGATCAGCGATCACTCTGCCCAGGCCTCCGGACAGACAGCATTCCTTCCCCCCGCTGCTGCTGCTGTTGCTGGCCGGCTGTCGCACCGGGCATCCAGAATAGATCTCTGACGTCCGCCTGGTTACTAGAATACGCCAACATCCCGGGAATCAAAGGGACACTGAGGATAGACACACACACACACACACACACACACACATTGTGCTGGCTTAAAACACAGGCAAATTAATTGGAGACAAAGGCACATTCACACACAGCGAGAATCACTGATACCTACAACGTGCTGCTGCTGCTGTCATGAGAAAACAGAGATATCAAGGTTCAAACCGCCATGGCTACATAACATGGAGCGGAGTTCTTCTAATACTCGTGTCAGGCAATGCAAACTGTGAGTTCAGCGAGAGGGAAGAGCTGAGGTCTCAATAGTGACCGGACTCTGACCCCCTGAATGCTAATTGCACACATGTCAATTTATCATATTGATTTTTTATTTTTTTTAAACAACACTGCAAAACTTGAACCACAGCAGCCGAGGTCTTCCATGTGTTGATGTGTTGATGCATTTATTTATCTATTTAAGCCTGATGTAAATGTATAAAAGAAAGATGCCAAAATCTATGTTTCTGTTTCTGTTGTTGTTGTTGTACCCTTTTCTTTTTCTCTCACATTATATAGCAGCGTGGCTCCAGTGATGGAAATGTAGCTCTGTTGGTCAGTCAGTCCACCACTGTGGTTCAGGTTGGAATATCTCAACATATATACTTATTCGTCTTATTGCAGAAAGTTCGAGGTGAAGATTCATTCAACATATCTAGACTAAACCTAAATTAAACCTTAACCTGTATGAAACCTGATGTGTAAAAATGACAAGTTGGGGTTTAATGAAGAGACAGGACTGTTTCTTGGTTGTCTTGGTAGATTTAGAGGAGCTTCAGACATTTATGTTGCCCAGTGGATGAACCCTGACATTAGTACCATCATCATCAGTAGGCCTGGGTATCGGTACTAAATACCTTTAAGGTGTCAACTGAGATAAATCGATATCAAGTAGTATCAAAACATCTGCAGTTAAACGATACCTGCAACCGATCCTTTTTGCACCCAGAGCTAGAAAACATGACTAGTTGTATGGACTTGATGGCTTATTATGCAATTTAATGCTTCTATTCACATGATGGGTATCTAATGAAGTACTCAGTTGGTATCAGTATCACTTTAAGGGAACTTGGATTGGTATTGGAATCATCATTTTTTTAAACGATACCCAGCTATAATCATCAGGTCTTAATATTAATTTGCCCAACACTTTGGTTTATGTTCAAATATCTGCAAAACATCCTCAGCTGAACTTCGTGTTTAGTGCTCATTGGCAAATGTTAGCACTAAAATACAAAGGAGAACATGATAAACATCACACATGTGAAGCATGAGCATGTTAACACTGACATTTTGAGCCTTTTAGCATCAGCATTTAGGTTGAATACAGCCTTGCTTCACGTGACTCATTCATTACATTACTCCTTATATAATAGACACTCTGTAGTTCATTGTGTGGCAGTAAGTTGAGATTTTGGACACTTATGAGTCAATTAATTTTGCATCATAACTAACAGGTGTTGTGTCACCTCACTGGGATGTAGTGTACAGTACATGCCATAAAGCAATGGTCGGCATATAGTGGACCATGGGCCAAATGTTACCTTCCAACAAAGATATGTATCCCCCTAATGGAAGCTGAAATGAGTGTTAAGATCAGATGCAGTAACTCTTATTTACTAATGGAAATGATGACGTATAACCCTAAAGCTGCTCATATATAAATGAATGTTATTCTTGAATGAATTAAAAGAAATAAACAAACAAATTTGCATATTAAAAACATACCAGGCTGTATAATGTTGTTCCCCGAGTAAAGTTTCATTGTAGGCACAGTGCACTGTGTATGAAACTCAAATAATATAGGAGTCAAAACAATATGAAGTAATATACACTGAATTATTCTTGCGTCTGCATCTAGCGGGTAGAAAATGATTCAAAACAGGAACAAAGAAGATGTTGTGGCTCTTATGAACAAACTTTTAAAAAAAAGGCTGGGGAGGAAACGAGGGAAGGGCTCGGCGGCGGCGGCGGCGGCGGATGGCATGGTTGTCACTTTTGCTGGCGTCCATTTGTGTGATTCATGTTGACTGAAGCCCTGCGTTTGTCAGGGGAGGTGTCTGCAGTAAAAGTGCCACAGCCCTCCAGATTGACACTCATTAGTGAGGGGCTCGGAGGCACTGGGGGGGGCCGCAGGGTGCAAGAGGGCAGCGATGAGGGCGAGAGGCCACATCCCACTAAAAATAAATGATTTCTAATGATTGATACAGATAGCAGTGGACTGATAGGGCCAGATGAATCAGAGGGCTTAGGTGGTGGCGGTGGCAGGCAAGACCTCTGGTTGGCAAGCTGTTGTCAGTTGAAACGCCGCTTAAAGCCACCGTGCCTAGCTAAACGTGTCTGATCTGAATCCCCACACACACACACACACACACACACACATGCATACACCACCTCGGTACCAGTACACCTCCCCCTTCTCCTTCTCCTCCTCCTCTTCCTCCTCCTTCGCTCGGTGTGTTGGACCACCCCTAGCAATGCCCCTTCCATCTCCTGCCACTCAAGCCATATACACAAATACACACACTCACATTACACACATTGCACACAAATGCCAGCGCTCGCCCAGGAGCAAATGAAACAAACAGGGGGGCTACCGGACTCCTGCTTATGCATACATCCACACACATGCACATGCACATGCACACACACACATGCACGCTTGGGCTTCTTGTGCTTGTGCTGTAACCCTGTTGCACTCTCCATGGCTTCACATACCCCAGAACACCGTGTCCATCACTGTGTTTGTGCATTAAATCCACAGCTCAGGTCATTCATGGCACATGTCTCAAGCTGCCAATCATTCAATCAATCCGGGCTTCATTACAGTGATTGTAATATCAAGGCCCGCAGCATCGAGCTCGCAGGGCGTTAATGGAGCAAAGGGGGCAGGATTATTTTAATACAGCGTTCAGATCGGATTTCCTTCAAAAAGTAAATTTGCTGCTGCACCTTCTCAGGCGCTGTTCTTCAAAGACTCGGTTAGCGTGCGATCGGGGAGGCTCAAAAGTTTTCACCTCGTGGATCTTCATTTAGGAGGTGAGAAAGTTACTGAAGAAAAAAAAGTTTGAATCTGATTTTATTTGTTTTGCCAACAAATCATCTATCTATCATCTCCCTAAATATCCATCAAGGTTCTCAATCACCTCCTTTCATGTTTGAATGTTTGAGTTTTATTCATTGGCATTAATTGAAATCAACAATAGAATAAATGTGGAAAAGCAGAGCTACCATTACATAAATTACATTAAATAATAATGTTAAAGATATCAATCAATCTTCATTTATATAGCAACAAATCACAACAACAGTCATCTCAAGGCACTTTACACATAGAGCAGGTGTCTTTATCTCAAAGATATATGTAGATTATAGAAAAAAAGACAACAAAACAAAGGTTACAGCCCTTTTAAATATGACCTGTTGAACTTTCAGGTATATATCACCTCGGTCAAATTGTTTTAAAAATCTTGTAAGTCAAGAACTTTGAAGTTGAGACCTCTGTGTCACAATTTGGGCAGTTTGAGCAGGCGAGACTAAAGTGGATTTTACACTGTGTAAATTTTGGACTGTCGCAGGTGAAAGTTGAGAGTCATGAGAGAAACCTTTGGGTCGTCAATCACCAAACGACGGTCTTTCATCGTACCGTGAGACAAAACTAGAAAAACTAGAAAACTAGAGACATCTGATTTAGATTTAGAGTGATTTAAATTATGACAGAGCCCAAAATCCTGATACTGTCCTCCCAAGAAAAACGACAGGATGCCTCATTTCAAAACTGCATATATTCAAATTCATGAGGCCATAGCGGTGACTTAATAGAGCAATAAACTATGTGTGAAGTGCATGAATGGGTCAACAAAACATTGACCTTTAACATGAGGGTCTCTTGTCTGTTTCCCGTTTCTAACAGCGAGTCAAGATTGAGTCGTTACCATGACGACGAAGATCCTATAACGTTAACTAAGTACTTATTTGAACCCAAACCATGATCTTCTCTTATCCTACCCAAGTCGTTTTTGTGTTACCAAACCGAACCGACGATGTAACTGCTGACAAATCTCACATTTATAAATATATAAACAATAAATTACATTATGCTAAAAATATATAAATGTGTATATTTACCTTTACAAAAATCTCTTTGCAAAATCAATGTTATGTGTTAACCCCTTTTCAAAAAACATGGAAGCAGATGGGTGATATGAGTTAATGGTTGATGATTTATATAATGATGAAGATCCTTTAAAGTTAACTAAGCACTTATGGAGCACCTTGGTAGTCGAGTGGTTACCGTGCATGCTGCATAATGGCAGTAAGGGACCTTTGCTGCAGGCCATTCTCCTCTCTCCCTGTTTCCTGTCAGCCAAGTGCTTTCAAATAAATGCAAAAACATGCCCGAATATAAATCTTACAACAACTAAGTACATATTTTTACCTAAACCATGATCTTCTCTAACCCTACCCTAAAGTTTTTTTTGTGCTAATCTTAACCAAAAATGAATCATAGCGGTGCCACATCAGTTTCGGAAAGCGCAGGTAAAAGATGACGATGCAGATATCAATGTCAAAAATTGTCAAAATGGCACAAAAAAAAACACAACGACAGATGAATCACATGAATTGATGGTTGATGATTATAAAATTGTTGCACTGATTCTTATGCTTTCATTGCACCATTTAATCATATCTCAGAAATGATCAAAAGTACAGGAAGTTAGTCACCAAAATGCAAATACAAGCCAACCTGCAAGCTTCCAGGAAGGCAGAACAAGAGCGTAAATGTCTAAAAACTGCAATGGTGTGCTGGTGCTTCTGGGTAGATATACATTTATATATACTTGACTGATAAGAAGGAAATGAGGTGGTGGAGGTGAAGATCAGGTGATGTGGAAAGGTGGTGGAGGGCAGGGAGGGATATGTGGGATAAGTGAACAGAAGCACTGAAATGAAAGGACAGATATCGATAATAATGGCAGGAATAGTAAGGAGATAATATGATGAAGCCGTTGCTGTGACACTGAGATGTTGAGTGAGAGTGGATCTGTTAAAACTGTCGAGGTCATCCCCTCCGTGAAAGGCCGTTGTCAGCTCTGTCAGCATGGTCGGACCACAAAGCCCCTTCTGAGCCACAAAAAGGAGAAGAAAAATGGCCCCAAAAAAAAAGTGCATCATTACATGTTTTTTTTTTCTCTCTCTGCTTGTCCCTTCATGAGCCCCAGTGAAGCACTCTTTTCCAACAATGTTCCTTCTTAGAAAGCAACTAAATATACCAGGCGCCTGACATTGGTGTCAGAGGTAGACAGTAGGGAAATGGGGTAAGGCAACAATAGGTGGCCAAGTGGGTCAATGTGAATGTAAGGACTGCTAGATGGATGATTTGACAATGAGACGTGGTTCAAACTCACAGCGCCTATTTAAACAGAAGCATAGCAACAAGGGGGCAATTTGTCTGAGCTTGAAATTAAGCACCGAAGTCAGCAGGAAAGCTCGTCAGGAAATGTGAGTGGCGTAAATCAACAAATATTTGACTGCTCGGAGTTCAACATCTCATATTCCTGCTGCATTCTTGTGATCATCCTCTAAATTCCACCAGTTAAGTTACGGTAATTTTAAGGATAATAAAGCCATTTCTCAAGTGTCAGTTGGGGATTAAGAGGTCCAGAGCAGACGCCCGCGCTCCGAAAAACCTGTACGAGGGGTCGATAAATTATTAAATAAAGAGGCTGTGTGTTTGTCTTAATAGGTGACACGGACCCATGGAAATCCTTGGCTGGATTGGCAGCACCTGACACCTTGTCCAGCAGGATTTATGACTTGATAACTAGGCTTTAGAACAAGAGCAGCTGCCTCTCTGGATAGGCAAAGACAACAGAGTCTGTCACTGAAGAGAAAACAAACTGTGCTGCATTTATCCACGTCCTAATTAAGTTTATTAAAAGGACGAGGACACAATTTCTCAAGTCCAAATCGAGCCCAAATGTACTACTGAAGGAGGTTTTGCTTTCTGTAGTCCATCCTCCTGTTCTGACCATAGAAGATTCATTTTAAATGTGCTTATAGTGTAAATGATGGGGGACAAAATCCACAGTTTTAAGTTGATCTTGTGTGTCGGGCTAGTTAGACAAATAAAATGGATATAGTCCAATGTTACTGTCTTTTAAATTTTAGTATTTCCCTCTTGAGCTGAGGACAGAAACAGGAAATGTGGCACTTAAAAAAAGAGATATATCAATTTTATTTGACTCATTTGGACGGTTGAATTTTCATAAATACATTGTAAGCACAGAGAAGAGACTGGAGAGCATCTTTACATACATATATATTTATATATATTGGGGCATTAAGAATTAAGGTCCCTGACTTTAGCCAGACACCTTAAAAGATAAGCACACAGTCATAACAACAAAGAAAAGTGGAGTGGAAAGTTAAATGTTTTGGCTTTTTTCTTTATGCGTAAAGAAAGATAAGCAGACCACACGATGACAGGATGCTGCTGAGACACTTACTTAAAAGTCAATGTCTGGCTGTTGTTTTTTTTATTTTAAATGTTTTTTTTCTCATGATTGAATAATTTGACCTTTTGGCAAATACATGACCTTTGTTCCAAGAGACAGATGAAAGAGGATATGACTGATACCGCTCTCATATCAGTACGTTAAATATGAAGCTACAGCCTGAAGATGTTTGTTTGTTTAATCGATACAAAACTCCCACGTTTAATATGACATGTTGTGTTTTCATGAGGGGGCTGAGCTGTTTCTTTGGCATCTTTTAGAGGTGATTGTATGAGTTGATTTTGTTCTGATTGCACAGATCCAGACTAGCAGCTTCCTCCTTTACCTCCAAGTCTTTATATTTAAGCCAAGGGCACCGTCAGAGATTTTGGGCCCCATGAGAAGATATCACATTGGGCCCCCAACACCACACACCATTAACCTAACCCATCTCCTTCACATAGAGTTGATCAGGTTGTTGATTGTGGCCAGTTCCTGCCAATATCCAGCAACTTTGCACAGCCATTGAAGAGGAGTGGACCAACATTCAACAGGCCACAATCAACAACCTGATCAATGTAATAATAATAATAATGCATTATATTTAAAGGCGCCTTTCAAAGCACTCAAGGACACCTTACAAGGCACATAAAACACGACGAAAGTACATCAAACAATAAAAATCAGGTAACATTTAGTGCAAAGATAAAGAAGTAAATATGAATGTGACTATGAAGTGCATCAGTGCAATAAATAAGCAAGAACGTGATTGCATAGTTAGTGTGAGACAGAGTATGCAGCTCTGAATAGGTGCGTTTTCAGGCGGGATTTAAAGGTGGAAACAGAGTCCGAAGTGTGAATGTCTGGTGGGAGAGAGTTCCGTTGTGTTCCAATGTGTTGCAAATGGTGGTCACACCAGATACTGACTGGTTTTCTGACCCCCCCAGACCCCGTCAATAAAGCAAAACTGCACATTTCAGAGTGGCCTTTTATTGTGGCCGGCCTAAGGAACACCTGTGCAATATTCATGCTGTCTAATCAGCATCTTGATATGCCACAGCTGTGAGGTGGGATGGATTATCTCGTGCTCACTAACACAGATTCAGACAGATTTGTGAACAATATTTGAGAGAAATAGGTCTTTTGTGTATATATAGACAATGTTTTAGATCTTTGAGTTCAGCTCATGAAAAATTGGAGCAAAAACAAAAGTGTTGAGTTTATATTTTTGTTCAGTGTATGAAGGCTTGTAACTCTCTTGTAGTTCAATACTTACTGTATAATATTTACTGACATTTAGCTGTGATAGTATAACACTGCATGGAACAGTCTGCATAAAGATAAAGTGTTAGGTTATGTCTATTAATGATGATATGTATGTATTTTTTGGGCTCATCCTAACTTTTCACCCCCTTATTTCGCCCCTGTGCTAAGCTAAGCTAACCCTTTCCTGGCTCCTGAATCTTCTCATGTGCTGTAACTTTCCCTTTTTTACCCCAAATTCTGTCAAATTATTGTAACGTGAGGGTTCGATAGGTGGTATTTAGACACTCTTCATGAGAGAAAACAGCAGGATTGAGATAGATGACTTTTAGGCAGAACTTTACTGTAGCTCCCGGCATCAGAATCCAACAACAACAACACTTCCTTGTCTCTAACACCCAGGTGACTCTCCCAACCAATCAGAGGCCAGGAACGACCTAGACCTAGGCAAATGTAACTGTAATGAGGGAAAACCACAGAAGCAGATTCAAGAGACTTTTTTAACTGTTTCAAAAGATGCTGGTGTAACTATCTGAATCTGTAAATATGTAAATAATAAAGCACAAATATATCACTACTTAACTGCGTAAACATTGTAAATATATTGCTGGTAAATGTCTTTTTTAATAAACTACTCTGAATGTAAACTGTGTCATGAAATAGACACTGTGTGGTTGAGTTCAGCTCATTAAAAAGTACATTCAGTCTCACTCTCTCTCTTAGTAATATGAAAACATACTATAAGAACATCGCATGTCAATAAAAACACAACCGAACAACCACAACCAGTCATTCACACTTTCAGTCATACACAAAACACCTTAAGATGAAGAGAGCCGCGCCTTTAATAGTCATCAACTCTGTTTCATATTTTCCTTTATGCTCGATCTTCTTTAAGCTTTTTTTTTTTTTTTTTTTTTGCTTGTATTCAAATCCTGAACAGTAGCAGCCGCTGCCACTCCCCTCGCCCCCAGACCAGCGGACCTTAACAGTAGCATTTAGTATAGCAGGGTCAGCTTGGACCTGACAAGGGTGATGATTTCTTAATGTAGTCAGAGGGTGCAGCGAGTGAGCGGTGAGGTGGCTGAGGTGAAGAGTCTGTTCACATATGAAGAGGGGGAGGTGGGGAAGAGGAGGAGGTGTGGTATGGTGCCTGTAAGGGAAGCCTGGTAATGTTTTGGAGGGTTGGTGGGGACCGGCGGGGTAGGAAGGCGGGGTTGATCTGCGTTCATGGAGCAGGCCGGAGGAATGTGGGGAAATGCACAGCTGCCCTGTTTTGTCATAGCTGTGCACTGTGCTGTCTGTCTGAGTAACATAAAGCTGCCAGTGTTGTGTGTTCAAGTGCAGGACCTCCCATGGATGTGCAGGCCACAGATGCACAACTCAGCATGAATGAAACTTCACGTCCGGGGCGACTATGCAGCACAGCCGAGGCCGGGCTTGAAAGCGAACACTCCTGGCCATCAGTCAGGGTCTAGTTTATTTTAGTTTGGCTCGTCATTCTGTCAAAATCTATTGTGAGTTTATAGTGAAATCAATTTAAACGGCGTGATGTGTCCTTTATTTAATGCGCCTCTTTTTTTAGTCTGAGCAGATAATCACTGTGGCATTTAAGACTATGGGAGATGAGTGTTTCCAAACGTTCCTCTGAAGAGCATGTTGACTGAGCGGCCTTGCTCATACCTGGTGTTAACATGCGTCTCAGGTGATCCGACCACTAGTGGACAGCTGAGACACATTGCTGTTAACGCCTGTCTCTATTATGTGTCTCGAGCTGACCGTGCACAGCTATTGCATCAGTCAGACCATTTGTTTTTTTAGTGCGGGCTAAAGCGCTAAGAGCTAATAAAGATGTTTCAAGAACTCATTTCACTTCAATTTCCAATTCTCCACGTTTGCTAGGACAACTTTTTCTCAATTTTAAATTAGATTCAGAGCTCCTTTCTGTTGGAAACAATTACCACCAGTCTAAAATAATTTAACCCTTACATCCTGTTCATATTCTGACTCATAATTAGTCTCGACACCATTTCACATTCATAAATTCCCCCATCAGTCATTTATAAATGTTTGATTAATCCTTAATGGAAAGCTGTCAGAGAGTGGACAGAGTGTATTCTATTTATTTATGGAGGAAAATGCTCATAAAGATGAAGAATACAATGATTTTTAATAAACACAGGTCAAATTATATACATTTAAATATGCAAAAATATGTATTGGTTGCACAAAAATGTAAAAAAAGATCCATTTTATTTCCATTTTTGTATATTCTGCATCACATTTGGAAAAAAAAACTGGCAAAATAAAATATGTATATGGTGTTTTTACAGCTCTCAAATGTAAAAATGGGTCAAATTTGACCCTGAACAGTATGTAAGGTGGTTAAAAAACTAACCATCCTCTTCTTTATGGATCAATTAAGTCAGGCATGTCCAAACTATTCCACAAAGGGCCATAATGTGGCTGCAGGTTTTTGTTCCAACCGATCAAGAGCACATGATTCAACCAATCAACTGTCTGCAGACTGAGATCAATTGATTAAATGATTCAAGCCTGGTGTGTTCCTGATTGGTGGGAATGAAAACCTGCAGCCACATTATGGCCCTTTGTGGAATAGTTTGGACACCCCTGAATTAAGTCATGTACCGCTCTCACTATCATATTCTATGCATCGGTAAATTGTCCGTTTTTTATGTGTTTTTTTTTTTAAATTCTCTTTTTATTCAGAAAGGCAGACATCCATCACATACATCACTTCACACATACATTTACTCAGATTGTCAAGGATACAATGATGTTGTACCTTCTGCCCTTCTGGATCTTTCTCCCACGGACCCAAACCAGGTGGAAGCAATAACACAAAAACAACAAAACCGGGGAGCGCACCCCTACATGTAATCTATACTCCATTCACAAAAAAATAAAAAATAAATAGAAGAGGGTAGGTTCACACAAAGCACAAGTATAATCAGATAAAATCAGATCTGATTGGTTTTACATACTCAGTCCATTTGGTCCAGATCCTATAAAAAATGTCTTTCTCAACTTTGAGGGAAAAAGAAATCTTCTCCATAACATAAATCTCATAAACAATTTCAATCCATTCGTCGATGGTGGGAGGTTCCACTCTTAACCATTTCCTAGTGACACATTTCTTACTTGCTGCCAACAATATGGTCAGCAGTTTTTTGTCTTTTATGTTCCATGTTTCAAACATTATATTGCCCAAAAACATAGTTTCACATTTTAATGGAATGTTCACATTAAATATATTTTTAATATGTTTGTGGATCTCTTCCCAGTAAGATTGTATTACTTGACAGTCCCAAAAGATATGGAAGTGGTTGGCTCCATTAGACCCACAGAGTCTCCAACAAGCATCCCCGCTACCCTGATGACGCTTCTGGATGGGTGTGATAAAAAATCTTGTTATACTTTTCCAACAGAACTCCCGCCAGGTGTTTGACCCGGTTGAGATCCATTGTAGTTGACATATTTTCTCCCAACTCTCCTGTGTAATAATTATCCTTATTTCCTTTTCCCATTTTCTCTTTATGTATTCTGTATTCTCTTGTTTGGCTCGTTTTTTATGTTTTTGTTTAGCTTTTGTATGCATTTATCTGTATTTCTTTACTCTTAAGTTTTTATGTTGTATGTCTCACCATTATAGGGCCACCCGAGAAACCCTTATAGCTTTTATTGGCTCCTTCTTCCACATTTCTCTTTTGTTTGTTCCTGTTTTCTTTTTTTAATCTAAAAAAAAAAATCTGCATGTATCACTTTTTTGTATTTTTTTCTTTATGTGCATTAAATAAACTTAATATATGTGTACGTTTAATTCCAAATATTCAGATTACTCCACATGCATCTGAGCTCCTCTCCACTCTTTCACAACGTTCTGCATTGATGACGTTTTTTTCTATTACACCCTTGCAGTGGACGCATTAGCATTTTTTAAAATACGTGGTCAGATGTTTCCCAAACCACCTCGACAAGCGGTTCCAGTAATCAGATCACAATGCTTGTATTTAACGCTGCACCCTTGTAGTCCAAATCACCCGAGACGCGTGTTAATGCGAGGTGTAAACAGGCTGAATGAAATCTTAAATAACACGTGTAGTTTTGGTTCCTCCTGCAACTTGTGGCATTCCTTAAGATGCTTTTCGCCTCCTCGCAAGTGTTTACGAGTCACTTGCTAATCTAGCATCATTTTTAAGAGCATCTTCAGTTGCAATGCTTCTGGCAAACACCTCTAAAGCTCGAGAAGGTTCATAAAATAGACTTTATGATCATCTGTAGCCTTCAGGTGCTTCTGGGGAACGAGGCACTGGACATTTAAGATCTAATGAAAATACTGTACTGATGTTTAGGACATTTCAGACTCGGCTGCTTTGACTTAGATCATTCTTATGTGTGAATTCACCCACTTTATAAAAAAAATGCATCACTAAATCATTGGAGAAACCCTCGAAAAGCTGAATAACCACAATCATGTGTTGTATAATACAATGTATGATGAATGCAGTGGTTTTTATGCCATTCTCCAGCAGTCTTCCAGAGACCCTTGGACTTTTCCCCCTCGTTTATTCGGACTGGTTTGTGAGAGAGAGGGCTTATTTTTAGTTTTGAGACTATATCTGACATGATATTACTTAGGTTGCATTTACTATTTAGCCTTAGTCTTTGTTCTCACAAAGCTGACAGTCATTCTCAGAGTTTAGAAGGGTTTTTCTGGTTATTTGTTTATTACGCCTAAGAGAGGATGTGGTGTTGCTTTGTGTATTTGTGTTGTATTAATTGCGTATTCTGCGGTGTTTCTATGCATGTTGGTTTAATACGATTATTTATTTATATATTATTGTGTTTCTCGGTTTTGGTTTTCTGGTCTGTGTTTTTTTTTTTTTCCCCCCCTCGTCCTACACACCTGCCCCTTGCATCTGGCCTCGTTAGCCCCTGCTCTGCACCTCATCTCCTCGTTAGCCCAGTTAAATATCTAAACGTTGGTTTTTACAGTTCATTTTTTTTGTTAAGTCATTTTGTCAGTTTACCAGATCCTTTTTTCTCTCTATCTCTCTCAATAAACAGCTCTATTTCTGATCCTATCTGCCTGTTGTCGCGTGCGCCTGGGTTGACCTCTTCTGCTCTTTTTTTTGACAGTTTTTTTTAAGCTGATAAACTGCAACATGGTCCATTTTTAATTTCGGAGCAGAGCAGAGGTAGAAAAGTGGGTCCAAAGTTAATTCGAGCTGGTTTAAAATTAGTTACTTGGAAAATGTAAAAGTCATAGTGAAACCTTGACTCAAGCCACATTCAAAGCCACATTCTATCAAAGTAATGGGTCCAAAGGCGAACATCCTGTGGCAGACCCCTGCAGACTAACGCTGTAGACCAAGGGTTATCATAGTGCCACCCACTCACATTTAGTTTACGTACTTAGTTCTGCTTAAATCCTGAATGCCTGTGGGATCATGGTGTTATTTGATGCCATAGACACTCAACAATTGAGCCAAGATAGTCTGTCCTAAGGTATTTATTACTCTGATTCTTGAGAAAGTGGGGAAACGGCAAATTCCTCAAATCTACTGTATCTCTGCACCGTCTCTTTAACCAAATCACACACATGTAGGTTATCCCATGTGCTCTCCTATTGATAACTAATCTAACTCTAATCTTTAAACTGTGTGGAGCCCCCCTTAGAGAGGCCCACTTCCCACTTTAAAAACCTCCACTGTAGACAATGAAGCTGCTGATGTTACACTTGGATTGAAAGCCATTTTGACTCATTGAAATGGGGCCCGACATGATACCCCAACAATAATATGTGTTTCAGACATAGAAGGTGACAGATGCAACATAATGCAACTGAACTGAACTGAGAGATTCCTATAAAATCTTGAAGATAATACATTTGATCATAGTGTTATCAGTGGCCTTTTAAATTGGATATCATTTTTTTTGTGACTTCCTCTTATTTTTTATGCTGTTATGATGTCAAATGTGGTTATAAAGTTACAAAACTTGAGGTGAAAATATGCAAAAATGTTCCCTGCAGGTCAAAAGCCGAGGCATGAAACTGCTTTGAATGCTCCGCTATGTCCTCCTCTTGATGACATCAGATTGTTCGTAGATGCTAACAACGACCCTTGTTTCTGTAGTCTTTGTTGCTAAGGTTGTTCATGTTGTCCACTTGCTTATTTCAGATCAAATTCAGGCCTGAACATGTACATAAGAGGTTCATATTTTGAGTAAAGAATGAGAAAAAGAAGCTAAATCTGACTACAGCCTATTTCGGACAGAGGCTAAACTGAGTGGCTGCATAAAGATCATGCAAAGATATTCCAGTAGAGCCCTAGATCATAAATATGGACCTGGAAATGTGCTTTTAAAGTTCAGTAGAATTCAGAAGAAGTGGCTGCCAGAAAACCCCCAAATGTTAAATTCAACCAGGTTATTGGGGTTCAAAGTGATTAGGGGATATGTGTTCACCTTGGAGGGCTCATCTGTAGCAGTTGAGTGTCAAGCCGTGCCTGAGAGGCCGCTGCTTGTTCCCTTAAGCTTACACATCCCCTCTGTGTTTATAGGGGTTAGCGGGGGTTCAAAGGCCAACAGGAGAGTGCACACTGTCCCATTAGTCTCCCACCACAGCGCTCCTCCCTTCCTTAAACAAGCTCCTCTGTGAAAGTGACAAGTGTCTGGGGGGGTCACACCACAACATGTGCCAATGGAGATGTCCGTGAAGTTAAACTCAGCTGGGAATTAGGGAGGTGGTGTCCCTTTTTTTTAGGTTTTTTTTCTTCTCTTTTTCGCAAGATTTTGCAAAAATATCCTCAAACGTTCCCGGTGGAGAACAAATCTGCATCGCCTCACTTGAACTTTCTCATCAATCCTTCTTCCATGTTTTTTCAGGCCGTCTCCGATAAGCAAAGAACACTTTCCGAAAAACACGGCTTAACGTTCTTTATGTTGGATTGTCATCTGAGACCTGAGAGTACAGCTGCAGGTCTAGTGTTGCCCCACCATGGCTGGGGGACGTCTGACAGGACAGAAACCCACCCAGCATTGATTACCAGCTAATTATAGGCTAAGGAAGTGGCAGCTTGTTTGTTTCTGGGTTGCTGAGGAATACATTTGCACTTCACCGAGAGTTCATAACCTATCGAGTGCGAATTCCGCTGAGCTCTAAGTGCTATCTTTTCTATCTTGGAGCTCACAAGATCTCTCCATTCTCTCTTTTCCTCACTTAATTCCACCACCCTCTGTTTTCACAGCCTCGGTGGGTGGTGCCTCCTGAAGCCCTCTTTCACACCCCGTGCAGAGATTTGAATAAACATATGTTGCGTTAATTATGAATCGGTGGCATGGCGCGCCTCAAACAGGGAGGCGTTCTTCAGGAGCCACTTTGTAAGGTCTGAGCTCCAGCTAAGTCGATCTAATGAGAAGCATTTTACATGGTGATTATGGGAGGGGGGGGGGGGGGGGGACGTCCTCACTCTCGCTTCTCACAGCTCGCAAACACCTGCTCCTAAAACTGACTCGGAAAAAAACGCACCCAAACTAAAGCCAGCCTTCATCACATTTTTTACCATGGTCTTTAATAAACTTGTCAACGCCTCAGCAATGTGTAGCAAAAGAACAACCCGTCATAATGTCGCCTTTATAACATATATGATGCAGATGTTCCTGCGGTATGTGCTGATGTGTCTATGCTAATCCAGTCCATACATTTTGAAGATTAAAAACTATTGATTTAAGCTTACTAACAAGAGCTCTATAGAATATGATGGATTGGTTAAGAGTGTCTCTCAAATATTTTCCCATGTATAATCTGAATTGCAGTTACTGCTATTAGTTCCTGATTGTAGTATTTCCCAAGAGGTCGTAGGTTAAATTAGAAGGGTCAAAAGACAAAGATATTTTTTTCTGCTACACAAATTATGTTTTATTTTTTGTTTTATTTATTTTTATTGTGAAATGTTGGATAGTTTTACTTCTTGAGGTCTTTAAAAATTATTCAAATTAAACAATATAAATGATGTGAATGTGACGAGAACAGCACTTTTGTCACTTTTATGTTTACTGAGTACTTTAAATATTTAATGTATGTATTAAGTTTTTTGCATGAGTGCTTAAAGGTATACTATGCAGGATTTTCCTTAAAAAACAACAACATATAGATTCATACAAAAGTAATCCCTCTAAATCATCACTTATGACCCACTAGGAGTGTGTGGTGGTGTGTTTATCCACAGAGACTCTGCCCACTGCCTGTATTTTCTTTATTTCTGATTATTTTGCTGTGTTCAAGACGCTTCTGGGCGTTAATGTTTGGGCAGTGGGTGTGTAGCCTCCAGCCAATAACAATGTGCATGATGTGAGGTCTGGACATAGCGACCGGGTTACATGACTGTCTCCGTCTCTCTCTCCTCTGCTCTGCTCTCGGTCATATAAAGAGCAGCAGGTCCGTGTGTCTGTTTGAAGAAGGCCTGAACTGAGCTACACACACACACACACACACACACTCACAGAGCAGAGAGGCCACAGCAGACAGGAAGTCGCTCTGCATTCATACAAAATCCAGAAAAACCATCTTGCAAGGTTGTGCAGAGATGCAGGCGTGTTTACTGGTGCTTTAGAAAGTAACTGCTGTGAAATAATCAGAAAATGATTCACTGCTTTGTTCTCGCCAATGCTGCTCACTCTCTATCGTATCAAGCTGACAAGGAAGGGCCAACCTTGAATTATCTGTGTTTACACCTACTTACAAACCCTGCATCGTATACCTTTAACTCTCTTTGTGTTAGATGGGGGGGGGGCATGGTAAAGACCGGCTGGGCACAAGTTTATTCAAAGGTCATGCCAGTCAGTTTTTTGACTGTGCTCAGGAGTGAAAAGGAAATTTTTTGTTTTTGTTTTATTGTTTAATTTATCTAAACGGATTATGACAATGTGCACAATGACAATTGGTAGGAAAATAAATGCATCAACTGGACTGAATAGCCTTCATTTTTTGAGTGCACGTCTAAACAATTAAAGCCATTAGCAGCCAGTAGTGGCTACAGTTTATTTAGGGCATAGTCAATACAGATGTTTTGGGCGGCTGTGGCTCAGGAGGTAGAGCTGGTCATCCACCAATTGGAAGATTGGATGTTCGGTTCCCGGCTCCTCCAGTCCGCATGTCGATGTTTCCTTGGGCAAGATACTTAACTCCAAATTGCTCCTAATGGTTGTGCCAACAGTGTGTGAATATGGGTGAATGTGACATGTAGTGTAAAAGCGTTTTGAGTGGTCAAAAAGAGTAGAAAAGTGCTATTTAAGTACAGTCCATTTACCATTTTACCCTTCCTGCCTGCAATGTGGATAATAAAGTTAATACTGAAGTTGAAACTTGCAGCTCAGAGATATCCACAACCTGTGACAAAGGCGTAGCGAGCAAAAAATGGTCACAAGCCAAAATGTTGGGGTCAAATACCGCCTGAGTTTGGAGTCTTTTCCCATAGTTAATATTGGAATTAAGTCAAAAACTATGAGTGATATCTCATTCTCTGTGGTGAGAACATCGTATTTTTTTCATTGGCCTAATTGCTACAAGCAACCAAACTGGTGTTCAAGTGAAATGTATGCCACAGCTCAGCCTGTGCATTGGGTTTGATTTGTGAACTCTGTGACAGGCGTGCCATGCCCACCCACATCGGCGCGATGTCAAGACACAGATATTTATGGCCTGGAGGTTACTCACCCAAAAGGCACAGTTGACTTATAACATGAGCGAGGAAGATTAGCGCGTTATAAGACAAAAAGTGACAGTAATTATCATTTTGAAGGAATTAGGAGGTTCCGCATCAGACGCTTGTGGGTGAAACACAGTGGAAGTACACATTAACCACAAGCATATATGAGTTTGACATAGTGAACATTGTGGTCATGAGTTAGAGCAACATGTAGACTCCTCGGGTTTCAAATGGGGGTTGGTGGGCCTTTCCATTGCAGATTCAGCGGGAACAAGCTGTAAACCAAGCGCTGTCAACCTGAAAATGTTATACCTGCCATAAGGCTTCAGTATGCTTCAAATGAACTAGTTCAAACACAGAGTGTCAACGAAGCCGTCTGAAACGTTTATACCTGCTCTGAAAAGCAATCGAAGGCAGCGTGGGAAGCCTGCTGTCACAGAGTCAGATGTGATGAATCATACAACAAGAATAACAAGACAAACTTTGGGACGGTCTCAAAGACATTTATGGTGTTGTGCTCAGTTGTAACGAGCTGCAACTACCAAGGCTTGAGGCTAAAACCAGTGCAGAAGTGCGGGCATACCTTTTTAAGGGCAAGGCCGTCAACTGGTGCTAGATGCTGCCTCCAAAAAATGTCCAGCTCTAACTGACTCTCATTCAAAAAGCATCAACTTCTCTTTAGAAATACTACGTTAATATGGTCTCAATCGCTGGATTCAGGCCCTCTAATAACAATGCGTGTGGTCATTTTGGAAATTATTGCTCCGTTAATAAGATTCGAAGACTTAAACTAGCTTTTATGTCTGTTGTGTAGGCATTGATTGACAGCTGTGATTGGTAGATGACTCTCTTTCTGCTCTTCACGGCTCCCAGAGTCGCCCTGAGTCGAACTATTATCGCAATATTTCCGAAAGTTTAACGTTACTTCATTGCGATACCTGCCGTGTTAGCACAATTGAGCTAAAGTAGCTTATTTCAGCCCGAATGTGCACCGGTCTGTGTTCCCAGTAAGCTAACGTTAGTTTTGGTCCAAGGTAACAGAGCGTGTTTCCAGACCATGAAAGGAAACACTCGGCGCTCCTTATCTGGATCTCCGAAAGGAAAAGATGACGCTGTATGAAGCTGAAATTTGGCCGTCAAACTGGCTGCAACAGGTGATAACACCTCATTAAGTCGACGGGTTGTAGGCAAGAAAAGTGACGAAAGTAGCTGTGTGAAGTTTGCCAAAATATAGTTAAAGAGAGACGTTCAACACGACATTTCACACCTAAAAGTTGCACATTATCAGATTCAAACCCCCTCCCCAAACATTGGAAAGGTGGTTTTAGTCACTTTTCAAACAATCCAACATATGAAACTTCATTTGAAACATACCGAGCTCCTTAATGTCAGCCAGGGATCAACAGCCGCTCGTTACAGAACAAATAAAACAAGGCTCGATTTCAACATTTTCATCACGAGTCATATTCTTTAAGCCAGCTAATGATTTCACGGCGTATTCTCATAATCATCGGCACCTCTGCCCTTTCACAAAATATCATCTTGCTTTAATTGAGAGCTCCGGTGATACCGTTAATGAAGACATGTTAAGACATCCGCTGATGTGCCCGTCTATCACGTCTAAATCTGTCGGCCCCACGGAAGCTGTGTACAAGCCAACTGCACTTGCTTTTACTACATTCTTCTACAGCCATCAAGATTTTACATCAGTATCCTGTTGCAGCGCAGCTCATGTCTACAAGTTTGAAGGCGATTATAATTCACTATTTATAACTGCTGTTCACCTAGACTGACAGCAGCAGAAAGTTTTAAAATTGGTCGCTCGAGAATCGTTAAGATAATGGCAAATGTGCATCTTCGTTTTGGGGTTTTAAAGATGCTTCACGCTGCTCAGAGTACCTGCATCCCCCCCAACTGACTGTGTGTGTGTGTGTGTGTGTGTGTGTGTGTGTGTGTGTGTGCGTGTGTGTTTTGCGTCATGCCTGAGCACATGAGTCTCAGGAGAAAATGAAAGCAGCTGATTGTGCTTCGGCAAGGTGATGGCCTGAGGCTCTAACCGGAAGCAGGGAGAGCAGAGGAGAGGAAGTAGTAGTGGTGGTGGTGGGGTAGATTGTGTGTGTGTGTGTGTGGGGGGGGGGGGGGGGGGGGGGGGGGGTGGGGGAGTGAGGGGGGCACGCCTGGCTGACCGTGGCGGCCGTGGTGTCGCTCACACTGTGGCCCTCTCGCCACCCGTGTCAACACTGATGACTTCAGCGTGTGCCCTTGTGAGCTCACCTTGCTAGGAGAGACGCAGGAAGTGGGATTAGAGCAATGACAGTGTTGAAGAGGAGGGGAGGAGAGGGGGAGGGGGGGGGGGTAACTGTGTCATACCTGCACTGGAGGGGGTTTCATCTATTAATGTGTGTATTTGTGTGCGTGTGTGTGTGTATCTTCACACACATGCAGCTGCTAATACCTCAGGGTTATCCATTTCATCTGTGTTTATGAAGTAGATCCTCTGTCCAGGCCGGCTGACCAGTGACGGACAAACAACCCACGACAATAAAAGCAACAAAAGCCCTTTTCCTTCCTCTTTTCTTCCTCTTTTCTCTCTTTTTTTTTTTAAAGAAGTCAAACCTCGTGCAATGACAGAAAAAACCCAAGTTTCTGTTTCATGCAAACTGGGAGTAAAAAATGAGCTGTGATTTGTCATGAAAGCATAACGGGAAGCTTTAATAATCACAGCAAACGTTTGTGAAAGTTAAAGCTTTGCATATTTGACTGGAACTGAAACCTTACCTGACTGTTTCTGAGGTGTTCGAACTCTAACCCAAACCGGCCAAAATAAGCTCGATCAAATCTGGTTTGATGGTCGAACTGTTATTAAACTCATGCATTTTTAATCCTAACTTGTCTATTAACTCTAGACTTGTGCTAGGAGTATGATCATTTAACATTTAAAGGAAAATTCTGCTATTTTCCAGCTTGTTTTGCAGTGTTGTCTGAACTACTATCTGCTTCAGTTCATGACTGAGACACATTATTGTATTACTGTGACACACTGTTGACCTCTCTATGTTATTATATACTTTTTAAATTGTAATTAACAACAAAAAAGAAAGCAAATTACACATTTAAACAGCAACTCACATGTTTTTTTTAAAATCCTGAATCACTTTAAATTAAAAATAAATGTCAGAAAAGTAAAGTTTATGTCCTAAAAACACATTTATTTCATTTTATTGATTAACTTGCATTTAAAAAAACGCAATGATCACAACTATAATAGCGCAATAAGGTCATTAAAGCCGCTTTATATTGAGCTCAGACACGCAGTGGTTATTATTAAGTATAAATAAATAAAAACCCAAAAGCGTTTTGAGTGTTTCAGTGATTTACGGAGAACGAAAACAAGCCTGTGTCATGCATCTGCTTTATAGTTACGCAGAAACTGTGACTCAAAACTACTCTGCAACACAAAGACTCAGCAATGTTTTTCTGTAGCTTTTCTCCAAATTACAATAAAATCACAATTATGTTAACGAATAAGCTTTAACTCCAGAAAGAACTGGCAAATAATTATTAATGAGGCAGCAAAATGATTCAAATCTTCTTTTAAAATGTGGATTTTACAACATAAAGGAGCTTCTGATTGGACAATTAGCAACATTTAAATGTCTTGTTAAATTATAAGTGTGACTTTAATATCTAACATGCGCAACCTGTGAAAAAAGTGTTAAATTAACAATTCTGGTTAAATTATTCCCTAATTAATTATGTTTATTTCATCTCTTTGCAGCTCATTTTATTAAGTCTGCATCATATAATTACATTAATTATACATAACGTGCATAATACTGAACGAAAATGCACTCACATACTTCCAATAGGGGCTTTAAAGCTATTTATTTGTCATTTTATCAGCTTATATTTATTTAAACTGAATTACTGTGGAGTCGTTTTTAAAATATTCCTAATCATCGATATATATATATATATTTTTTTAAATATCCTATCATTAAAAAAAAAGCAATTGCCACATTCCTCTTTGTGTGTGTGATTTGTGTTCAGTCACTAGCGCGAGGAGGGGATGTCTCTTTCATATCTGGAGCCTATCACGTCCTGCGTCGGCATCAGACACACCTCCAAAACATGACCACTCCGCTAAATGTATATATTATAGGTTAGAGTCATAGGTTGTGTTCGAGTCACTGGTAGCGACTCCACACGTCAAAAAAAAAAAAGACAAACACCCAGTCGGGTAATAAATATAAATAATATTAAAAAAAGTTTAGATGAATAGTGTAATGAGTCAGTGTGAGGGTTTATGTTTATGTTGTGATTTACAGCCTCTGAAGACGTCGACACAGTCAGAGTTGATGTTATGTCAGTGAGCAGCGAGAGCGATTAAAAAAGTCATAGGTGAGGATAAAAGCTTGTTTTTTTGTCATTTCTTTTATCTTTTTTTTTTTTTTTGGTACATGCTGTTATTCAGTTGGACGTGAGAGAGCGAGGACTTATGACATTACGCACAGACCGGGCGCGGGGCTGCAAATGGGCGGCATAGGTGGCAACCTCTACCTCAGCATGTTGAATGGGACTGAAACGCAAACTTTCGGAAAGGGTACGGACATCGCCAGTCACCTCCACCGCGGCACCAAGGAGCTCGCCGAGTTCAAAATGGGGATTCAGGACGCGAGGTTGTACTACACGGACTCTGTGCAAAGCGGGCAGGACGCGCTGGCTCTGCCGTATCATACAGAGCAAGCGGTCGGAGGCTACGGAGCTCAGCCCGGCAGGTTTTACGCACAGACGCTCAGCAGCTGTCCGTACGGCGGGGTGAGGTCTCCGCCGAGAAGTGGGGCCGGGCAGGGTTACATCCCCACGGCTGGAGACGGCTTTCCCACGGGTGCTAAAGACGTGTACTCTCCTTCTGCGGAGAATTACACTACGGGCTTCCAGCACGGCTACCAGCGTCCTCCTCTCTACAATTTACCTGGGCTACAGGTGTGCGGGAAGACTCAGGTTCTGCTCAACAACTACCCGCTGTGGGCCAAGTTCCACAAGTTCCAAACCGAGATGATCATCACCAAACAGGGGAGGTAAGTCTGACACACAAACCTTATCTCTTTTATTCCTCCATTATCTTCACACACTGATCATTTAAAAAAAAAAAAAGCGATTATTCATTCATTTTTATGGTCAGGAAAACGAGATTAAACTGTAAATTACGCACTGTGGTCCTTTAAGATTGTAGTTTTTACGCACGATACTCAACGTGCCACAATATCAGCTTTTTCTGAGAGTGAAATAACTTTTTATTTTAGCCTTGTTGTGTTGTGATCACACGACTGGAGGTCACAGTTTACGCATCTTTAAGCGCTTCTTCGACTTTGCATCACATGTCAGGTGATGAAGGTGTTGGCAACTTTGGGGTTTTTAAGGATGTTGAGACGTCTGAACTAAATGTAAATGTTTCGCCTTTTTTATATTATTATTATTTCACTCAAAAAATGGTTAAAAGAAATCAAATTGACAAGAAAACACACAGCCTACAGTCAATTATTTGAATTATAAACAACATGCTGTACAGTTATAATCGTCTTACCGAATTAAAGCGTTGCCATTTCTCACAATACACTTCCCTTCTTTACAAATTGGAGCAAATCTAAAATGTGCTCAGGGCAACAGTTGTTCTGCAGCCAGAGAAAAAAGATGAAGTGGAGCCAACATCAGTTGCTGGAAAACATTTTGACACCTCTGTTTGACCTCAGCAGTCATTGGGGGCCCCTTCTCTTTAACGCAGCAGGCATTTAACACCAAAAAAGCGGGCAAATCAATTAAGCTTGACCCCTTTTGTACTGGAAAAAGTGCACATTGTTATTACTTCCTATAGCACTTCACTGCGATGTCGGTTAAAATACAGCTTTTTTTTTCTCGTCGTCAATTTAGAAAACATACTATCTCTCTCTCCTCCTTCTGTAATTATAATACTCTTGTCGTTCTTTTGTTGGACCAAATCTAAAAAAAAGCCACATATCAGTCAGCTCACGGTACAGGAGGATGACATGTGAATGGGGAGAGCTGAAACAAAACTTTTTTCGATAATTAAACCTCAGCGAGTAGGCGGCTTTAGAAACGGGTGATACTGAAATTGAGAGTAAAAACAAATAATTTGGTGCAAAAAAGAAAAAGAAAGAAACATTTTTTTTATGGGGGGGGGGGCAGGTTTCTACACAGCACACAGAGCTCATGACCTGAGAGGGGAAGAGACGGAGCGCTGCCGGGCCCTTCTGATGGGTCAGCGAGCATTAAGATGCAGCCACGTCGATGAGGATTAATTCACTAATATGCGACACTTGTGTGTGACAGAAGGTTTCAGGCCAGAAGTTTCTCATGGCTCGGATCCGTGCACAGAAAACAAGTGTGCTGTCACATTATAGGACACTGATATTTCCAATGATTTTACACGGCTTGTCAGCTGAAGCCCCAATTTCTTATGAAAGTGACTTGAGTAAATATTATAATTCCAAATAACCTCATGATGGGTTTTTTTTTGGTGACCTATTCTTTGTTGCTTTTATGCATATTTTTAGTGTTTTAAAACCAGCAATATTAACAACAATTAAACAATAATTTCATTTAGTGAGCTGCATGTTTACACTCCTGCATACTATTCCCCTTTGACCTGCATGGCTTCTTTACTCTCTGCTTGACTACTGTAGATACACCTGCTGTCAGAGCTATTTTAAGTGCGGTTAAAATTCAATTCTGAAAAGCCAGAAATGTTACCCCTGAAGTAAGTTTCTTGAGATGATCTCTGACATATATATTTAAATTTGTTCCATCGACATGAAAAAACATTTTTAAAAAGAAAATACCCTAAATGTGCAAGAGACTCAGTTTCAATTTTACATCAACACATTAAAAAAAAAAAATTCCATTATTGCATTTTAGGCCAATTAGAAAGTTTAGAGTGTGTGTAGATAGCATGAGTCGTTCTGCTACTGTGTGTGTGTGTGTGTGTGTGTGTGTGTGTGTGTGTGTGTGTGTGTGTGTGTGTGTGTGTGTGTGTGTGTGTGTGTGTGTGTGTGTGAATGCTTTGTGTCTAGACACCTCGACTACTCGGGCCAAGTAATGTCTGACAACAAAGTGTCACTATCAAGTTATGTAAATTAAAATATAACCTTGATATGCTTTGTGAAATTATTTTTAACTTGCCTTCAGAGAAAAAGGCTTCAGGGAAACATTCAAACACACCAATTTTGTTCCATTTTCAGCACAAAAGTGTAAAGTGCACCCGCAACAACATGGGCGCGGAGGTGTTTTCCTTCCACTTGTGACAAAAAAGCAAATATTCATGTTATGTTAAAACCACAAACCTCACATTACTGAAATTTCAAATCCTGTCGATGACGAAAAATGTCTTTTTATCTTATCTCCCCGATGTGCACAGCTGCAGGTCTCCAACACAGTAAGTCATGAAGGTGCAGAATAACCAAAATTTAAAAAAAAAACAAAAAAAAAAACACCCACCATAAAAAGTTTTTGGGGTATTTTTTTATGTGTGGAGGAGCTAAGAAGAAAAGAGGAACAGTACAACAAAAAGGATGTTTTTTCAATATCAGAGGCATTGCCCTTCTTAAATTTTCATCTTGGGTTCGGATCCCAACCCTCACAATAATTTTGCAGTGATTTCACGAGCAAAGTCTGCAGGTCTGCAATGTTAATCAAAAAAAAAAAAAAAAACCCTCTGCATCTAGAAGAAAGAGTGAAAGAAACTCTAGAGAGGAAAGTAGAGAGAAGGGTCAAACACCACGGAGCCTTTAGATGGCCACGCTGAGAGGGGAGAGGCACCTTTGAAGTTCAGGAAGTAAAAGACTAGATTCTCTTTTTTTTTCTTCTTTTTTTCTTTTTTTTTTTTTCCTCTCCTGCTTTCTTCAAGCCTTGCGCTCTGTGCTGGTAGACGCCGGGTGTACAGCCTGACAGATCTCTCAGAAGTTTTGCTCATGTACCACACCTGGGCTTTGAAATCTAGAGACATTTTCATGGCCTGTAGCAAAAGGTTGGAGGGGTGGTGGTGGGTGGTTGAAGTGGTGGAGGAGGGGGCTTAAGAGAGAGAGAGAGAGAGAAGAAGAGAGAGAGAGAAGGAGAGAGAGGGGGGTGAATTCAGCTCCACCTCTCATGAGCTAAATTCAGATCACCACACTATAGCTGATGCCATTTCAGACCCCCTCCACCCCCACCCCCTCTTCCTTTTGCTCAGCCCGTGTTTGACTCATGTATTAAGGCAAAGTTCATGCACACACATGCAGGATGTCGAGGTAAATAAAAACACGCGCCACTATTGCTGTCGAGAGTCTCTAAAAAACGAATGAATGAAGACCCAACAAAGAAGAAGAAGAAGAAGAAGTAGAAAAGGAAGGAGGGGAAAAAAAAGGCAGAGAGAGACTTTTCAGCTGCTAAATTAAAGGGATTTTCTGATACAGTAATAAAAAGAGTCAATTTACTAAGAGTGAGAAGAGAAAGTGAAGCTTTTTTCCTCATTCATTTGATTTGACTTCAGTGCAGATCCTACACACCTGGTATGATATGAGTCAAGAGGATGAACTTTTCCTTGCAGTGGTTTCCAAGAAGCACATACTTTCTTTATTTCTTCATTTATTTCTTAATTAATAACTCACAAATTAAAGGGGATGTGATTCTGTGCAGCCATGCTCTCTGACCCCCGTGTGCACGTTCTAGGAAGGAGATAGGACTGACTAAGTTCACGCCACACTCGCACCTTTCAGAGAAATAATGCAGAGCTTTGACTTCAGACTCGAAAGGAATCATGCTCATCTGCTCTCTCTGCTCCACTGAGTCCACAAGATGACATGTATCAGTCTGATAGTTTTTAGAGAGGAAATTATCCTGTGACTTTTTTTTTTTTTTGGGGGGGGGTTTCTTTTTTTTCCTAAGAATAGTCGGTACTTATTACACGCTAGTGCTATGAGTAAGGCAATCGCAGAAAACGAAAATCTGTCACAGTTCAATTGCCTGCATGCAGTATATGAGCAACTTTACATCCCCAGATTGTATAAAAAGTGACATGCATGAATTAAAATATATATTTTATAAAATCACAACCAGCACATCATTAAAAAAAAAAGCTTAAATGTATTTTTAAATGGGCTGCAGCTGCTCAAGTAAAGTCCTACAAAATGATAAATGCTCAACATTCATACATAGCAACGAAAAAAAGAGTTTCCCTCCGAAGTAAGTACTGTATGTCATATTTTGGAAATTGTCGCTTCACAGTACCAAGGAAATCAGAGTGGGCGTTTTTATATATTGTGCCTTTCCTCAAACCCTTCTCAATACAGTGATGTTTAACATGTCATTAATCATGGCTGTGGAAAAATCATCATCATCACATGCAGTGTAAGAGGCCGTTTTTAAGTAATATTTGGAAGTCTTATTGTCTTGTTATTAATTATCTTCCCCTCTCTCTCTCTCTCTCGCTCGCTCGCTCGCTCGCTCGCTGTCTGTCTGAAAAGCAGAAGTGCGACTATTTCAAGGTTTTGACTTGACACTTCCTGTTCAGCTGTTTATGTGTGCGTATGCAGCTTTTTTTTTTTTTTTTTTTTTTCGCAGAAACATCTAGTGCCAATATTTTCACATAACTAAACAAGTGCTTCCTCTCAACGCGTAAATAACCTCCTCTAATAAATGAGTGGTGAAGTCCAACACGTTTTTTGAAGCCACAGGCATGTCCCTTCTGGCCTCATGGGGTTATTTTGCACTGGGGTTTTTTCAGTATTTGGTTTCTAATAGGGTTAATAAAAACTCTGTGGCTGAGTGAAAATACGGTGCTGATTTATATTTGATTCATTAGATATAAACTATGAATGCTTTCTTCTTTCCTGCAAGTTTTTTTTTGAATGTGAGGAAATCCCATGAAAGAAATTTACCCTATTAAGAAACAGTGTCTGTGTATCCAGAGATGATGTAACCTCAAGCTCCATTACATCATAAAACTTATTTTTCTTTTTTAAAAAAAAAGACATAGCTGCACTGAGTGGCATGTCCCTTTATCGCCATGAGCAGAGACTCTGTAGTTTAAGTTTGAATCTATCCCACCCACACAGTCCTGCTGCCAGAAATACTCATTACAGCACCAAATATGGTTTAATCTGCTACTGAATATAGTCACCAGGAGAAGTACCTTTTCCTCTAGTTTGACTTAAGTTTGCTAAAAACTAACAGAGCCGAGCTGCTTTATGTAATAGCTGAGTATTTAATCAGATATTGGTGAGCCATTTTTTAAAATTCTATGTCTTCAGTATGAACAAGTGGGCAAGGAAGTCAGAAAATAAGGAGACACGGACACACACACATTGTTGGTTTAGTTGTCAATAATGAAAAAATACAGCCAGGCTCGGTCTGCATAATAAGGCATGAAGCATGAAATCAATCCCATGGTGCAACAGTATCAGATGACATTCTGCACCACTAAATTGAAATTTCAACATCTCTACTGGCCGAATCCTACGAGAGAGCTCAACGTCACTGCTCAGCTAAAGGAAACACGTCGAAATAAACCAAACGTGAGCATATCAAGAAAACTCATTTAGAGAACATTCACACATCTAAAGGATGAGTGTGTAAGATTCATTAGCATCTATCATTGAGGTTGCAGATTTAAACTAAGCGCCTATACGCAAAGGCCTTCTCTTGAGTCAGTGTTTGGTTTGTCCGTTCTGGGCTACAGTAGCAACATGGCAGTGCAAGATGGAAGAAGACCTGCTGATCCCTCTGTAGATATAAAGGGCTCAAAAGCAAGATGATTCTTAATTTCAAAGGATTATACTCTAATTAAAACATACTTATAAACATTATATTCCATTTTTTCATGCTAGATGACACTAAATACTACAGACTGCACCTTTAAAAGTGTCTGGAGACGCTTGTTGTTTTGGGACTTTTTTTTAAACATTGCATTCATCACTTTTAAGCGTCCTCTGGAAACACTTCTGAAGTGTCGTCTGAATTTGCGTCACGTTTCCTGAGTGCTGTGCATGTGTTGTCAAATTGACGTCAAATGTCGTCTTAATTTGCTCGTGTTTTTATCTATTTGCATGGCTTTTTGTTGTTGTTGTTGTTGTTGTTTGTGTTGGGCTCTCAGGGCCACCGTACGACTCCTGTGCAATGAGTCAATACGAGAAGGAGGGATTGTCCGTGTTAAAGAGTGCTTGTGTCCGGCAGCAGCTGTAGACTGGCATGTTTTCGTCACAGATGATCAAGCGTACGCACAGTGACAAAAACTGGACCTGAACTCCTGTCCAGATGAATCAGCCGTTGCGCTCATGTAGAAAAGTCCTCTCCCTGGTGAATAACCAGTTCCTCTCCTCTCTCAAGCTTCTGCCTCGCATCCCCAGGACAACCCCTCCACCCCTCCCTGCCATCACTCCACCCTCTGCTCTTTCCTTTTCCCTTTCTCTAACCTCTGTTTCCCCCCCCTGCGGTTTCCCCTCCCGCGCCCTCTCTGTCTACACAACCCAACCCCCCTCTCTCCCTCCCTCCCTCCCTCTCTCCCCTCCTTCTTCCTTCTCTCCTCAACATCCACACAGTTTATTTTGATTTTTTTTTTTTTTAAATGTCACCACCATTCGTACTGTCTCTGCATTACTGGCTGGTACACCACACTCATCTCTTTCTGTGGTATTTAGTCTTTAAAAAGAGATTACAATTATGAGTATTCATGTGCGTGTGTATACTGCTGGATCAGACAGACGGAGTGCCAGCCGTTTGTCATTACTGTTAAGTTTCCAGTGAATCAGAGTGTCACATTTTGCAGGTTGTTTAGGGAGTCTCTCTAGTAGCTGTCGAGCTGCATGTCTGAGTCCCACTTGAACCGGTGCGACTCCATGTATTTGTGTATTTCCCTTGCCACAAAGAACTTGCTAAAACAGCAGAAAAACGCATCAAACAACATCGAGCTGTTTTTCTTGTGGTTGTAACTGCCTCATTAAAATAAAATGCTTGCATGCGTCAAACTGTAGTCAGAAAGCACCAGAGCTACTGTACCTTCTCCTTACCACACCGCCACCACACTCACTATATCTGCACGCTAACATCATGTTCTGTGATGTGTTTTGTGTTTTTCAGCTTCTCCCGGTGAACTCTACAGTTGCCGCCCTCGCATGCAAATACCACTCTGTGTTGTGTTTTATATGGTTTCACTCCCTTGGTCGAGTTCTGATTTCCGATAAAAGGCTCTAGTATCAGTGAATCGACAATATCAGCCGAGCAAAAACGATAACTACTCATCGACTTTCTAGATTACTCTCGCCCAGGTGGTGTAGGTGGGTTGATGTTCTCTCGTTTTCTGAACAGCCTGCTTTCTGTTTTCATTTGTATTTTAAAACACTGCAATGGAAGAAGAGCCCTTTCACCTGTTCTTTGCAGGCCACTAAAGAGTCACTGCCACGATCGTGTTTCGCTGAGAACTATGATTGATTGTTAAACTGGACTTAACGTGTAGCCAAAAGACCCAACTGGGACCTACTCAAGCCAGGGTTTTGTCTTACCGCTGGAGGGTAAGAAGAGTGTGTGTGTGTGTGTGTGTGTGTGTGTGTGTGTGTGTGCTCAGTCCACAAGCAAAGAAGAATATACTCCACCATGCACAATACAGTTTCAAAGAATATGTCACATTTGAAATCATATTTATTCAATCCAATCAGTCAAAGAGAGAGAAGTGTGTTACCATGGTTACCAATATAAGGAGGGGTAGAGATTTTTAAAATGCATATTCTCCGCTCTGTATTTATATTCTGACGCTCTACTGGAATATCTTTGCATGATTTACAGTGCAAAAAATTCCTTATTTTGTCATTTACTGACCCTTTAATGCAGCCCCTTCAGTTCAGCCTCTGTCTGAAACAAGCCGTTTGAGCGCCTGTCACTTTAAGACCCCGTCTCCCATTGAGTTAGCCGCCACTCAGCAGACTTCCTCAGGCTCCAGAGGCAACATAAACAAACAATAATAGTAGGATTTTGCTTCTTTTTTCTTGTTCTTTACCTGAAATATATAAATTCTCAAATACATCTGCATGTTCCAGCTGAAATCCAATGCAAAATATGCGAGCACACAGCATTAAGTAGCATTAACATTTTATTTTAAGGCAGCATTTTTACTTATGATCACTTCAAGCTTTAAACATCCGACATTATAACAGTAAATAAATGGCAGAATATCATTATTGTTCCTTTAAGCTATTAGTATGTAGCAGTACAGTATATATAAGCCTACAATATGAGCATATAAGTACTGTATTATTAATTATTTATAATATTTGTACTGGATCCAACACCAAAATTATACTTATTTGATGAATTTTAACACCTTTTTCTACAATTACTCTTATTATCCTCAAATGTTAAATGTTGTTTTAACTTTACCTGGTCTTTTTTATAACTATTCAAAGCTATTAGTAAAATTATTATTATTAAAATCATCAACTAGACACGTTTCAATCAGTTTCCAGTACCATGATGTCTTATAGAAATAAACAATAAACTAATCCAAGCTGATCAACTTTGAGGATTAACTGTGTGTTGCCTGCAGACAGTTTCCGGCAACAGACATACACAAAATATCTCATCAACACGAACGAACCCTCCAGGTTGCCTCGCTGGCGTGCTAACAGTGACCTCAAACGTTTTCTCCCTTTACACACCTCACTTGTTTTTACACCACTAAATGACCGAAACGCTTCAGGGAGGACACGCTGAATTTAAATGAGCTAAATTTCCATACAGACGAGATAAGTAGTTAGTACCTCAACTGCATTGCCAACATGTAGGCCTACTATTGTTTTATCCTTGACATACTTTACATGTATAGAGCTGTGTAATCGTCACGTATTTAACCGTTGTTTTTTGCAGTGTGTTAGTGTATTTATAATTACTTGCAGATCTTATCTATTTGTTCCACCTACACCACAAGCTTTTTAGAAAAGAAAGAGGAGGGCGTTTCTGATAAGGAAGGTTATTTTTTCCTTTTTTTTTTTAGTGAACAGTCTTTGCTCTTTTATAATGAGCTAGTTTAGTCATTCTTGATAGAGCTTAGTAATATATGTAGGTAATGGCTCTTTAAAGGAAAATTTTAAAAAGTTCTGTGCATTCGAACTCTTTCAAGTGATTGAAGCCGAAGCAGCGTGTTTCTAAGAAAAGCCTTTATTTTGCTTTTGCTATCTAGCTTGAAATTAAAATTAAAGCTCTTTCGGATTGAATGCAAGCAAATGGGGATGGATGGATTGGATGGAGGGTGGTGCCGGTTGCCTATCACTCATTACAGATGCTCCATAGCCTCAGGTGCTGTTCGCCAGAGAAAAATAGCAGCTGGGCAAAATGTCAAACATGTTGCCCTGATTTATTAACACCAACTACACTCTGGTGACCTCATATAGACCCAGAGTGCAAAACACAAAACCCACAGATCCACAGATCCACACATACAAGCAGTAAAAGCATCATTCCTTATTCAGTGGGTCATTATTTAACTGTTCTCTACTGAACTGTTTATAATAGTCTAACATTAAGAGAGAGTTAGAAGAGAAAGACACCACTCTCAGGTCTGGCTTAGTCTTAGTTTAGCTTAGCTTAGCTTGGCATAAAGACTGGAGGGAAAGGGAAACAGCTAGCCTGGCTCTGTCTGAAGTTATAATAATAAAAATCCACCAATCAGCACTTTTAAAGCTAATTGATTAACACATTATATCCTGATTCTTTAACACATACAATAATAAAGTGTAAAAAAGGAGAATTTATGTTTTTATGGAAGGATTTGTACATGCCGAACATTGCTGTAAATTGTTGTTTTTGTACAGGTGAAACAAACAAGATATAATGTGTTAATTAATGAGCTTTAAAGGTGCTGCTAGGTGGATTTTTTTCACTATTAGGCAGAGTCAGGCTAGCTGTTTCCACCTGCTTCCAGTCTTTATGCTAAGCTAAGCTAACTAGCTGCTGTCTGTAGATTCATATTTAGTGTCTTATAAGTCTCTAACTTATGAGCATATATGAATAAGTAAATTGTATGATGATGCAACTCTATGTTGTCTTACATCTGTTATTATGGGATGGAAAAACTGTCAAAACAAAAGCAACAAATATGTGACTTATTACTGTTAACTTTACATTTATTCTGTATAATATAAAATGGGAACTAGTCAACATGGTTAGCAATCCTGAGGCAGATTGAGTTGAGTTTTTTTATTGTAGATGCAGTTTGAATGTCTAGCTGCGTATACATGAATAAGCTACTGTAAAATGCCAGAAGTGTGTAGTCATGTGTACGTCTTATTTTGAGTGTGTGTGTGCATTTGTGTGTGTTTCTCCCTCGGTTTAACCCAGCCTCTCGCTCTCCTTCCCTGGCCCCGCGGTGCCCGGGGACGCCCTGACCTCCCCGTCACCTCGTCTCACTGAAGCCCTCTGTGATCAAAATAAGTTCAACATGCAAAGCCCCGGCAAACAGCAGCAGCTTCGGAGGCATCTTTTATTAACAGCGGCATTAAAAATTCACCTTCACTCGCCCCACCCCCCCCCTCCCTCTGTCAGACATCCCCTTCCACCTCGCATCTATTTCTCGCTACCCTGATTCTTCAGCTGGTCAAACATAGACAAACACCTCACTGCTATTCTTACATACGCCACTGTCCTTAAAGAGCACTTATTATACATCTGAATGCACATCTGCTGGTTCTTTATGCATTAACCTCTTGGAAAAAATCAGTTTGATAAGGAAGATATATTTGGGTTTTTTTGGGGGGGGGTTGTGGTCATTAATACATAATACTTTGAGCTTGTAAAATAGGGCAAAATCTCAGGGGTAATTGTATTTTATAACACCTTAAAATAAAAAAATCTTGTTGTTTTCTGCTGGCATTTGTTAATACATGAAAATACAACTTTTTTTACAAGTGTTTTTGAAATTACACAAAAATTGACATATGTTGAAATGTCGAGGCATCTAAATTTAATATAAATTTCAGCTTTAGTGATGTTTGTCTTTGCAATTCCAAACTGTGTACATATATTAACATCCTAATACAGAAAAGTGGAATAATGGTTAAATGTTTTTTTTTTCTTATCCAGGAGGATGTTTCCGTTCCTGAGCTTCAACATCACCACTCTGGACCCGTCCGCGCACTATAACGTCTACGTGGACGTGATTCTGGCCGATCAGCACCACTGGAGGTACCAGGGCGGCAAGTGGGTCCAGTGTGGGAAAGCCGAGGGTAACATGCCAGGTACGTTTCAACCATAACATATAGTACAAAAAAACAAAGTAATGCACTTTAATGAGGAATGGGTCGACATTATGTTTTCTATTGCTGTTTAATTGCATGTGTTTATGACTATTAGAAGCACTCCCATATCATTCAAATATAAAACACCTAAAGAGTGACACAGTTAATATAATATAAGATAATACCAATTTTAAATCGGATTGAATTTCTGTTGTAAAAGATGCAATTTTATTTGCAGAAAAACTGAACCAAACAAAGGGAAATATTCGAGAGTAGAAAAAGTGCAGGGCTGCAACAATCTGCATTGATTAATTCTCCATTAATCGATTCATAAAATGGCAGAAAATGGTGAAAAATGTTCACAGTCTCCTAAAGTTGTGGCTTGTTTTGTCCCAACTAACAATCCACAACCTAAAGATATTCAGTTTATGCTCATAGACGACTAAAGAAGCCAGAAAATGTTTAAAATTTCAGCGTTTTTAATTGAAAATTACTCAAAAACAAATAATCTATTATCAAAATAGCTGCAGATTAATTTTATGTTGATTAATTGATGGATTGTTGCAGTTTCCTACTCACCAATAGCAGATCTTTCTCCTCTCTCACCACTGTGGTATCCTTTGATTTGAAGTGATATGCAGCTGCAAACATACTTATTACTCAGTTTTTTGCATATTTTCTTTCTTAACAACTTACACTCAGCATCGAGGCATAAATCAAACAAACAAACAAACAGTACATCCTAAAAACATCTTTCTCTGGCTTCCAAAAGCAAATCATGACACTAACAGGAGGTTGTAGGTTAATGGCTAAAGCGCGAGAACCTGGACAGTCAATGAGCCGGGTCTTCAGTTTCAGTGCGTGCAACATGGAAGATCTTGAGGAAGTGGTTTCTTCAGCAATATCGTAGCAAACCTACACACAGCACACAGCAGGGAAACCAAAATGTGCATCATGTTGCACATTAGTCTGAGACTGGAGGTTTTTGTGGACATCTTGATATTGCATTTGCAGCTTCACTGTACATTCTGCAGGGAGGGGGGGGGGGGGGGGGGGGGGGGCGCTACTATATGAGCTACTGTTCAGGTTGAGTGACAGAATGTGTGAGCTTGTTTATGTGTAAAAGCAACATCTATATAATTACCAGCACATGTAGTTTATAGTAGATATATCTGTATTTTATTTACTGTTTTGCAGCCAACTCCTCACATTTTTTTATTGGCATACTTCCAAATTCTCAAGCGGTGAACTTGTTTAAACCTGTGTTGATATCAGCATCTCATACAGTGCAAAGAAAACAGAAACATTATGCAATACACAAAAAAACGGGAAGGATAGATTATGTCTGTCTGTGAGCGTCAGATAAGCAGGGAGAGAAGGAGTATAAATGATGAGTAACTGTACTTCATGTAAAGAGATTGCTTATCTAACATGAACCTGCACTTTATGCAAGTCACGCTTGTTTTAATTAATGATTAATGTGCCTTTTTTTTATTATTTCTCGGCATTAATCTTCTCTAAAAATCTTAAAATATCATCAAAAAGCAAAAAGATGTTTAATTATAATGAGAATAAGAGAAAAGCAGCAAATCCTCATATTTTTATGGACATGAACCAGATAATTTTTTTGTTTTTTTTGCTTAAATATCACTAAAACAATCAATTAATCGACTCATCGTTTCAGCTCTAATAACCTTATTGCAGCCTTAGGGCAAATGCTAGTCACTCCATCTCATAAAGACTCCACTATTTTTGGTTTCACACAGAAACTTTACTACCCCTCAAAAGCCATTTGGGGGCACTTTCAGAAAGACTAAATTAGGATATTTTAGAATATCATGATTGAGCGCTTCTTTAAGGGTATTAAACACATTCTTTTAATGCTTAAACTTCGGGCACAATCAGCAAATTTGGGCAAGATTGATCACAGTTTCTCCAGCAACTGTCAGAGCTGGTCACCACTTTCTTATAATCCATGGTGTCTCTTTATTACTTAACATTTGAACTTTCTTCAAGTACTAAATCTGCCTTCCTGCATACTTCTCCCTGAGTTTATTCTGCTCCTATCAGCCTCACATGTCTCCTTTATTTCATAAGGAGTTGTTAAGATTAGATTTCTATCCTTATTTCCAGTTTTTCAGCTCCATAAAGATCACGGATTTCTTTCTCTACTTCTGTTTCCATCCATATCGCTCACTCCTTCCTTCATTCACTCATAATTTCTTCCTGTTCACACCCTCAGAATGAATTTTTTTTTAAAAGAGAACAAAAGCAACAACGTTTTGCCTGCGATTGATGATAGCTAAACCACAATTATATAAATGAGAGAGACACCAAGGTGTTGTCACACATGTACCAGGTGTTGTGGAAAGGTGACTGCTGATGTGCTAAAGTTGTGGAAACTGTGGTGAAACAACTTTACTCAATTAGATTTAATATTGCAGTTATGTGGTATGCTCGTATAAGGTTACCAGGTCGTTGTGGTGATGCTGTGAAAAATCATAGCGCCGAGATTGAATCCTGCATCAGTCTTAAAAGAGATGAGTTCAATATTGTCCCTGTCAGCATTTTTTTTTTAAAGACATTCATCAACCAAATGTATGTTTTTCATAATGGAAAAGTGGTACTTACAGCTTCTCACCATCCCACTTATTAAGCTGAATCGACCACATAAAAGTGATATTTACTCTCTGTGGCATTTGCAGATAGTTGCAGGAAGTTGAATGCACCAAGTTTAACAAGAGAAACAGCTAAGAGAGTACATTCTGTTCTTCTGACCCCTGATTTCTTTTATTTTTCACCTAAAAAAAAATCCAGTTTCAGCAGTGAAATGTATTTAATAACATCACATTAAAATCACTGATCGTACACTACAAACATTTTAAGATAATTTTCAACAGATGTTCCTGCCGCTGCCGTAAAAACACGTCTTGTCTTGTCGGGTGTGAAAATGAAAAAAAGAAACTAGGGTAACTGAGAGATTATCAGTCACACTGACATGTGGTCGCTGTTAGATTTACTTTTCTATTTACATCTTGAAAGTGGTGAATCTGTTGTTGGAGCTACTTTGCACCAGAGTCAAACTAACAACATGCTATTAACAGTGACTCTGTTTTAAGTTAGAGTCTGTGGGAGAGGACTGAATTTGACTATCATGGTTTTAATTATATTTATTACCATGAGAAGAAATGACCATATCTTATCTTAGCATGTATTTAAGACACACAGCAAGTTCACATCATGTGTGTTTTCTTCAGACTACAAAAATAATGCATGAGGGGATGTTTGATCGTGTTTCCGGACTGAGAAACTTAATTTAAGAAGTTGAGCGATACTGAAATGTTCATTATAAGTTGAATTAGCTTTTAGATATTTAATTTAAATCCATGACCAAGGATTCATTCAGTGGTTCTCCAACTTTTTCTGGTGGTGGACTGAAAGTTCGGCCTCCACCTGATAATATTTTTGCTATTAGATGTTTCGTTGTCATTATGCTTGGAGCAGCAGCTGGAGCTCTTCTGTCTGGAGTTTACATGTTCTCCCCCGTACCTAAGTAGGTTCTCCCTGGGTTCTCTGGCTTCCTCCCACAGACCAAAAGAAATATGCATGTTAGGTTAATTGGTGACTCTAAATTGCCCGCAGATTTGTCAGTGGTGGTCTCTTTCTAAATATGTTATCCCTGTGATTGGCCTGCACATGTTGCACCCGACCTCTCGCCCAATATCAGCTGAGATTGGCTCCAGTAACCGTCTACATCAGGGGTCACTAGAGCTACTGCCCTGCAGGTTTTTAGGTAATTCTCCCCCCACTCTAACACACCTGATTTTAATAATTAACTCGTTTCAAAGCTGTTGACAAGCTTCAGCTGCTTGATAACGAGCCAATAATGAGAATCAGGTGTGTTAGAGTGGGGGGGGGATACCTAAAACATGCAGGGCAGTAGCTGTCCATGAGCAGGGTTGGAGGCCACTGTTAAGAAAATGAATGAATGAATGAACAGAAAGTGTAGGAAATACACTTATACACATTCTGTCATACTTATGGATGAAATTATAGTGAAAATAAATGATTCCCCTTTTTTGTTGGGGAGACCCCAGAAGCCCCTCAAAGACCCCCCCCCCTCTGAAAACCACTGGATCAGCTGATTCTGCTAACTTCCTGTGTGATGTTTTACAGTGTGTGATTGTTTTCAGTTTTGAAATTTGCATAAACGTGAAGCTTGACTGATTAGATTTATGCTTGTTTAAGTGAACACAAAACATGTGAAAAGAAACATTTTAACACTTTTAATTATCAACTGTAATTTAATAGAGTCATAGTTATAAGTGAAGCTCATAATTTGCTTTTATACCTGCAGGAAACAGGACGTACATGCACCCCGACTCTCCCAACACTGGAGCTCATTGGATGAGACAAGAAGTGTCGTTCAGCAAACTCAAACTCACCAACAACAAAGGAAGCACCAATAATGTGGCACAGGTACTTTTTCCCCGCTGTTTTCTGTAATATTTCCATATGTGCATGTAATTCATAACCTGAAACAAAATACCCAACACCACAACTAGTCAAAATGAACCTCAGTATTACGGTATATCAGATTAGAGCTTATCAGTAAACAACTTTTGTCTTTTTCTTTTCCGGATATCTTGACCTGCCTCTTCCCCCTTCCAGATGATCGTGCTCCAGTCGCTTCATAAGTACCAGCCACGTCTTCACATCATGGAGGTGAAGGAGGACGGCTCGGAGGATCCCTTCCTCGCCAAATCTCAGGTCTTCGTCTTCCCGGAGACTCAGTTCATCGCTGTCACTGCTTATCAAAACGCAGATGTGAGTCACAATCAATCACATGAAACACGTTCTCTAAAGCAGGGGAGTTTTTCAGTGTGGAAGAAATAGATTATAAAGGCACAAATACAGCATTGAGTGTAAGAATGTGTTCAACTTCAGCTCAGTTTTTCTTATTTTTATTTAAATCTGACTCATTTCACTATATTTCACCTATTTCATCTTGATTTAGCCAGTTGATTTGGCACAATGGGGTCATAAACACCCCTTATAACCTCTTATAACCTCTACAACATCGTATTAATGAGGTCGAGAGTTCAATCATTTATGTCATGAGTCGTGTTTGTAGATGTGAAAGCTTTGGTTAATGCATGCACGCTATCAAAAATGCATACATGCTTATTTATATTGCAACCTACTATAAGTGTTAGCATGGCTCAATATACAGTAGCTGAGTTCAACTAACAGTCAACTCACCTCAGCTGACCTGCGTGCTGCAACCTCAGCCCTCCCCGGTTTGTGCTGTATACAGTATATCTTTAACAGCTGTTCAAATACATTGTTTAAAGGGTGCCGTAAGCCTAGATGAGACACACTTACCCTGTGTTGTATGCTAAACTGTTTATGCCCAATCTCAGGTTATAAAAATGAACTCCTTCCAACAACAAGAAAAGAAAATTGCACGTTATCCTCATTAATTATTAGTCAGTGACTTCACTCTTTCTGCACTCTTGTTTCTCTTACGCGGTCGCTCACTCCTTCTCTTTTTCCTATGCCTGCATTCTCTCATTGCCCTCCTCCTATTCCCTACACAGATCACTCAGCTGAAAATAGACCATAACCCCTTCGCTAAAGGTTTCCGCGACAATTACGACACGTAAGTAGTCTGTGTTTGTGAAGAGAAAAGCATACAGTAGTAAATCTCCTTTCAAAAAGAGGATAAAGAACACACACCACTGCATTTGAACCTCGAGTCGTAAACAGTGAGACTGCATCACTGCTGGTGCTTAAATGCCCCTGCTGCTCACATCACCCTGTTAATAATGGCATAAATGCAATTACTGCGCAGCGTGAGCATGCTGCAGTGAAAGGGTGTGAGGGGCTGCTAGATGTTTGATAGATAGTTTGAGGTTTGAACAGGAAATAACACCTTTTTTTTCGTTTTCTTCTCACACTCTCTTCTCTTCCCCTCCTGCCTAGGCTGTACGCTCCTCCTGACTCTGATCGCCTCACCCCCTCCCCTACAGAGAGCCAGCAGCTGCTGCCAGGGAGCTGCTACCCCCAAGGCTACCTCTCTGAGCAGTACATGAGCCCCCTGCCCCAGACCCGCTTCTACGGCCGGGAGCCCATCGGTATGGGTCAGCAGCACAAAGACCCAGCCTCCAGCCCCGGTCCTCACAGCCGCTGGTACCTGCCCCCCCAGCAGGGTGTGACACCCAATCGGCTTGACTTCACTTCCTCCTATGAGGGGGACTTCTCCGGAAACGGCTTCTACAAACCTTTCCCCTTGCAGACATCCGCCCACCATGCCCTTAGCTACTACCCTGACCACCCTTTTGCATCTACTAGCGTGTCTGTATCAGGGGCCGCCTCAGCGGGCTGGAGTACCAGCCGGCCCACCCCTCAGTACCTCAGCCACCCCAGTAAACCCGGCCCTAGTCTGGGCTGGTTTAGACCCCTATCCTCCTCCTCTTCCTCCTCCTCCTCAACGTCACCCGGCAACCCCAGGCTGCATCCTCCCTCGCTTCTAGAGTCTCTCCAGCCGCCCCTGCTGCAGGACAAGCCCAAAGACACTGGAGCCGTGGTGGGAGACGAGCCCTGGCTCGAACCACCTTCTGTGAAATCGGCAGACTCTGCAGACTCAGGCCTGTTTGAGGGCGGCGTGGGGGACACCAAGAAGCGGAGGGTGTCGCCCTACACGTCCAGCACCGAAAACTCCCCGCCTCCGCGCAGTGGAGACGTCTGCGAGAAAGACAGCAACAGCGATGCAGACTACTATGGCTATTACACCCACTGAAGACCTCACACATCACCACCGCCACAGTCTCTCCCAGCGTCTTCCCACACCTCCCTCATGGGCACATCAGTCTGTCCAATCAGGTCATGATCATCCCTTTTTTTTTTTTCTTCTGTTTTTGTTTTCTTGCTCCAGACAATTACCAGAACCACATAACAGAACGTGCAACAACCTCATCTACTTTCACATCAGAGTGTGTGGGGAGCCTATCTTTAAAACTCAAAAGTGTCAAATGAATACAGGAGGAAGTTTCTAAGGTTGTTGTCAAAGTTAGTGTTGAAACAGGAGGCCGAGTGGATGTGACTGGTCCAGCGACAACTGCCCTACAGTCACATAAACACCAAACAGACATAAAGACCTGTGACTTAAGCCTTTGAAACATCTGGATATTTGAAAAAAAAAAAAAAAGAAGGAGAAAAAAAAAAAGATCTGCATATCTGCTTGCTGACAGATGCCTGCAGGGATTGTCTGTTCTTTCTGCATCAAACGCTCTCTCTGTCTCTTTTGCTCTGTCTTGTCTCCGCCTTGTCTCTTCCTACTCACCCTCAACCATTCTCACGTTCGTCCCCCCGCCCCCCCCCCCTGATGATTGTGAGAGGAAATAATATTTTACACACACAGCCTATCGTCGTCTCCTCCTCCTCCTCTTCTTCTTCTCACTCAGTGCGGCTCCCACTAGTGGCGACAAAGCGGCATTGCAGGGCTCAATAGTGATAGAGGCCCGAGTGTCTGAGTAAAGTTATGTCAGGGGGGGTTAAGAGAGCTTAGCAAACACCTGCTCTTGAAGTAGGGCCGCTAATCTGCCCCCTACCCTGCGAGGACAACCTTTACTGTGCAGGTTGCCAATAATTAAGCAGAGCAGGAATAGCAGGTCCTTACAGCTGGAGGCAATCCAAAAAAAACATATCTCACATTTGCATAAGAGAAATAGTGAAAGCAAGTACACACAATAGCTGGAGAAGGGTTGATATACATGTCTGATCTTCGGGGGGGGGGTCATCTATGTCTGTGTCTGTTTGCACTATAATGTGATTAAATCATTGAAGCACTGTACGTCCCAAATATAGAGACAAATAAAACTGAAATGATGGTTAATTTAATGAAACCACACCAACAATGGTTTAAAGAGAGGTAGAGTATAGGAAGCAGGATTCTCATGGTCCTCTTCAGTGGATGGAGTCGCCATGGAGACGGTTTAAGTTGTTATTAACTGAGCCAAAATGTGGAATTTCAGGATAACATGTGGTTGTATTTGGAGGAGAGAGATAGCGTCTTTGTCCTTCTCGATCTTCCTCCAGATGCACGCTGACTCCTGGTCGATGACCTTTGACCCCCCCGCCCAGTCGAAGCTATGAGCATTTTTTTTTTTTGGTCTGGCATTTACCGACAACTAATATCTGTCTCCAGTTTTCAGTCAGCGTCGTGTCATTTCACCAGTGTAGCGTCCCCGTCGGCTTTTATTGTCATACACCGCTGCAGGGCGAACCTGTAAAGATGGTGAACAGCTTGTAGTAGGTGTTTGACTTCAGTACATTTCTGGGTATCTAATAATTTGGTAGCATCCTACTTGTTCATACTGTCTCCTAGAATTTACTTTTACATAATACTTAATTGTTTGAAGTGTTGACTGGCAGATATTGTGCTGCAAGAACCGAAAAGGTTTCAAAAATATGTCAAAATGTTGTCATTATGTGGATGCAAAACATAATTTTAATAGCATTATGTTTCTAGCTAAATATACACATATTAACTGTTGCAATTTAGTCGTGTATAAAGGTAATTTCTAAGAGACAGGGTTGCACTGTAGAGAATCGTCTAGAAGTCGGGTTGATTTTGGTGTTAAGGCAAATCAATTTCACTTTCTACTGCCCAAAAAGTCATAATAAACTGTAGAACATGTCCTACATTTGGAAAGAGTATAAACTCCACACACACACACACACACACACACACACACACACACACACACACACACACGCACGCACACACACACACACACACAAACAAAGAAACCCTTAAACTGGGACAAAAGATAGAAACAGAAAAGGTCTGACAGTGGCAGCTCGGACCCCCTCACTGCTTCACCAACCTTTCCAAACAAGCCGTTTTGAACTGCACCTCGCTGTGATGTCACAGGTGGGGAAAAGTATTCACGTTTAAGTAGTTAATTGTTCAAACTGAGCGCCTGAATCTGCTGCGTAGACCGCTGGATGTGGTCTTAAAATAATATGGTCAAGTCTCATCAGCTCGTTTAAGTCGAGGTGAATGTGGAGCAAAAGATATGAAAAATACTCCCATTTAAATTATTAGCTCATTGTCAGTTCATTATAATGCTTTATTTTACAGCTCCTCTACTTTTACATTAGTTATGGAGTCATTAGCAGGTATTTAATGGTTTGTTTATGTTATATTTTGCAATGCGTGGTGCAATGTGGTACAAATTTAGAAAAAAAGGGAACAAGTGTGAAGTTGGTTAAGTTGGTAAGTCAATATATTTGAGTTCATATGTAAACAATGTGCTAAAAAGTTTAACTGACAGAAAATACTCAGTTGTCAGTGTGTAGTTTTGTGTGTTAAACCTCATGATAGCATATTAGATTCTTTCTTAAAAACTCCATTTCCATTATACTACCGAATTACATGACACTTTCAAATAAATATCGTAATATTTAACAGTTACACAGCAGCTACTTTTAATAAATTGTGGAGAAAATGTGCTGGAAGTTTTAGTATTTTAGGAAAGTAAGGGATTTGAGAAATTAAGTGATACTGAAATTATTGATAGACGCTCACTCAGAGTCAGTATAGAGGTTTTAAGAAACTAAATATACTGTAATGAATTGATTGACACACAAAACTACACACTGAAAATTAAGTTATTTCTGTCTATATAAGAATCTACAGTACATATGAAGCCATTTTTCTTATAACTTGTACCAAATTTGCACCAAAATGAACCATTACATAACTGACAATTTCCAGGAATTTAACATTAAAGAAGCTGTAAAATAAAATATTACCTCAATGCTAGTTCACAGATGAGCAACATAATGTGTTTTTACATCTTGATGAACTGATGAACTAAGCCTGCTCGCTTCTGACAGAGTAAAAAAAAATCATTGCAGCCTCCCTCTGCCACGATGGGTCGATGTGGAAACACTTCTGTCACCACACACAAATAAAGCCTGCGATCAATCAGAGCATTGATAACGACATACAAACTGGAAAAAACAGTATTGGCAGAGGGAGAAGTGCGACAGCTTAAAGCCAACGCAAAGCTCTGCATGAACATGTTTAAACACGTTGCATTATTTAGATGAGCCCACAATTACTACCAGCTCGTTTTCAGTCTGAGTCATTTTCACATCCTCATTTTGTTTAAACCTCACAGACTGTTCAGGGTCTAATTTGACCCATTTATACATCTGAAAACAATAAAAAGACTCTAAATACTTCTTACTCATAGCCTGAAATATGATGACATCTCCTTAAAACATTTGAGTGGAGCTGATATATATATATTTTTTTGACTTTTTGACCCATATTTATTCAAAAATTCAAAAAAATACTGTTGCATTCAAGTGTAAAAGCTGAATAATAAACTCTCTTAGCTCTCTGAAAGCTTCATTAAGGATTAATATCACTTATTATCTGTCATCAATGACGTATTCATGAATGATTTGTTGTGCAGAAATTTGGTAGAGACTATAATTATAAGGTGATACTGCAAAAAGTCTGAATATGTGAGGGTTAAATTGCTCAGTGGGACTTATCAATGAATTTATGCAGCATTAAGCTCATGGTGAATCCTTAATTCTGCATCTATTTTGCAGTCACCTTTTCCCAAATCCAGCAGCAGCAAAGCAAACGGTGTAAAAAAAAAAAAGTGGGTCATGCAGAACGGCCACATACAACTGTAGGTAAACAGACGAGGCGCTGTCACCCTCCGACCACGACAAACAGGAAGCACAAAGTGACCAGACAGACACTCTGAATTTCCCCCCTAGTCTTCGGGCCCTCTTATCGTGGCGCTGACACCGGTTGACAGAGGTCCGGCTTCCAGCCTGGTGACAGAAATGAAGAGTGAGGCTGCAGCCAGCGCTCATCAGAGGTCTGCTCCTCATTCCTCACCAGGTGTGCTAATGGCTTCAGACAACACTGGGGGCGACAGGCAGGCGCTCGTCCCCGGTGCAGAGAGGGGGTTACTTAAGTCATTTCAGAGGGACAACTGAAATTATTTATAGTTTTGTACGTTATGTTGCACTCTTGAGATGTCTAAAAGTGGTCTACGTACAGTATTTTACATTAACTACGCTCTCATTCTCGACTATATTGCAGAGCTGCAACGATTAATCGACTATTTTGATAATCAGTGAATCATTTTGAGTCATTTTTTCTTAAAGAAGAAATGACCAAATTGTCTGATTCCAGCTTCTTAAATGTTAATATTCTCTTTTTTTTGTCTTTTATGACAGTAAAGTAAATATCACTGGGTTGTGGACTGTTGGTCTGGTTGCAAAATGGAAAAACTAATCGATTAATTGAGGAAAATAATCAACAGATTGAATCAATCTGAGTGAAAATAGTCATTAATTGCAGCTCTACTACAGTGAGAACAACCAGATTCAATCAGTATACTTAAAGAAATTGTTTGACAGTTTGGGAAATTTTCTTAATCGATTCATTTGCTAGTAAATCGACACCACTTTAATTTTTATGTGTGTTAAAAATGGAGCTCGAGTCAGGAGACGAAAGACTGAAACAGGGAGAAATAAGCTCGTCTAATAAACCCCCCGATACTACCGCAAATATGTAGCTTTTAAAAAGGGTGCAGGCCTTTTTTTGTAACCTCTAGCTAGGTGTTTCTTGGTGCTAATTGGCTAAGCTAGATGTCTTTTGGTCCGTATTTAATGGACACATACAGTATAAAAGTGGTCATCTAAGTGGCGTTTAAAAGCATTTAAAGTGCATCCGAAATGTCAAACTACTTCTTTAATTAAACTCTGAAGTCATGCCTGAAAATAAGGGGAAGTGATTAAAGCACATAGGCTGTGCGTACTTCCTCCAAATATTTAACTGCTACTTTTCTGAGGGTGTTTAAATCATGTTATCTTGAATTTTTGTCAGAGAATTGGTGGTTTTAGGGACTCTGGAGGACGTTAAGATTGCACAATTTAAAGTTACAGATGGGGAATATTTGAGTTACAGGACAGGACAGTGAAACAGCATTTAGAAAAGTATAGAAATATTAAAAATGCACTTCAAATCTGCACAATTTTAGAGATTTTCTTTACAATATCGGGTCAAAACTAACAGATGTGTTAAAGGTTGCATTGGGGAGACTCTGACTCTTGATCTCGGCCGATTTAATACTGATTTTAACAAAACTTTTACTCTTTTTATGAGCTAAGTTCTTTTATACAAGCTTAGAAGTATCTGTGCAAACACTGGAGCCGATGGAAGTTAAAGACAATCACGAACAACGATGCATATAATGTATAATCTCTCTTTTTGCAGCACAGTCTTAACGTTGATGTTGATGCAAAAAGGACGAACTGTGTAACAGTAAAAAAAAAAAAAAACAACAACCTGTACCTGTAAACACTTTTAATTTGTAATTAAGTGTTGGAAACAGAATGGATATATATTGTATGATCTGATGCTTGTTTCAAAAGGTGTAATCCTAGTATTTAATGTTTATCTGTAAGAGAAAAAGGGGGTGATTATTCTTAATTTACCTGAATCAATGGGGGGTCATAGCCTACATTTAAGTGCAATTAACAGAAAGGTAATTCAGTTTTATAGGATTAAAGATGATGCATAAAAACTAAAAAAAGAGAGGAAAGTTTCATGTTACTTATTATTTTACGTGCTGTGTGGTATTTTATGTGGTTTACTGTCAGTGACCCCTGCACATACACCAGTGCATGGTCTCACATCATCAAATACAAAGAAAGCTTTCAGACACCTCAGGAACGCCCCCTGCTGGACATCTCAGATATTACACCCACATTTTCAGCCAATTAATCCCCTATTGAATCCCCCTTGTGTTTAAACCTCTTTAATACCTCCACCTGCTTCCCCTCAGTAAGAGACTGTGTGCAGAGTTTACTGTAAAATACGGAGATATGAAGAGTCAGGGAGGAAGTCCCGGCAATGGTCGAGCTACGAGCATGTTACTTTTATTTTTTATTTTTCTTCTGTGTGTGTGAGTGTGTGTGTGTGTGTGTGTGTGTGTGTGTGTGTGTGTGTGTGTGTGTGTGTGCGTGTGTGTGTGTGTGATCTATGTGCACTGTTCATGTCAAGGTGGGGGCAATAATCCTCCTTTGGCTCCTTCTTTTAAAAGCTTATAAATAAATCTTGATGCATAAATGAAAGAGAAGAAGGTTTTTGAGAGGGGAGAACTGTTATTTATTTAAAAAAAAAAAAAAAGTGGCATAATTGTGAATTGTTGTTTTTTTTATTGATGAAAATTAATTAAAGCAAATTAAAGCAAATCTCTTTGTTTGATGTGTGATGTTGTTGTGGAGCCTGGAATATTGACCATAATAATTTAGGATAATATGAGTAACTGGATGCAAACATTTAAATTGAATCACTATTGAAAACTCAATGCAAAAATGTAATTGCACAGAATTTGCTGCACTTATGTGGTCTGAATCTCACTTTATGGAAGTCTCAAAATTGACTTTCTAATTGTGCAATTTCAAACACTTTATTTCAAGTATATATATTTATTTATAGGTTCTCAAATTCAGATTCAAGCCATGTTTAAAAGTTATATTCAAGTTTCTCTCTATTTCAATAAGCTGCAAAGTCTTATCAGTACCTTTATGTTCAGATCTGTATATCTTGATTCTTAAAGTCTAAATTTGACTTATTTAACGTATTTCAGCAACCAGTTTTTGACTTGATTTACATTTTTACATCCGACTTGTGGAGGAACTTGAATTTTGCATCTTTAATTGGAGAATCTGGAAATAACGTCAGCATTAAGTCTTTAGTAGTGATTCAGTTTGAAAATTTGGTAGTCAGTTTCTAATAAAATGTAAATTATAATGGCAATGATTTGCTTCTACTATATAGTAAATCACTTTTAAATAACTTGTAAATACATTTTAGCCCTTACATGCTGTTCAGGGTTAAATTTGAACTGTAAAAACACCATATACACATTTCTGCAAGGTGGATTTTGTCTAAAGTGACCCTGAATATACAAAAATTTAAATAAAATGCATCATATTTTTTATTTTTGTGCAGCTGATACACATTTTTGTAAAAACCATCAGCATTCAAACATGTTGCTGCATTCATCATATTCTATAAAACCATAAAATAGTGATAATAAATGTATTTTTTCCATAAATAAATAGAATACACTCTTCATTAAGGATTAATCAACCATTTATTAATGACTGATGGAGAGTTTTATGAATATGAATTAGTGCAGAGACTAATTATGAGTCAGAATATGAACAGTAATAGAGGGTTAAAATGCTAAAAGTATTTTGGATAATAACGATTTTCTTTTAAGTCATTTTCAAACCAAAGTCCTATTTAATCTATTGCAGTTTTAATTAGTTTCATTTCCACATTTCAGAAATAAAAACACAACTGTGACTTCAACAGTTTAATGTACTGTATAAATACAGTATTTACATGTTTCCAACCAGCTGGATACTCTTCACTATTAATGACATAAAAATACAGCATAATATCTTCTTTCCTTTTTTTTATTAAATATGCGTTTGTGTCTATACTGAATCTTTATTATTTTTAAATAGTTACAAGTTCAAAAAAAAAGAAAAAATCAAATAAAAAACAATAAAATATTGATTTTTATAGATGTTGCACCATCACATGACCCCCAGTATTTAGACAGATGCTGTCTTAAATGTCATCAGCGGGTCTCGTCTCATCCTCCGTTCAGCAGGCGATAACGATCATCTTCAGCATCATACTCGGCTCTTAGTAACGTGAAGGCCACAGATACCAAGTCGGAGTACTTCATATGCAGTACGTTACTATTGGTGCACATCTAGTTAGCTGATATTTAGATATTGTAGATATATGGTTGGTAGCCATGATGGATTAGCCTGGAGGGAGGGGGAAAAAAACCTGCTTTTAAAGGATAAAGCTGCCAAATTTTCTATATTTTTATTACTTATCAATAAATCTCATGTGCAGAGTCAAACAAACAATGAACTCTTCTACTTACTTGTGCTGTGTGTGTGTGTGTGTGTGTGTGTGTGTGTGTGTGTGTGTGTGTGTGTGTGTGTGTGTGTGTGTGTGTGTGTGTGTGTGTGTGTGTGTGTGTGTGTGTGTGTGTGTATCCAAAGCCTGATATATCTTATTCCTCTACTGTTGACATCCATTGAAATCCAAAAAACACATTAATGAGCCACAACATACAAATACCTGAGTTGAACATTCAATGTGGAATAAGAGGAATAAGATATATCAGACTTTATAAACACACACAGTACTCGTTAGTAGATCAGTTCGTTGTCATTTTGGCTCCAAACATGAGATTTGTTGACTGTAAGAAAAACTGTTTCCAACATTTATCCTTTAAGCTAATTTAGTGAATATTTTAATACAAATTTGCATTAACCTTTGTGTCGTCCTCCCTTCTTTCCTCCCTCCCTTCCTTCCTTCCTTCCTTCCTTCCTTCCTTCCTTCCTTCCTTTCTTTCTTTCTTTCTTCCTTCCTTCCGTCTGTCCTCCCTCCCTCATCTTTCTTTCCTTCCTTCCTTCCTTCCTCCCTCCCTCCTTCTCTCCTCTGTCCTTCTTTCCTTCTTTCCTCCCTCTTTCCCTTTCTCCCTTTCTCCCTCCCTCTCTCCTTCCTTCTTTCCTCTGTCCTTCTTTTCTTCTTCCCTCCCTTCCTCTTTCCCTTTCTCCCTCCCTCTCTCCTTCCTTCTTTCCTCCCTCCCTCCTACCTTCCTTCCTTCCTTCCTTCTTTCCTTCCTTCCCTTCCTTCCTTCTTCTTCCTCTCTTCCTTTCTTCTTCCTCTCTTCCTTCCTCCTTCCTCCCTTCATCCTTCCTTCCTCCCTTCCTTATTCCTCCCTTCCTTCCTCCTTTCCTTCCTTCTTCCTCCCTTCATCCTACTTTCCTTCCTTCTTCCTCCCTTCCTTCCTTGACTCGAGGACAACAGGAGGGTTAAATCAAATTACCACAAAGCAGGCAGGTGCCCCCCCCCCCCCTCCTCTTTCATGGGTCTGAGGTGTTTTGGGCAGTTGGGTAATCCCGGCCCTGACTACAGCACATTTATACAGTCAAACATTTGTACTCATTATAAAACGCAGTAAGCTGGTTATCAGGAGACATGATTCAATTGTATGTTTTTTTTATATTTAATACACTAACACAGTTGTAGGCCTCTTTCTAACCTGACATCTTTTTCATTTCAAGTAATTAGTCCATTTCAAGTCCTGAAATCTGCCGAGCGTTCGTCGGAGAGAAGAAGAGTCTCAGAAAACTGTGAAATTCTCAAAAATGAAAACTTAAATATGTTGATTAAAGTCAGCTAAAAAAAAAATAATAATAATAAAATGCATTAAAAAATGTCTCGATTTCTGTTTTTTTCTTCACCTGATTATAATATATGCAGTGTACTCTCACATGGAGACTCTCTAATAGGACTACATCAGGTGTGGAGGGTTCCCATGAGCCAGTCACGGGGTTTAGAGAGAGAAGACGAGAAGAGATCAGCACTATCTCCGCTCTGCTCTACATTCCCAGAGTGGTTCATATATGCTGTCCAAATATCCACAACAGTTATTATATTAACCATTTCTCTCTCTCTCTCTTTTTGTCATGGTTTGGTCTCGTAGTCGTCTTCACCACAGAGTTATGTTTTCAGTTTTTGCGAAACCTGGATCCTGCCTGAGCTTCCAGTACATCCCGTTTGTCAACCAGACGTCACGCCCGCAGGTATCTTTGGCTTTCCTAAAAGAAGAAGAATAAACAATCATTTACAAACCTGCTAGAAATTCAGGTAATTTGCACAAGAACATGGTGAGAAAACCTGAGTGAAACAAAGATGTATCACCTCATAAATGTGTTGATTTTTAACAATTTTAAAAGTTGTTACGACAGTCAGATTAAGTGTAAATTAGGTGCCACCTTAAAGAATGTTTTACCTTTAAGTCATTTATTCTGCACTTTATTTCTGCTGGGTTTTACCTTTGTTTTATGGTGATTTTATTGCATATTTTGTTTGCAATCAGTTCAACTAAAGTTAAAACTTTCAAAGAGATGCAAGAGAGCAAATAAACAGTCCAGACTCAGATGAACAACCTGAGCAAATACTCTGATTACAAGCACACGTTCATGCAATCAAACATTTAGGTTTAACATTTAGTATTTAGTTCCTGCAACAGTAAAACAGTGGAAATGGTCACAACATACAAATACCTCAGCATTGAAATGGACAATAAACTGCAGCAGATGATGAACTTTTGATGCAGACTTAACCGTTTTTGATGTAAACTGTCAGTGCAGGAGTGTTTAGTTGTATTTTGAAGTATTATTTATCAGACTCCTCTCCAGATTCGGTCCAGGAGGGCAGACACTCTCTTAATGTTTAAGAGTAGGCTTCAAACTCTCCTTTTTGATGAAGCTTATAGTTTAGGTTTGTCTTGGACCAGCTCCTAGTTCATGCTGCTATAGGCTTAGACTGCTGGGGGACTCCCATGATGCACTGAGCTCCTCTTTCCTCCTCCCTCTCTCTTTCTCTCTATCCATTTACATTCATGTACTATTAATGCATTCACTAACATAAACTTCTTCCCAGGAGCTCTCTATGTTAGATGCAGGTAGATGCATCCTCTTCCAGGACCTCATGGATGTCCAGATGTCCAATTGCTGTTAAAACTCCTATTATTTGCAAAGTTGAGTGATTGTGCCTTTCTCTCCTCTCTCCCTCTTCTCCCTTTCCCCTCTCCTTTTTATTTCTCCTTTCTCTCTCTTCTCCTTCTCTCCCTCAACCTCAATCAGTCAAGGCAGATGGTCGCCCACCTGGAGCCTGATTCTGCTTGAGGTTTATTCACATTAAAGGAGAGTTTTTCCTTTTAAATGCCATTTTTTCATTATTTTATAGACTTAAACTAAACTGATCCATCGAGAAAATAATCAGCAGGTTAATAGATGATAAATGAACTTACTTGAAGAAACGTGGATTATGATCTTCACCTTTTTGGAGAGCTCTTTTCTTCTCGCCCTCTGATTTTCTTCTATTTCATCTTTTTTATTGTCTGCTCCCTCCACGTTTCCTTCCTCCAGCAATCTGCACAAAGGTGGAGAAAGAATTCAATGAGTAAAAAGTTAACTTCTTATATATCATCTTTTTTACATGTGTGGCTCTCGCTCACCGTTGGTCTGGACGCAAGCGGCTGTCTGTCGGAGGCAGGAGGGGCTTCAGGTCTGAGGTGAGTTCATTCAGCTCCAAGGCGAAGGTGGAGAAGCCGTAGTACAGCAGGGAATCCTTTGGCTGGGGATCTGTGGGGGGGGACAGGAAGCCTCACAGGTGAGCTGCTGAGCAAACGTGACACTTGGCTTTTGCAACGGGAGCGCTTAACTTTCGTATCGTCCTCCCGGGTCAAATTGACCCCGTCTGTTTTGACTGTTCCTTATTTCCTCCCTTCCTCCATCCCCCTTTCTTCCCTCCTTCCTTCTTTCCTCTCTCCTTCTTTCCTTCCTTCCACCCTTCCTCTTTTCCTTTCTCCCTCCCTCCTACCTTCCTTCCTTCCTTCTTTCCTTTTCTCCCTCCCTCCTTTCCTTCCTTCTTCCTCCCTTCCTTCCTTCCCTCCTTCCTTCCTTCTTCCTTCCTTCCTCCTTCCTTCCTCCCTTCCTCCTTTCCTTCCTTCTTCCTTCCTCCCTTCCTTCCTTCCTCCCTTCCTCCTTTCCTTCCTTCTTCCTCCCTTCCTTCCTCGACTCGAGGACAACAGGAGGGTTAATCATCTCACTTTTACTTCTATTTTTAAAACATGCACGTCAAGAGTGCAATCATTTTGAACCCCCACAGTCACACGTGACACATCCAATAAATCTGAGGGACAAATTCAAAAGTAAACACACTTATAGAAATGTATTAAGTCTTATTTTTAGACTCACTTGGCTTCCAGACACATTTAGGAGTGGGCAGAGTGTCACAGTAGATGCCTTCATGCCACAGACCTCCAAACCGGTGAATGACACTCCCGCTTTCATCCAGCACCGTACCTTGCACCTCGTTCTTGTTCATTTCTGAGCCCCAATAACGAGACTACAACACAAAAAAACCCACTTCATTAGTCTCATTAGTTGAGACTCTGCAACCAAAGTCAAACCAAAAAGAAAAGGATTTAAACTCCAGATCATTCAGAGGTCAAAGTAGAAGATAGTAACCCTCCTGTTTTCCTCGAGTCAAGGAAGGAAGGATGGAAGGGAGGAAGGAAGAAGGAAAGGAGGGAGGAAGGAAAAGAAGGAAGGGAGGAAAGGAAGGAAGCGCGGAAGGAAAGGAAGGGAGAGAGGAAAAGAAGGAAGGGAGGAAAGGAAGGAAGGGAGGAAGAAGGAAAGAAAGGAAGGAGGGAGGAAGGAAGGAAGGAAGGAAGGGAGGAAGGAAGGGAGGAAAGAAAAGAAGGAAGGGAGGAAGGAAAGGAAGGAGGGAGGGAGAGAGGAAAAGAGGAAGGGAGGAAGGAAGGAAAGAAGGACAGAGGAAAGAAGGAAGGGAGGAAGGTAGGGGGAGGAAAGAAAGAGAGAAGGAGGGAGGGAGGAAGGAAAGGAAGGAAAGGAAGGAAGGGAGGAAGGAAGGAAGGATGGAAGGAAAGAAGGAGGGAGGGAGGAAGGACAGAAGGACGGAAAGAAGGAAGGGAGGAAAGAGAGAGGAAGGAAAGAAAGAGAAAAGGAGGGAGGGAGGAAGGACAGACGGAAAGAAGGAAGGAGGAAAGAAGGAACAGTTAACAGACGGGAGGACGACAGAAGGATAAACATTTAACTGACCTTGACGAAGGTGATCTTGCAGGTGCAGACGTTGCTCTTCAGGTTGCGGATGGTCACCTCTCCGTAGTGCTCCAGGTAGCGCTGCTGACTGAGGACGTTGTGGATGCAGGTCACCACTTTGTTCCACTCGTAGTGATCTCCATACCTGGACAACCACACCGCGATTCAGCAGAGTTTAATTACAGCTGAAAACATTAGTCCGTTAATTGAGTCAATGGACTAGTTCTCTCTCTCTCTCTCTCTGTCTGTATCTCTCTGTCTCTCTCTCTGTCTCTCTCTCTATCTCTCTGTCTCTCTCTCTCTCTCTCTCTCTCTCTCTCTGTCTCTCTCTGTCTCTCTTTGTCTCTCTCTCTCTCTGTCTCTCTCTCTCTCTCTCTCTCTCTCTCTGTCTCTCTCTGTCTCTCTCTCTCTCTCTCTCTCTCTCTCTCTCTGTCTCTCTCTGTCTCTCTCTCTCTCTCTCTCTCTCTCTCTCTCTCTCTCTCTCTCTCTGTCTCTCTTTGTCTCTCTCTGTCTCTCTCTCTCTCTGTCTCTCTCTCTCTCTCTCTCTCTCTCTCTCTCTCTCTCTCTCTCTCTCTCTCTCTCTGTCTCTCTTTGTCTCTCTCTGTCTCTCTCTCTCTCTGTCTCTCTCTCTATCTCTCTCTCACTCTCCTTCTTTCTCACCCAGAGTCCAGTTCCTCTTGAGGTTGCAGCTTCTCAAATGTGAGTATTTGAGGTTTTAAATGATTGTAAACTTAATATTTGATCAGATTTGAGCTGCTAGCTTGAAAAAACAAACAGTTTGAAGACATCACTTCAGGTATTGGGATAATGTGATTGACATTTTTTACAATATTCTGTCAAAAAGAGGAATTTTCAAATCAAAAACTAAAAGTCAGGCAAACTGATGATGAGATTAATCATAAATTGCAGCTTTAAATTCAAGTAATTCTTCTAAACTATACCCCAAAGTTGTTTAGAGATTTATTTTGTGCAGTGAATATTCACATCACACCAGTTTTATTAGCCACAAATTATGATATGACATCTTTAAGTATACACAATGAAATGCAGGGACTCTATCAGGTAAAATAAGGACAGATAGTTGAAGTTTGTTCAGTCTGTGGCTTCAGAGATGAAGATATGCTTCATTATTTCACATACAAATATGACTTTAAGTTACACTAAATGGTTAAAGTCACACCTCATCCAGCAGACACATCTCAGTACATTTACAAACACATACAGAGAAATGTGAGAATAAAGCTAGATATATATTTTGTACCTTGGAAGAGTGACATTCACCATCCCCGTGGGCAGAATCTCCAAAGATTTCCCCCAGAATTTATTTTTCCATCGTTGGTCTGTTCAGGGATACAAATGACAAAATATATTATCTGTAAGTAAAGGAGCAGCTTTTTAATAAAACACTTAAAACATTAAAAAGACTGAGACTGTGGCTGCAGAAGAAGAAGAAGGAGAAGGAGAAGGAGAAGGAGAAGAAGAAGAAGAAGAAGAAGAAGAAGAAGAAGAAGAAGAAGAAGAAGAAGAAGAAGAAGAAGAAGAAGAAGATGAAGAAGAAGAAGAAGAAGAAGAAAGAGAAGAAGAAGATATATTTTGTCAAGAAGAAGAAGAAGAAGAAGGAGAAGAAGAAGAAAAAGAAGAAGATATATTTTGTCAAGAAGAAGAAGAAGAAGAAGAAGAAGAAGATATATTTTGTCAAGAAGAAGAAGAAGAAGAAGATATATTTTGTCAAGAAGAAGAAGAAGAAGAAGAAGAAGAAGAAGAAGAAGAAGAAGAAGAAGAAGATATATTTTGTCAAGAAGAAGAAGAAGAAGAAGAAGAAGAAGAAGAAGAAGAAGAAGAAGAAGAAGAAGAAGAAGAAGATATATTTTGTCAAGAAGAAGAAGAAGAAGAAGATATATTTTGTCAAGAAGAAGAAGAAGGAGAAGAAGAAGAAGAAGAAGAAGAAGATATATTTTGTCAAGAAGAAGAAGAAGAAGAAGAAAAAGATATATTTTGTCAAGAAGAAGAAGAAGATATATTTTGTCAAGAAGAAGAAGAAGAAGAAGAAGAAGAAGAAGAAGAAGAAGAAGAAGAAGAAGAAGAAGAAGAAGAAGAAGAAGAAGATATATTTTGTCAAGAGAAGAAGAAGAAGAAGAAGAAGAAGAAGAAGAGAAGAAGAAGAAGAAGAAGAAGAAGAAGAAGAAGAAGAAGAGAAGAAGTCTTACCTTGCCAGAAGGAGAAGTTATCAGAGTCTGCGTGGCAGGCAGAGATGGGGGGATGGTGACACACCTGAAGACAAAGAGGAGAAAAAAATCATCAAAATCACATCTTTATCTCAAGGTCCTAAATAGTTTTAACTCTTTAATCTTATTAAACAAAGAGACTGCACATATTTATACTGTTTTTTCATTAATGTGCCTTTTCCACAGCAGCTTTTCTTCCACAGCAGCACACTGAGATGTGCAGGACTGCTTTATGTTTTAAAGATGATATAGAATACTTTGCCATGACTTTAATAATTTACTTTAAAGATTCTCCTCTAGACAGAAAAATCCTGCTTGGAGTAAAAAACATATCTCCTCTACTCTCTCATTTAAAAACCCAGAATGTATGAATCAGGTTACTATCATGTATGGACAAAGAAAAGCATCAAATCCTCAAATTCAAATCAAAAAATCATTAAAATATTATATCATTATTATCATTTTATTATATTAAAACTGATTATTCAACTTTTTCTTGCAGCTCTACCTCATACTATGACTTTAAATCAACAACATATAAATATAAAACATATAAATATATATACACGGTTGCCAATAAAGTTGGAATAAAATATTTTTTACCTCTTTCCATGAAATGATTGTGACAATGTGATGTATTATTGATAGATAAAGTGTATATATTCTAAAAATTGTATTGATCAATCTCATTACACCTGGTCAGAGGTGATTACTGATGTTTATAAATAGAAAATACAAAGAGAAATGTGTCTGAAAACCAAATTATTCCATCTTTATGGGCGACCGTGTAGATAATCTCATCACAATTTTAGTTTTTTTTATTCAAAATGAAAAGAATGAAAGAATAAAAATAATAAACGTCTTTCTTTCCTACAGCTAACTCATAAATCTACATTACAAGCTCCTTAAAAAACACCAAATAAACACAGTTTTATAATAATATATATATAACACTGAAATAACTTAATAATAATCATTAATAACCTAAATATCAATGTCCCTGTTACTTAGGATCTACAGTACATCGCTTAGCTTCAGCTCCAGTAATTAATTGCTCTGTGGACAAAAATGACATTTAATTATTTTCCCTTTATTGCAATCACTTTTTAAATAAACTACATAAACACTTCTGGTCATTTTTTATGAACATGATTGGTTGCAGTGATTTGATTAAAGCGATAAATCCTTCAGTGTTGCAGCTTCGTGTGGTCGAGCTGCTCAATTAAACCACTCTGTGATTCATCTTAATATATTAAGAGGGCTAAATTATAATTCCTCCTCCTTTTTACCAGTATTAACCCTCCTGTTGTCCTCGAGTCAAGGAAGGAAGGGAGGAATAAGGAAGGAAGGGAGGGAGGAAGGGAGGAAGGAAGGAAGGGAGGGCGGCAGGGAGGAAGGAAGGAAAGAAAGAGAAGGAGGAAAAGGAGAAAGGGAGGAAGGAAGAAAGGAAGGAAAGAAAGAAGGAGGGAGGAGGGAGGGAGGAAGGAAGGAAGAAAGGAAGGAAGGAGGGAAGGAACAGAGGAAGGGAGGAAGGAAGGCCAGAGGAAAGAAGGAAGGGAGGAAGGTAGGAAGGAAGGAAAGAAGGAGGGAGGGAGGAAGGACAGAGGAAAGAAGGAAGGGAGGAAGGTAGGAAGGAAGGAAGGAAAGAATTAGGGAGGGAGGAGGGAAGGAAGGAGGGGAAGAAAAGAAGGAGGGAGGGAGGGAGGAAGGAAGGAGGCAAGGAAAGAAGGAGGGAGGGAGGAAGGAAGGACAGAAGGAAGGAAGCAAGGGGGATGGAGGGAGGAAAGAGAGAAGGAGGGAAGGAAAGAAAGAGGCAAGGAGAGAAGGAAGGAAGGGAGGAGGGAGAAAGGAAAAGAGGAAGGGAGGAAAGAAGGAACAGTCAAAACAGACGGTGTCAATTTGACCCGGAGGACGACAGAAGGATAAAGGACGTATACGTGTTAATAAGATATTATTAGATCAGTTTTTTCTCGGTGTACCTGCTCGCTGATGAAGTTGAAGGCCCGGTCCTCTCTGACACACTCGTAGGTTTCCCCAGCACCGGGTTGAAGGGCTTGTAGTGGCTCCTGAACGTCGCAGTGGAATAACCGGAGATAGCGAAGGCAGCAATGTAAACCTGCAAGAGACAAACATGCAAAACATTTTTTATTTACACTGGTTTTCACTGATAATTTGGTTAAATCTTTATTTATTTCTTCATAATGTGGAGTGATACATGCTGCTAGTTTCACACTGATCACGCTGTTTGCAGGGTTGATGTGCAACACTTCAATAAGGCAGGGAGGAAGAAGGCAGCAAGCTGGCAAACATGGATGTAAAAGTGGATTTTAACTGAGTATTTAATTAGATGCAAACTATTAAATAAATCTCCAACTATTTTGATAATCAATTAATCATTTTTAATCATTTTTAAAATGGAATATGTCTAAAATCTCTCCTTCCGTCCTTCCTTCCTCCCTCCCTCCTTCTTTCCTTCCCTCCTTCTCTCTTTCCTCCCTCCATCCCCCTTTATTCCTTCCTTCTGTCCTTCCTTCCTCCCTCCCTCCTTCTTTCCTTGCCTCCTTCCTTCCCCCCTCCCTCCTTCTTTCTTCCCTCCTTCTCTCTTTCCTCCCTCCATCCCCCTTTATTCCTTCCTTCTGTCCTTCCTTCCTCCCTCCCTCCTTCTTTCCTTCCCTCCTTCCTTCCCCCTCCCTCCTTCTTTCCTTCCCCTCCTCCCTCCCTCCCTCCCTCCCTCCTTCTTTCCTTCCTTCCTTCCTACCTTCCTTCTTTCCTCTGTCCTTCCTTCCTCCCTTCCTCTTTTCCTTCCTTCCTTTCTTCCTTCCTCCCTTAATGCTTCTGAAATGTGAATATTTTCTAGGTTGGGTTTTTTTAACAGTAAACTAAATATCTGGTGATCTACATACAGAACTCTATAGTACAGTATTTTAGATTTACTATACTCTGACTTTCCACTAGAGCTGCAAAGATTAGTCAATTAATTGATTGATTGTCAACTATTTTGATCAATTAATCATTTTGACTATTGATTTTTTTAAAGGAGAAAATGTCCAAATTCTCTGTTTTCCAGCTTCTGATATGTGAATATTTTCTGTTTTCTTTAATCTTTGATTATTAGACAATTACCTAAATATTTTTTGGTCTACATACAAAACTCTATAAAGTATTTTACATTTACTATGCTCTGCTTTTTCTACTATGGTGTGAAGCTGCAACGATTAACAGATTGTTAGATTCATTACAAACTATTTTGATAATCGATTAATCATTTTGAATAGTTTTTTTAAGAAGAAACATTGAAATTCTCTGTTTTCCAGCTTCTGAAATGTGTTTTGTTTTCTTTAGACTTCAATGACAGGGAAATGAATATCAGCTCAGGCTTTTGGGGAACAGTGATCGTCACTTTTCACCATTTTCTGACATTTTATGAACCAAACAACAAATCAGTTAATCATGAGAATAATTGACAGATTAATTGATGATGAAAATAATGATTAGTTGAAGCCCTAAGTTTAAATATCTTGTCTCTGCAAATGTGTGAGAGAGAACATGCATTCAGGATGTTTGTCAGAGTTCATAGATACACACAAAGTATTTGGTGGAAAGACTGAATGAAGAGAACTCCACAAATTGACTCCTTTACTGTTATCATACAGTAAGATGTACGAGCTGTAATGATGCACAGACTCATCAGGATTTATTCTACATCATCAGCACCAGGTCAGCTCAGCAGTATATCTGTGTTCACTCTGTTTCCCATCTGTCTCACAGATAGGTTTTACATATATTTGGAAGGTCTCACCATTCTCTGGTAGGGGTCCGATGTGTTGTTGGCAGTGTCCAGCAGCTCGCTGTACTCCAGCTCCTCACACAGCCTCTGCAGCAGGTTAACGGGCTCGTTAAGAGCTGCGGGCATCGACACCCGAGCCAAGTCTTTACCTGAGGAGAACCAGCCAAGAGCAAACTTCAGAGTGTGGGAAACAAACACTAGAGCTCAGTGTTACAAAAGGAAAATGTCAAATTATGGAAATGTTTTGCACATTAATGACGACTTTTATAAAATTGTGTTGCACATTTTTCCTATATACATGGGTCAGTGATGTTTTTTATGTGTCCATGTGGTTTAGTTTAAATTTAAAGGGGTTAAAATATGAAAATAAACGTATGAATAACTTGCACACATTCTTTTTTTGTGGACCCAGCATCAAATTTCTGCTTTTAATCCATTTAGAGAGAATATATTAGAGGATTATGGTAAAAATGTCTAAGTGGTGTAACCATAAAAACTTTGTACCAAATAATTCAACTTGCTTAAAAACAGTAAATTGTCAATAAAACACCATATCAACTAGTTTGGCATGATCTTACATTATAACTTTTTATATTAAATAAAGGTAATGGAATACAAGTGTTCTAAATATTACATTTAATCTGGTAACCATGGAGATCAGGAAACATTTACATGTTTTAAATGAAGTAATTATTAGTATAAGTCCACTTAAATACACTGTAGGTGATAAAATATGTAATATTTATCATTCTTTTGTGGTTACACCATTTGACATTTTCAGGAGCATTCAGTCTTACGTTTGATAAAAAAAAATGGTGCAAATGTCATTTCAAATGATATAAAACCAACCAAAATACTAAATGTACATTTTAACAAACCTGATGCTGCTTTTAAAACTATTATTAAGATATTTTTGAATTGCTCATCTTGCCAACCCTTATTTGTCACTGACCCATATACAAGTTTAGTCCATACTGTACCTATGTTATTGTAGAGGATAGCCATGAGGCCCACGTGGCTGTTGTCTGGACAGTCAGCAGGAAGTGTAGTTCGGCGTCCGGTGCTCTTGGAACGACACTGTTGGGAGATCTGGAAACACTGGCACGGTACTTCCGGGTGGCTGATGCTGTAATGTTGGTGAAATGAGACAAAATGTTATTATTATTATTATTAATATTATTATTATTCAGGCAATAAAATGTTATGTTTGGTCTTTAAAACACACAAAAACACATTTTTAACCCCCCTGTTGTTCTTTTGACTGTTCCTTCTTTCCTTCCTTCCCTCTTTCTTTAATTTTTCCTTCATTCTTCCCTTCCTTCTCTCTTTCTTTCCTCACTTCCTTCCTTCCTTCTCTCTTTCTTTCCTGACTTCCTTCCTTCCTTCCTTCCTTCCTTCCTTCCTTCCTTCCTTCCTTCCTTCCTTCCTCCTTTCCTTCATTCCTTCCTTCCTCCCTCCCTCCTTCCTCCTTTCCTTCCTTCCTTCCTTCCTTCCTCCCTCCTTCCTTACTTCTTTCCTTCCTTCCTTCCTTTCTTCCTCTCTCCCTCCCTCCTTCCTTCCTTCCTTCCTTCCTTCCTCCCTCCCTCCCTCCTTCCTTCCTTCCTTCCTTCCTCCCTCCTTACTCCTTTCCTTCTTTCCTTCCTTTCTTCCTTCTTTCCTCCTTTCCTCCTCCCTTCCTCCTGTCCTTCCTTGACCTGAGGACAACAGGAGGGTTAAAGGATTTTTGTGAGGTTTCTAAAGCTGATTCTGACATAAGTAAGTTAATTTTCTGTTAAAATGTGCATTTAGCTGTTAGAATAGATGAAACTATTAAAGCATATGCATAAAATTGATCTATTTCTTTACATTTTGTGCCATTTTTTCTGCCTCTCACAACCAGCTCTACTCTATTTTTCTCAGTTGTGCTCCATGTAAAATTGCATGAACGAGGTTTCTGATGCACGTGTACTCACCATGTCCTTCCTCCGGCTCTGAGTTGGTGGTGCTTCCTTCACTGAGCCCGGATTCATCAGACACCTCAGATGAACTACCGCAAAGGACGTCGTCGCTGGCGTCAAAATACTCTGCAGCCGAATCCGCCACCGATGGAGGCCCGTGGGCTCGATGTGTCGCTCCTGCAGGCTGCAGAGAGAGAGAACAAAGAAAGCTCGGCATTAAAAACCACAATAAGATCCAGAGCCAGAGTGTGTGAAGACGATGACGCCAGCATGAAGCTCACCTCAGTTAGCAGGTTGGATGAGGGGACGTTAGTTTCCCAAACTTCCTGAAGCTTCTGCCTCTCCTGCGTCAGAGTTTCATGCACCGACTTCAGAGAAGCCAGAACTGAGAAAGGGAAAGTTAGATATTCATTTCAGCTGTCTTTAAATATTGAAGTATGGGTCAATGATGTGATGCAACCCAGTGTCCAAGTGGTGTAACTGGTATTTATTCATAAAAATCAGATTATATAAAGGATAATAAATGTGAATTAAAGTGTGGGGAAAAAAATATAATCCACTTTTAGCAACACAACACTATGTTTTCTTTAATTAATTTTACATAATAAGTCAAAAACTGTAGAAAAAAATTTTGTTTTTAGGATATGTCCTGCTCAATATTGACAAAATGCTTTAAAATGTAAATGCAAAAATGCTCCAAAGAATTCTCTTTTCATTTGATGTTTTAAGTAAGTAAGTAATTATTAGTATGAGTCCACTTAAATATACTGTAGGTGGATAAAATGTTTAATATCATCAAATTTCTGCTTTTAATCCATTTTGAGAGAATATATTAGAGGATTATGGCAAAAATGTCTAAGTGGTGTAACCATAAAAACTTTGTACCAAATAATTCAACTTGCTTAAAAACAGTAAATTGTCAATAAAACACCATATCAACTAGTTTGGCATGATCTTACATTATAACTTTATATTAAATAAAGCTAATGGAATACAATTGTTCTAAATATTACATTTACTCTGGTAACCATGGAGATCAGGAAACATTTACATTGTTTTAACCCTCCTGTTGTCCTTGAGTCAAGGAAGGAAGGGAGGAAGAAGGAAGGAAAGGAGGGAGGGAGGAAGGAAGGAAAGAAGGAAGGGAGGAAAAAAGAAGGAAGGCAAGGAAGGAAGGTAGGACGGAGGAAAGAAGAAAGGAAGGTAGGAGGGAGGGAGGAAGGAAGGGAGGAAGAAAGAAGGAAGGAAGGAAAGGAGGGAGGAACGAAGGAGGAAGGAAGGGAGGAAGAAGGAAGGAAAGGAGGAAGGAAGAAGGAAGGAAAGGAGGGAGGAAGGGAGGAAGAAGGAAGGAAAGGAGGGAGGGAGGGAGGTAAGGATGGAGGGAAGGAAAGTAGGGAGGAAGGAAGGGAGGAAAGGAAAGGAAAGGAAAGAAGGAAGGAGGGAGGGAGGGAGAAAGGAAAAGAGGAAGGAAGAAGGAAGCAAAGGAGGGAGGGAGGAAGGAAGGAGGGAAAGATGGGAGGGAAGGATGGAGGGAAGGAAAAGAGGAAGGGATGAAGGAATGAAAACTCATTCTCTATCTCCAGTACTATTTCCCTCCATCTCTCCTCAGCACTGAATTCTTCACAGGAACATTCTTCATCCAGTTTTTAAAGTCTACATGAACGAGTCTCTGACCTCGTAGCGACATGGCGCAGATATCCTGCTGGATCTTCTTGCCCTCGGGCGATGCGGGAACAGGAGGAGACAGCTGTGTGTAGACGTAGTCGGGGGATGGAGGGGACCGACGTACCGAGGTGAGAGGAGCTGCTCAGGTGGCTGGAGGACAGCTGCGGAGGGAATTCACCGCTTAATTAAACAGCTTTTATATATCAGCTGATGTCTAATCATGTTAAAGAGAAACTGTCATTTGCTTATATCCCTCCTGTTGTCCTCAGGTCAACAGGTGTTAATTAAAAAATGAGGTATAATTGAGGTTTGTATTATTAAGTGAACAAGAGCTGCAACAATTAATCAATCAAGAGAGGATTATTTGACAAATATTCGCATTTTTTAGGTAAAAAGACCAAATATTATCTGGTTTCAGCTTCTCAAATGTGAAGATTTATTGCTTGTCTTTATCATTATGTGACAATAAATTAAATATCTAAAGGTTTTGGACTGTTGGACATCACTGTGGGCTGATGTGTGATGTAATAATAATAATAATTGTATTTAAATGAGGGCCTTTTGACCATAATTTCAGAAGATATGTAATAATAAGTTGGAATTAAGTTGGCTAAAAAGGGTCTAATAACACAAAATTGGGTGAAAAGTTATACAATATGCTTTATAAACAGCCAGATACGAGCAATTTTGGGCACAAATTGAACAAAACTCTTTTAATCATTAAAAAAAAACTAAAAAAATATGTATATTAAGCATGAAAAAATGAATAAAAAGCTCAAATAAAGGTGCTAAATCTTTTATAAATAGGGAAGTTGCCATTAAAATCAAATACAAAAACACTGAAACTGTGCGGTGAGTATTTATTTGCATGCTGTGTTATATTTTTATAAATGCAGAAGTGACACTGAGGGGGATTATTGGGGGGCATTAAATGTCTTAAATTAGTTTATACCGCTTGCTTTTCCTGCAATGACAAGTGAAAGTGAATATCACAGCTAGATGTCTGATCTGTATTATTCTAGTCTTCTAATCAGGAGGGATTTATTTACATATGGGGGGGGGGGGGGGGGGAGGGGGGGGGGTTAACTACAGATTTATGATTAATCTGGTGCTACAGCCCTGCAGGTTATCAGTCCTACTGCATCAGCTACACTCTGCAGCTTAAACACCAAATACTATTTATTTGGCATGAATGAAAACCTTTAAGGCTGCAGCATTAAGACTACAGGAGCTAGCAGGATAAATAAAAAACACTACTCAGGGTTCCTAAAAAACAAAACAAGAGAAATACTGCTCTAGCCTCTAAACTAAATGTGGGGTTAAAATGGTTTATCTTTTAATTTTGTCACTCTACAACTCTAATTAATGTCTCTATAGATCAGAATAATGTCATTGCTATGCTCTGTTTTGTATGTTGAATAAAACAGTGCTTAATATGAATGATATGCATCAGATAGGAGCTTATAGAGAGACATTATTCATCCATATTTTAACATGAAAACAAATCTTTAATGCCAATTATTCATGCAGGAATTCATTTTTTTTAAGGAGAGGGAATGGACGTCAACACGGCATCAATTTGTAAGTTTTCTCATGTTCTGCTAATTGGCCACTCACCGATTTAGTAATCCCACGAATAGGCTTTGGATCAGAAAAAGGCCCCATTAAGTTATATAGAGGTTTAAAAAAAAAAAAAAAAAAAAAAAAGTGCCAAAAGTGCCAAATATCCAAATTCAGATTATCAGTAATGGGAGTTAAACCAGTTAAAATCATAATTAACATCATGTCATAGTACTGTGCAAATGTGAAATCATATATGTCAGGCTAATTTCTAACAGATTAAGTGAATTAAAGGTGATTCTTACCATTCCCAAAGCCTCTACTCTGGACAGGGTGCGAGAATGACCCCAATCTTCCCCGACTTTGACTTTTTCGGCTTCTCGAGTGAAAGATTCTGCATTTAAAAATAAAAAAAAATATATCAATTAAAAAGGAGTGCCGGAGTCTTTGCTGTTGAAATTCTGCAGCTCTGGACAGTAAAAGCTCACCTGTATGCTGATGATACGCTGCAGGTCTCCGTTAGTGAAAGTCTGGCCGGCCTCCAGCGCCTGAAGCCTCAGGATCAAACGGTTCAGCTCGGAGAGATCCATGTGGCAGCGGTTCAACTCTGGAGGGAAACGTCAGAGGTTTAGTTTAGTTTAGTTTTATCAGGTTTGCATGAATAATTAGGCAGATAACTGTGGTTGTAATCACTTTTAAAAGGCCAATTTTAAATGTATTTTTCATATTTTTATAGTATTAAAATGAAGAGGAAAGGTCTTTTGAGGAAATACTAGAAATGCTCCTAGCAGGCTGCCAGTGATATAAAGTATTTAAATCAAATTAAAGGCTTTTTAAAAATGTATATCTTACATTGCACTGTAACTTTTATTCACCTGTTTTATGTCTTATTCCATTTTAGCTATTTGCATTTCCAATTTAACACCTTTTAATTGCATTTAAATGTATTTTTTATATTACTTTGTGTTGATTTTTTCGAAAATGTGCCAATATAAAAAATAAACTTGCCTTTTCTTACCAAAAACAGAAAAAGGAGAGACAAAGAAAGCAAACTCCAAGTCATGGACAGACTTTGACTTTGTGTCACTAACAGAGATTTTGAAGAGAAACAACCAAACGGGTCCAAAGTGACATTTACAAGTCTGTTAACATACTGTTTAATGTGCTGCAGCTGCAAGAGCATGTTAATAAGTTAGATAAGAAGAAAACTAAAAGGCTCCTGTGTTTAGCAGGATGCAATCAGGCTCAGTGTGACCATCTGTTCTGCCTATAATAGAACAATATTTATTTATTTATTTATTTACTCAAAATAATGTCAAACTAAGAGGTACATTTCTCCATATTTGGTTTCTTATTTAAAGGAAAGCACAGGGCAAGTGATTCACAGAGCAGATAATGGAGCTGCGGCAGACAACAAAAAAGGCAGTTTACTTTAAGTTGGACTTTAAGGAGAAAAAAAGAAGATTAACAAGGATTTCACAAAGCCTCGTATTAGCCTGCTGTCGGTTCATGTACAAGAAAACTGCTCCTGTAGAAAGTCTTACACATTTACATTTCATGAGTCTGTGCTCATTCAAGAATGAATGAATAGTGTCAAATGGTAAGAAAGAAGTAATTTCTCTCAAAAACATGATATTTACCTAGATTTAAGATTATTATCAGCGTCCACTGAATATATACAGTATCTAAACAAGAATTTGGGAATGTTCTTAAAATATTCTAAGTGTGTAAAAAGTAAACCTTTATTACATTATACTGGGTTTAAGGTGCGCTATTTTCAGCAGGACTAATATTGGTACTTTATTTGTTTATTTATTTATTTATTTATTCTATACATAATTAGTATACAAATATATTTGACTGTTTCTGTTTTGAGACACAATGAATTTAATTTCAATACACTTCTTGGTACATAATATAAATACACTTGAAATCTATTTTTAAGTTACTCAGATGATATTTTTAATGGGGTTTTTTTTTGGTTTGTTTTTTTACATAATCTGATAATGATTATTATCATGTGAGCTATTATGTTTCTTATTTATTCTTCTGTACAGCACTTTGGTTGTTTTAAAGTGCTTAACAAAAAAAGTTGGATTGGATTGGATGATATTAAAACATATTTCTTGCTTAAATGTGTACTGGAAGTTATCGTAAAGGTGATACTAAAGATTATAAAGGTTATACTTAATTACAACTTAATGGTATCTCAAAAATAGAAGTAAAGTCCAAAATGTATTTTAATACAATTAATACATGTATTATACATTAATACATGTCAAAAATAGCACACTTTTAAGAACATTAATCATGAATTTAGATTTACATTTGGCTATTTTTATCCCCCTTTCATAATATGGTTGTGTATTTTGTGTCTTTTTGCACTTAAGAATAAACGGTAAGTGAAATACCTCGAACGCAGGCGTCTGGATCGTGACTCTGCTGCAGCCACGCAGACACTTTAGTGTTGGCGGCAGTGTTAGCTGATGGAAGAACTCCTGATGCTCCTGCTGAGTCTGCAACGCCTGCAGAGCTCTGGTGATGTAAACACAGAGAGGGAAGTTAGTTTAACCCTCCTGTTGTCCTCGCGTCAAGGATGGAAGGGAGGAAGAAGGATGGAAGGGAGGAAGGAGAAGAAGGAAGGGATGGAAGGGAGGAAGGAAGGAGAAGAAGGAAGGATGGAAGGGAGGAAGGAAGGGAGGATGGAAGGAAAGGAGGGGAGGAAGAAGGAAGGAAAGGAGGAAGGAAGGAAGGAAGGAAGGAAGGAAGGAAGGAAGAAGGAAGAAGGAAAGATGGAAGGGAGGTAGGAAGGGAGGATGGAAGGAAAGGACGGAGGAAGGAAGGGAGGAAGAAGGAAGGAAAGGAGGGAGGAAGGAAGGAAGGAAGGGAGGAAGAAGGAAGGATGGAAGGGAGGATGGAAGGAAAGGAGGGAGGAAGGAAGGGAGGAAGGAAGGGGAGGAAGGAAGGAGTGAAGGAGTGAAGGAAGGATGGACGAAAGAAGGCAGGAAGGAAGGTAAGAGGGAGGGAGGAAAGAAGGAAGGAGGGAGGGAGGGAAGGGAGGAAGGAAGGAAAGAAGGACATAGGAAATAAGGAAGAGAGGAAGGTAAGGAAGGAAGGAATGAAGGAAGGAAGGAAGGACAGACGGAAGGAAGGAAGGAAGGAAGGGAGGAAAGAAGGAACAGTCAAAACAGACGGGGTCAATTTGACCCAGGAGGACGATACGAAGGTTAAGTTGCACCTGTAAAGAATGATCTGTTACACTTTGATTTGCAACTTTTTGTTTTGTTTGATATTTACCGAATCTCCGTTCCTCTGAGCTGCACTGCTGGAGAAACTGATGAGGAAGCTGCCGTGACCGTGTGCCGCCTCGTTCTTCTTGTACTGGCGATGGGCTTGAAGCTTAGTCGTCCAAATGTAGAAGATCTCGTGGCTCTTTGCCTTCAGAGACAAGAAAAAGTCATTTATTATTTTTATTTGTTGTTTTAACCCTCCTGTTGTCCTCCAGTCAAGGAAGGAAGGGAGGAAGAAGGAATGAAGGGAGGGAGGGAGGGAGGGAGGGAGGGAGGGAGGGAGGGAGGGAGGGAGGAAGGAAGGGAGGGAAGGAAGGAAGTGAGGAAGGAAGAAGGAAGGAAAGGAAGGAAGGAAGGAAGGTAATGGGGAGGAGAGAAAGAGAGAGGGAGGGAGGGAGGAAAGAAGGGAAGGGGAGGGAAGGAAGGAACGAAGGAAGGAAGGAAGGAGGGAAGGAAAGAAGGAGGGACGGAGGGAGGAAAGAAAGAAGGAGGAAAGAAGGAAGGTAATGGGGAGGAAAGAAGAAAGGGAGGAAGGAATGACAGAAGGAAGGAAGAAAGGGGGATGGAGGAAGGAAAGAAGGAAGGAGGGAGGAAGGAAGGACAGAAGGAAGGAAGAAAGGAAAGAGAGAGGAAGGAAAGAAAGAGAGAAGGAGGGAGGGAGGAAGGACAGAAGGAAGGAAGAAAGGAAAGAACGAGAGAAGGAAGGAGGGAGGACGGACAGATGGAAGTAAGTAACCGAGGAAAGAAGGAACAATCAAAACAGACACGAAGGTTAAACATTAAAGCACATAATTTATTTGCATGAGGAAAAGCAGCAGCAGCGTTAAGTTTACCTTCATGTGATAGAGAATGTCTCCTGCGTCCAAGTCAATCCGGTTTGACTTCTTGTTGATGGACATCACAGCAAGGCTGACATCTAAAGAGCCCTGCACTCTTCCTCTGGATACCTGCAGAGAAACAGCAAATATTAACCTTCCTGTCGTCCTCCCGGTACAAATTGACTCCGTCTGTTTTGACTGTTCCTTCTTTCCTCCCTTCCTTCCTTCCGTCTGTCCTTCCTCCCTCCCTCCTTCTTTCTTTCTTTCTTTCCTCTCTCTTTCCTCCCTTCCTTCTTTCTTTCCTCCATCCCCCTTTCTTCCTTCCTTCTGTCCTTCCTTTCTCCCTCCCGCCCTCCCTCCTTCCTTCTTTCCTCCCTCCTTTCCTTCCCTCTTCCTCCCTTCCTCCTTTCTTTGCTTCTTCCTCCCTTCCTTCCTTCCTTCCTTCCTTCCTTCCTTCCTTCCATCTGTCCTCCCTCCCTCCTTCTCTCTTTCTTTCCTTCCTCTCTCTTTCCTCCCTTTCTTCTTTCTTTCCTCCATCCCCCTTTCTTCCTTCCTTCTGTCCTTCTTTCTCCCTCCCTCCTTCTTTCCTCCCTTCTCTCTTTCCTTCCCTCTTTTCTTCCTTCATTCCTTTCTTCCTCCCTTCCTTCTTTCCCTCCCTCAACCCTTCTCTCTTTCTTTCCTCCCCATTACCTTCCTTCTTTCCTCCCTTCTTCTTTTCCTTTCTCCCTCCCTCCTATCTTCCTTCTTTCCTCCCTCCCCTCCCTCCCTCCCTCCTACCTTCCTTCCTTCTTTCCTTTCCTCCCTTCCTTCCTTCCTTCCTTCCTTCCTTCCTTCCTTCCTTCCTTCCCCTCCTTCCCTTCTTCCTTCCTTCCATCTTCCTCCCTTCCTTCCTTTCTTCCTTCTTCCTCTCTCCTTTCCTTCCTTCTTCCTCCCTCCCTCCTTTCCTTCCTTCTTCCTCCCTTCCTTCCTTGACTCAATGACAACAGGAGGGTTGAGGAGAGTTTACATATTATCACTTTAAAATCATGTCGTAAAACAGTTGCAATCTGTTACAGTTACTGATGAAAATGATGATTATAAAGTAGGTTACATCTGAAGTCAGACCTTTAAGATTTTACTCAGGAGGGTTTTTTCCTCATTTTTTTAATATTTAACATGTTACTGAATACATATATTGCTGTTTTTAATTCTTTGAAATCAATATTTTTTAATATATTTAGTAAATAAATCATGACGTGGGCTTATTTGGAGCACACATGGGCTTAAATGGAGTCACAGTACCAATTAAACCCACTTTATTCATCAAATATCTTTATTTTATATTCCAAAATCTACATGAACTAATGAATACATTTTCAAATGAGAGATAAATGTTGCTTTATAAGAAATGATCTCCCTTATAAATCATGTCAGTATCCATGAAAAACAGCTGGACTTAGATCTAAGGAAGGGAGGGAGGGAGGAAGGAAGGAAGGAAGGAAGGAAGGGAGGAAGGGAGGAAGGAAGGGAGGGAGGGAGGAAGAAAGGAAGGGAGGAAGGAAGGAAGGAAGGAAGGAAGGAAGGAAGGAAGGAAGGAAGGAAGGGAGGAGGGAAGAATGAAGGAAAGGAGGAAGGAAGGAAGGACAGAAGGAAGGAAGGACAGAAGGAAGGAAGGAGGAAGGAAGGAAGGAAGGAACGGAGGAAGAAAGGAAGGAAAGATGGAAGGAAAGAAGGTAGGAAGAAAGGAAGGAAGGAAGGAAGGAAGGAAGGAAGGAAGGAAGGACAGATGGAGGGAACATTTACCCTAACAGCTGAAAACATTGGTTAGAACATTAGAAAAGTCATCAAATGTAATAAGTTAAATTACTTTGATGAAGTAACTGAAATAGTTACATTACTTAATCTGTAATCTGTAACCTATTACGTTTCCATAGCAACCTTCCCAACCCTGCTCCTCACTCTAACACACCTGACTCTAATTATTAGCTCGTTATCAAGCAGCTGAAGCTCGTTAAAGGCTTAATAACGAGTTAATAATCAGAGTCAGGTGTGTTAGAGTCGGGAGACACCTGAAACATGCAGAGTGAAACATTCACTTACATCTTGTTGGCTTTTGGAGTAGCGCAATGTCCCTGCTTCCAAGACAAAGTATCGCTGAAAAGAGAAAAATGAATTAATTAAAAGGTCAAAATGTAAAATCTCATCATGCAAAAGTAATAAGATGGATGTATTTCTCACCTTGTGCCATCCTTTCAGAGGCCACTTCCTCCTCTTGAGAAGATAACCCTCACAGATACCCGGAGTGGTCATATCTTGAAGATTATCGCCTCCGAGGTGCATGTCTACCTGAAGATCGTCAATCACTTCCCAATCTTTGATGATCTATTGGCAGCATGCCCAGGAAAGAAAACACTGGATTTAAGGTAACTAGGCTATATGATAAGTGTTTACTCTTTCGTGTTTTATTGTTCTTTTTTTTTTTTAAATTGGTATTAAATAGAAAACACAACATATTTTGTGTGATTTGGAATCAATATATCATGAAATGGCTCATCAAAACATTGAAAATAGTAGTTTAAGTGACAGAAGTTTGTATCAAAAACTGTGAAAAAGAAGAAGGGAGGTCTACTTTCTAGTATGTTAGAGAGTATATATGTTTTATCACTAATCTACTGATATGAAAATCTGATCATGTGAGAGGTTCTTCTTTCTTTTTGGACACTTTTAGGTGTTAAAATGTGTGAGTGTTGCATCCTGGACATGTTTTAAATTAGTTTGTTGTGGTCATACCGGTCAGGTTCAGTTAAAATCATCATTATGGACAAATTAACACTTACTGGGTGATGCTGAATTACTTTGGCATCATTTCCATGTGATGCTACTTTCTACATCTCAGAGGGAAATATTGTTCTTTTTACTCCACTACATTTATTTAACAGCTTTAGTTACTTTACAGTTGAATATTTGACACAATGGAAAATATAACAAGCTTTTAAGATACAACACATTGTTCAGTGTGTAGTCGGCTCACATTTCAGATGTCTATGAGTTGTTAACAGCTCCACCAAATAGTGATTTTTCCCTCTAAACTAGATTAGAGATTAGAGAAAAAGTCCAGAAAAAATTACATTAATCATCTCACCACCCCTCACATTTATCTGCTGACTCTTTGGAGGGGCCCCACCCCTAGGTTGGGAACCACTGGACTAAACTAGCTAACTGTATATAAAGTAGTGTAAACTAGCTCCACCTCCAGCAGCTAAAACAGTAACATGCTGCTCTAACACTGATGCTTCACTATTAATAATCTAATGATGTCATAATAATAATATATCAGTCAGAGGACCAAACAACTACTTTTACTGTAATACTGCATACTACATCACTCATAATACTGCAGTACTTTTACTGTAATACTGCATACTACATCACTCATAATACTGCAGTACTTTTACTGTAATACTGCATACTACATCGCTCATAATACTGCAGTACTTTTACTGTAATACTGCATACTACATCGCTCATAATACTGCAGTACTTTTACTGTAATACTGCATACTACATCGCTCATAATACTGCAGTACTTTTACTGTAATACTGCATACTACATCACTATAATACTGCAGTACTTTTACTGTAATACTGCATACTACATCACTCATAATACTGCAGTACTTTTACTGTAATACTGCATACTACATCACTCATAATACTGCAGTACTTTTACTGTAATACTGCATACTACATCACTCATAATACTGCAGTACTTTTACTGTAATACTGCATACTACATCACTCATAATACTGCAGTACTTTTACTGTAATACTGCATACTACATCGCTCATAATAATGCAGTACTTTTACTGTAATACTGCATACTACATCGCTCATAATACTGCAGTACTTTTACTTGGGTTGATTTTTCATGCAGGACATTTAGATGTAATGGGGTATTTATAGATAGCTGTATTGATACCTTTTATACTGTATTGGTCTGAATATGTCATCCATATAAATACAGATAAAACAACAACATAATATGATGTTATTTTGGTCCTTGTGGTTGTGATTCTGGTTTTAGTATTTAAAGTTATTCATGTCCACCTGACTGAGGTGAGACTCACCTGTCTGGAGTGGCGAGACGACAGAGTGCTGCTGCTCCGAGAGTGAGAGGGTTTGTTCCACGTAGGCGATGCCTTCTCCATGCCGCTCGCCATCGACTGGCTGCGATTGAGCGAGGCTGCGTATGATTCCATGCTGGAGCAAAGACCTCAGACTCCTCTCCCTGTTGTGATTGGCTGCTTGTTAAGAGAGATCCGATGCAATCTGCCACAAGCCTCCTGAAATGAGAGGATGAGTAAATTAGCCATTGAGAGAATGATGACACTGAAATGAATATAATATTACATCCAGTCTGTATCACAACAAACAGAAACACACATGAAAGTAGCTTAACTAGATGTATTTTCAAGGATGTAAAGACAAATGTAAAGATTTCTGAGATATGGCAGGAAGTAATGATTCTTTTTATCATTTAAATGTATGTATTAATCATTTTATTCACTGGTTAATAAACAAAATGTCAGAAAATGGGTCAAGTTTTTATAAAATTGGTTGTTTTTCCAGCAGAAAAAAGGAGATTTTTTATTTTCTACAATTCCCAAAACAAATGGGTAAACTCCATCTGTTGATGAAGATCAGGTGATATGATCAAAAGCTCCAGAATAGCTGCTAAATGGACCTTGTGGTGAGACTTTCACAACAAAGGTATTCAATTTACACGTTAAAATATACATCTATATATCAAAGAAAAGCAGAAAATAGTCATATTAGAACATTTGAGAAGGTGAAATGTCTTTTTTTTCTTGATAAATGACTTTTGATTATTGAAATTGTTGCTGATAAAGTTTCTGTAGTAGTTTTATCTTTAAAAATAAGCCACACTTGCCATTATCAACATTTTCCAGAAGCTCTCAATTCAATGAATTCCTCTGAAATCTTATTTAATATTGTCCTTTACGAGGAGCCGTAAGATGACACACGAGAGTAGGAAAGTGAAAGCTTTTGAGCGGAGCGGGAGACGAGGTCGGGCTCTGTGTAATCTCGTTACCTAACGGAGGTGAGAGCTGAGCCTTCGGGCCAAAGCCTGTGATGTCGTAAACGTTGCCTGGATACTCTGCAGATATCCTGGATCCTCATATAGATCACTGAGGATCCTAAAGTCACACACACACTGTGGAAACTCACTTTAAGTTAAGTTAACAAGATAAATAAATCCAATAAACTACAAACTCTTTAGTCTTAGTGACAAAAGTTGCAGTCAGGCTTCTTTACATTGACATTTCTCAGTTTGAAGAGTCAGTTTTTCTTCTTTTTCTGTGTCAGTTTGTACAAAAACGACCTATAAACAATACGATACTTACTTTAATTGTGGTTTACATCACCTTACAGAACAACTGAACCTTACATTACATGGCCATTTAATATTTTCCTACAATTTATTTGTTTTTCTGCACAATACTGTTTTATTTTTGCAGGATTTTTATCCATATTTTACTTATTTTACCCCTGCTACCCATAATTATGTTATTGTATTTCTCCGTCTCTGTAAAGCCCCTTTTTCACCATTTTTGCTGTTTTTATAGGTGCTCTAGTATAAATAATTTGACCTGAGTTGAGTGCATGCAAAATCTGTGTAATGAGGCTAAATGATTTGTTTGCACATCTTACATGACACAAAAGTAGACGACTAAATGACTAAATGATGAAGAAAATAAGCTGATTCTTATCAATGTGCTCAAGTTAAAGAGAGGAACAGTCTGTGAGGATGTAGAGTCTCCTATCAGTCAGTGCTCAAATAAACAAATAAATAAATAATACAATGTAAAATATGTTCCAATCCAATATATCTGAATATTACAATGTCCATTTTTATGATTGAGTCAAACAGATGTTGCTCATATTTGAGAACATCCTGTACTTTGTATTAGAGTCGCTGCTGCTGTGATGATGATTTTAATGTTATTGTGTCTCCTCCTGTGCACTCAAACACGGAAATATTGTAAATATTATTAATTTTTATGCTAAAATATTGATTCATTAAGTAAATATGTGGATATTTGTTTGACCAGGTGTGCAGTATAATGCACAATGTCGATAAATGATTAAATATTACAAATAATAGTGATAGCTTCAGATCAAAATTGCAATCTAATCAGATCACACAGGATACTGTACAGCATGTTGTGCACATGTTGTTTTAGCAGCTATATGTGCCACCGTGATGCCGTCTGGAAGGAGAGGATTACTGACCTCTGCTTAATTGGTTTTTCCAGGGATGTATTTAGCAGCTCGTTACTTGGACAAAATGATCACAGGGCAGAGAGCAGTGACACAAACACACTCCCAGTCCTACGTAGGGGCTGAAAGTAATGATCAATTCATCTGAGGATTATTTAAGGCTGGTATTTTATAGATGAAGAGATTAAAATGTGAGGGGAAAAGGTCAGAAAAATGTGACTATTAGAGCTTGAAAATGATGTTTACAATCATGTATGATGCAAAAAGCTTAAAATCCTCACTTTGAGAAGCTGTAGCAAGTATTTTTTGGGCATAAATGTTTAAAAAATGACAAAAAACATTATTCAGTTATCAAAATAGTTGCTGTTTAACCTTCTGGTGATCAACTAATTGATTAGGCGGCTAATTTCTTGCAGCTTTTAGTCCTAAAAAACTTTAAAATCACAATTTTTTCAGTTGATATGATAAAGTAGTAAATGTAAAGTGTTTAAAGTAAAATGTAAAGTAAATATAAAGTAAATAAAGTAAAATATAAAGCAAGTAAAGTAAATGGTAAGTAAGTAAAGTAAAATCTTGTAAGCTGAGAAAATGTAAAATAAATGTAAAAATAAAGTAAAATGTAATAAAGTTAGAAGATATAAAGTAAATGTAAAGCAAGTAAGTAAAGTAAAATGTAGTAAAGTGAAAAAATGTAAAGTAAATGTAAAGTAAGTACATAAGTAAAGTAATGCAAAATGTAGTAAAGTTAGAAAATGCAAAGTAAATGTGAACCCAGTATATAAGTAGAAGTATAAGTAAAATAATTAAAGTAAATGTAAAGTAAGTCAAGTGAGAAAAATATAAAGTACACTAATGAAAAGTGCAGTAAATGTAAGTAAAGTAAAAGTAAAGTGTGAAAAATCACACTTTACACTTTACTAGTATCAGAACATGTTTATGAGACAGTGACAAAAGTTTATTTGCATGAAGAAGAAACATGGTCACTTCTTTCAGGCTTTACCGGCCGTGCATCTGCAGCATTTAATCCATTTATTCACTCAGGTAGAGGAATCTCTCATGTATCAGGTTTAACTTCTGTTGTTTCTGTTGTTAAAAAACACTGCAGAACAACATCAGACTGAACTTTAAAACAGAGAGAATATGGGTCATCTCCCTGGAAGCAAAAGTCTCCGAAGTTCAAACAAACATCCATTAAAATCTGGGCAGAAGCAGCCCGGCTCGCTGTTATGTAAGCGCTGCAGGAGGAGGAGGAGGAGGAGGAGGAGGAGGAGGAGGAGGAGGAGGAGGAGAGTCATTGACCTCAGTAATGAAAACATGTGATGGAAACAGGATGAAAGGATTTGCAAGTTTTCTGAGCTTGCTTACTCAAAGGTAGGAAAGATTTTTACAAGCAAGAATATTGTTTTCTTTCTTAATGAGGTGAAGAAAAGTTCCACATGTTTCTAAGCAGGAGCGCTGCAGATTCAAAGCTCCTGCAGAGAAAACCGGCCTGTGCAACTCATTTTTTTTTTTGCAAAACTAGTTATTAAAATCTCTTAATTTACAGTCAAATATACATCTGAGGAGGTAGTGTGAAGCAATTGCACTGGGAATAATTAGAAAATGCAAGATGGCTGTCCAAAATAGACAAATAATTATTGGTCAGAGAGTCATTCCCCTTCATATTTGACCCAAAACAGAAGGGAAAAGACAGATTAAGGTCATGAGAGCATCATTTTGGAAATTATTTCTAGCAAAACAAGTCATCCCAGGTGTCACGCCAGTAGGATGGAGATAAAAAATACAGAGATTACAACATTTATAATCTCTTTTCTGGAATAAAAATAGTTCCAAAACTCTTAATTTATGAATGAGCCTATTGTTTTTCAACCTTTATTCTAATGGCAGTACAAAGTTAAGATCCTCCAGACTGTTTATTTACTAAATCAAAGCACAAATATGTTTAATAAATGAAAATAAGAGGTGATGAAAGGTTTATAATCTGTCACTAACTGGATGCACGGCAGTAAAAGTGTGTGACTGTAAGTAGAGGTAACAGTAACATTGATGTATTTAAGTGGAAATGGTTCATTATTAGCAGCCAGGTTGGTTCACGTCCTTAGTGACAGTGAACTGGTGTCAACTGAAGTCCTTTTGGGCTCCTGTGAACTATTCAGGGCCTCAGAGGCTCTATAATCTAAAGCCCATTAAGATATCACTGCTGCAGCACACACAAGTGAAGTAGAAGTTTTAACAGATTGAAGCAAACGTGATTTTTTTATTTGAACATGATGAACAGGTGGCAGCAGTGTGTACACGGCAGGGATTACTGCACATTAGATAGAATTGTGAAATGATTTTGGATAATCTGATGTGTTTTTGCATCAGAATGTTACCAAAACTTTCATATTTCAATCATGTTTTTTAGAGATAATGATACAGAAACCACACACACACACACACACACACACATACACACACACAGGAACAAAGAAAGGCTCTTACCTGAAATTCACCTCCGACTCTCATCATGTTTTGTGATCACCTGATAAATCCAACAAAAGCCTCGTTTGACGTTGAAGAATCTGCCTTAAATCAACATTTCGACCAACAAATCCTTTTTTCCATGGAGGCTTTCTCACACTAAAAAAACAGCAAAAAAAGAGTCCCAACTACATGTTACATCCACAGATGATCATTTATTCTGGCTACATAATCTGTGCCCTCTCTGCCGGCGGGTGACACGAGCACAAATCCAAGGAGAGCTGCGCGTCAGGCAGCGTGCGCCGTGCGCAAAGTGTCCTGGACATTATCCGCATTAGCTGGAATTACACAGAGTGTCTATCAGGGATGTAGTGGAGGGTAAATCTGACCCATCCCTCCAATCACTCTGCACATTTACTCATTTTGAAGCTTAAAAAAAAAACAGAGTGTGGGGGTGGAAGAGGCTGCATTATGTTAGTAGGTGACGGGATAGACAGGATATGGTGTTTAAATATCAACATGTGAGGTCATATATGTTCATATTTTATAATAAAAGATGTAATTTGTGTTGCTTATCGGTGTATTTACTCATTTAATTCAACATTACAGCACTAAACATGGCAGATGAAGCAGCCTTTATTAAATATATCAACATTAAATGATTTTCAGAGTTGTGCCAATTGCTCTAACCTGATAATAGTAAAACTACTAGTGATTATATGCATTAAATAGAGTTTATATTGGATTCTGAATTAAATATGTGTATGAAACTGTTGTGACAATCGAGGAGTGCGACGAGGAAGTGAGTAGTGTCTGTCTCTCCCAGAAAAAGCAGGCCATAATAGACTAACTGACCCAGATTAACATACTGTAATCTGCAGATTAACGTGTCAGGATATGTGACCACTTGTGTTTATTTTGGCTGGAGTGGTTTTCATGATGCTACTTATGTCCTTAAAAACAACACTGCTGCCGCCGCTGCCGCACCAGCTGCTACTGTTCTGTATGTCTCAATGACAGATTATGAATTTAACTGAGGTAATCAATTAAATGCTTTTTTAATCTATGATTTAAAATGCTAAGAAATCACATAATGCCCTTTAATAGCTTAATAACAAAAACCTGCAGGATTCAGGAGGGAAGCTGCTGTTCACACTGCAGACTGGAAACTCTCAGGTGACTTTTATCGTTCAATAAATCAATCTATGTTTATTTATACAGCTCCAAATCACAACAAAAGTTATCTCAAGGCACTTTACACTCAGAGCAGGTTAGACCATACTATTTAATTTAATTTAAAGACACCAAACATTCCCACATGAGCAGCATTTGGTGACAGCGGCAAGGAAAAACTCCACTTTAACGGGAAGTAACCTCAGGCAGAACCAGGCTCTATTACTGTGCATATAAAGTCATATTTTGGCTTTATTAACATTGCTTTATGTTCCTTTTATCTCCTTCCCCCCTTAGTTTCTAGTTTACTTGAATTTCTGATACCAAAAACATCAAACTTAACAATTGCAATCCATCATTAAAAAGCAACCAAATTCATTGACAGTGACTAATTGTGTTGATATCATTTATTTATGTATGACAATATATCTTAAATATACAGAATAACTCAGGCGACACTGATGTTTCTGCAGCACAGTTCAGTCAAAGCTTCACTGAAACCAGTCCAGTCTGCAGCTCCACTCAGATGTTTACGACTGGGAGGAAAACCAACCATCTCCAATCCTCAAAGCTGAACTTGGATATGAATGTTGTTGCTCCACAGTTCCCCATCACCATCTTTCCCAGCGGCTGCATAATCTGCGAGTTAACAGTCCCAGTAAGTTTCTTTCTGAAGCTCTACGTGGCTTCCTCTGCTTTTGGGGGTGCCTCCTCTGCGGCTCCGTCGGGGCTCTGCTGTTTGACGTACTGCTGCAGCAGAGCCGACAGGTGAGCCGGGTGCTGCTGCAGCATGGAGGCCGTGTGTGAGGTCAGCATCGTCAGACCGCTCACCAGCTCGCCCTGGATCACCGACACCGACGGCAGCTTGGAGTAGCTCAACACACCCTGAGGGCTCAGCAGTGTGTTGTCTATGCAGGCGCCTGATGAGAGGAAGAGACGCTTTAATAATGATAATAATAATAATAATAATAATAATAATAATAATAATAATGTTATTTTCAGCACAAGTTCATTAATATCAGAGAAGACGGGCTGCTATGCATTGAGATCAAGGTGTCAGTGTTTTACTATATTTATATTGTTTTTATTGCTTGTGTACTTACTTATTATTTATTGTTCTTTATTCTTTTTATTGATGCTCTTTCTTTCTATTATTGCTGCTGTAATACTGTAAATTTCACCACTGTGGGACTAATAAAGGAATATTTTATTTTATCTTATAAAAAAAAAAAAAAAAGAAAGAAATCTGAGCATATAAATGTGGACTGTGGTGAAATATTTGTAATAGTTATCTTTTTCTTATTTTCTACCAAAAACTCTCTGATATCCAGATATTTATAAATATATAAATAAAACTGCTTTATTAATTAATTAATTTTTTATTTGATTATTTTTCCATTTTTGGCTTATCACTATTTCTAATGGAGATAATTATTTACTGTATTTATACGTGTGTATCTGAGTTAAATGACAGAAATATACTAAACTATATTTGTTAATTAAAGTCAGTTGATTTAATTTTTAGTTGATTTTCTATATTGTATTTATTCAAATTTTTTAGCTACTTTTACTATGTACTATTTTAATTATTTTAAAATGATTGCTATTTTTATTTGCCATCTTATATTACATTACTGTTATTAAGCTGCGTCTCGGCCCTCAATGATTCTCAGTTTATTCCTACGTTCAGGAAGCATCACACTGTATTTCATGTGTAGCAAACATATAATTATGATTCTGCGTGTTTAAAGTTTGATGTGCATTGATGTTAAAGATAAAACAACATACCCATTAGCGTCATCTGTGGGCTGGATCTCAGAGTCTTCAGCATCTCCTTCACCTTCGGCTCTTTGCAGACAATCAGGACTGTCGGACCGAAGAACAGAGGAGTCATGTTGGAGTAGATACCGTCCTGCAGGAACGACCGCACCACCTGGAAACGAGCATAGTAGAAGATCAGATTAACCTTTGATGATCCCACACAGGAACATGTGTTGTAAAATCAATATTTAAGAGGAAGATGTGTATTTAGTGTGAAAGAAACATTGGAGATCTCAGCCTTGATTATTGGTTATTTTACTGATCTGCAGCAGAAAATGGATTTACAGCAAGAGGAATGCTGCCAACAAATAAGGACTACAAGAATAAATCACTTACAATACTCTAAAATAAAGAAAATAAAAGGTTTGACTATAAAAACATGTGTGGTAACTAAGGAGAGAACCAGTTTCAGTCTATGAGATTATTAATTCCTGTAATCGATGTCGGCGTATTTTTTGGATGGTTGAACATCACAAAACAATGATGTCAAATGAGGAGCAGGTCGATGTGATTAGGTTGAGTAAGGAAACCCAGACATCCTTCTCCCAAGCAACACCCTTCAGCTCCTCCTGAGGGATTCAGAGGTGTTCCCAGCAGACCAGGAGAGATATATAATCACTGCAGCTTGTTCTGTGTCTCCTACCAATTGGACAACACTGAACACCTCTAAAGGGAAACGTCCAGGAGGCACAAACCACCTCTGCTAGCTCCTTTTGTTGTGAAGGAGTAGCAGCCATACTCCTAGTGCCTGATTTACTAAGATCCCAAATAAAGGGTACTTGATTGCATGAACAGTGCAATAGATTGCATGTTTCGTTTGCATGCGTTTTGCAGGTGATCTACTAATAATAACTGTGTAAATGAAAACAGGTGCAACAGGTGCAGACAGCAGTATTTAAATGAGGGTTTTGTGTCTTAATGGAGAGTTTGGACGAGCAGAAAGCTGCAAGCACAAAATGAAATGTGATCAGGTTCTAGTGGAAGAGGTTAACTAATATATTGAGTTATAACAACAACTAATATTACCAGAAAGACTGACATATAGGAGAGTATTTGTGACAAAGTCAAAGCTGATAGTAAAACCAAAAATATTAACATGGGTGGAAAAAGTCAGTTCTCTTCTGTCATTGTGCCTCTGTCTCCTCGTCTCCATGGTAACAGCCGGTTAATACCTGCCCTTCAAAAGGTATTATTTATAGACGCAGTTAGCATCAGAAAAACTACCTTCAGGTTTGGTAAATCACAATGCGCGTGCTAAATAACATATTAACATTTTCTCCTTCCTGTATTTTGCACACACATTTTTACACATGCAAACCTTTAGTAAATCAGGCCCTAAGTGCCCCTAATTTCGGCCACTTGTACCTGTGGTCTCATTCTTTCAGTCACTACTCAAAGCTCATGACCACTAAAGAGGGTTAGAACATAGACTGACGGTCTGCATTACTACTGAAATAAATAAGAAGGAATTCATAAGGCACGATAAAGGTACTGGTATCAATAAAACCTCATTGATTCTCATCCCTACTGGTAACTGTCACTGTCACTTTTACCTTGGTGTGGACTCGGTTTTACCTGGTTGGGGAAGAACTTGATGAAGATGTTGTGTTTGTGGAGTCGGTTCTTCAGGAGGAGCATGTCCTCGGCGTTACTGGCGTTGTTCTGAACCACAGCGAGCATCCTACAGTCCTGGAACACCTTCTGCAAATCCTTCCTCATGAGTAGCACCAAATCACTCTCCTGATAGAAGAGAAGAGTTTGAAGTAGATATTAGTGAAGCAGTGGCATTAATTCATAATGTCTAACTAATGGTAATAAAAGTAATTGAAATAGTTACATTACTTATTAAATTTTAAATAGAGTAACTAGTAATATGTAACCTTCCCAACGCTGTCTGGTGTTACCTTAGTGGGGGCCCTGGCTGGTGTTACCTTAGTGGGGGCCCTGGCTGATGTTACCTTAGTAGGGGCCCTGTCTGGTGTTACCTTAGTGGGGGCCCTGGCTGGTGTTACCTTAGTAGGGGCCCTGGCTGGTGTTACCTTAGTGGGGGCCCTGTCTGGTGTTACCTTAGTAGGGGCCCTGTCTGGTGTTACATTAGTGGGGGCCCTGTCTGGTGTTACCTTAGTAGGGGCCCTGATGCAGTCCCTGTCTGGTGTTACCTTAGTAGGGGCCCTGATGCAGTCCCTGTCTGATGTTATCTTAGTAGGGGCCCTGCTGCAGTCCCTGTCTGGTGTTACCTTAGTGGGGGCCTTGTCTGGGGTTACCTTAGTGGGGGCCCTGCTGCAGTCCCTGTCTGGTGTTATCTTAGTAGGGGCCCTGCTGCAGTCCCTATCTGGTGTTACCTTAGTGGAGGCCCTGCTGCAGGCCCTGTCTGATGTTATCTTAGCGGGGGCCCTGCTGCAGTGCCTGCCTGGTGTTACCTTAGTAGGGGCCCTGCTGCAGTCCCTGCCTGGTGTTACCTTAGTGGGGGCCCTGCTGCAGTGCCTGCCTGGTGTTACCTTAGTGGGGGCCCTGCTGCAGTGCCTGCCTGGTGTTACCTTAGTAGGGGCCCTGCTGCAGTCCCTGTCTGGTGTTACCTTAGTGGGGGCCTTGTCTGGGGTTACCTTAGTGGGGGCCCTGATGCAGTCCCTGTCTGGTGTTACCTTAGTGGGGGCCCTGCTGCAGTCCCTGTCTGGTGTTATCTTAGTAGGGGCCCTGCTGCAGTGCCTGCCTGGTGTTACCTTAGTGGGGGCCCTGCTGCAGTCCCTGTCTGGTGTTACCTTAGTGGGGGCCCTGCTGCAGTCCCTGTCTGGTGTTACCTTAGTGGGGGCCCTGCTGCAGTCCCTGTCTGGTGTTACCTTAGTAGGAGCCCTGCTGCAGTCCCTGTCTGGTGTTACCTTAGTAGGTGCCCTGCTAGTATTACCTTAGTGGGGGCCCTGCTGGCGTCTGATGGGAAGGCCCCTGGAGGAATGACCCGTGTAGGAGGGATGTACTGAGTGACAGCCAGCAGCTTCTGCTTCAGGAAGTGAACGGGCTTCCTGTGGCGAGTCACAGCTTTGGATCCATGTCTGACACTCTGAGTGAGAGGAAGCCATCCTGAAACACACAAACACCCCCCCAAAAAAACGGTAAACAGCTGATAAGTGACGTTGCGGCAGGTTATGAATGTAAACATGCTCTAAATTAAGCAATGAAAGCTCCAAAAAGCTCCAGAAAGACATTAAATTAAACGATAATTCACTACAGATAGATAGATAGTGTTGAAAATGTAGAGTTAACTCAATATTACCTTGTTTCGGTAGTAATTTTGCACACAAGGTCGCCGCCATGCTGGATAGGAAGATGTTTAAAGAGGAAGTGACGACAGAAGTGATGCATTCAAGGTCATGTCGGAGAAAAGAACTTCACTTACTGCTGTATATATCCTCGCTTTACTTTACTTTGGAAATATGTATTATTTGGTTTAATTGCATATAGTACAGTAACCTTGACTTGCAATTTTATTTGATTCATTTGTTTTTCATTTCATCCAAATTTGATATGAATTGATCCACATTTTACAGCAAAAAAAAGCACATTTCCCAACAACCCCACACAAAATACACAACCTTTTTTTACCTTTACAAGATTTGTATTTAATTAAACAATATAAACATCATATACAACAGTGCTGGAAATCTAGTACATTGTACTTGAGTACAATTTCTGATTTAGATAGATAGATAGATAGATAGATAGATAGATAGATAGATAGATAGATAGATAGATAGATAGATAGATAGGGATTTACTTTGTTTACACCAGCTACATCCACACTTAAGAAAGCCACACTTAACACACCACATAGAAACACATCTCTAACTACCAATGGGAAAAACTAAACAACTTATTACTAAACAAAACACCCAAAAGTTGTGCTAATAAAACACATATAAGATGTACATGTAATAAATAATAATAAAATACTCAGTATAATCAGCCTGTGACTGAAGGTGCTTTGCTGAACCAGCTCCAGGGCATGGAGATACATATGTTAACAAATATTAAGTTGATTTATGTCATTGATTAGATGACTTTTAATGCATTACTGTTAATATTAAGTTGCATTTATAAGTAAGCACCATCTGTAGTAGCTTTGCAGCAATTTTACCACCCGTTTGTTCACAAGTATGCAGCTTTTTGTAATGTGGGATATGTTAGTGTCATAAATCTCCTAAATATTTCGTTTTACAGGGCTTTTATGCTATTTTTTTTTTTTTTACAACTAGTGGCGTTTCCCTCTCGGTTCTCGTCTGTACGACGTGACTTGAACGCAGCGTAATGCAAACGTCATCACTCTGCAGCGTTTTTATGCTAAAATCAAATATGTTATTTACACAAACTCTATTTTATACACATCTCAAACTCAATTGTGAGATTGCCACTTTAAAATAATTAAAATCTGCATTAAAAACCTTAAAATGTTATGTTTGCGTAATTTTTTTACGTAAGAGCGGATGCGTGGTTACGTCAGTGTCAATTTGACCAGCATGAGGCGCATACTCAGTAACAATTTATTGAGCCATATCTGTTTATTTGGCAGAAATCTTCCGTCCCATGCCTCTATAACATTTGGCCTACGAAGCGATTTTGCACAAAAGTTCATCAGAAAAGCAACAACAGACTCAACCAGCATGGATCTGAGTGACATGAGGAAGAAATACAAAGGAGATGAAGAGGTAAGCACAGTTAAGAAGAGTTACCTGGTGACCTATGCTGAGTCTTACATCTTAAATCAGCTGTTCAGCAAGGTCACAGTGTTGTAAATCAACTGTTAAATGCATAAAATACTGCAGCGTGTAAACATGCTGCTTTAATCTAACTAACTCTAACCCTGCAGTACAGCAAGCAGCTGCGACTAATGCATGAATATGTGTACCAGTAATTAATCTTTGTGTTAATTTATGATTTGTTGACATTAGTGCAAACATTTGACATCTTATTTTAAGGAATATCAACAGGTTTTATTGCACAAAAGCTTTTCTTACTCAACCAGAGAAGTCAAATGTCTCAAATGCTGCCTGAACAAAAGCAGCTGCTACAAGAATTATGGCTTTAAAATAGTCTAAAATTGCCCAAACTATGGTTTAAATAATGAATTATTCATAATCTGAAACAAGAATATAAATCTGACTAATGGAAGATTTTGTTATTTGACTGTTTTTGAGGGGTTTTATTCATATTTGGGGGCACAGACACAGTTAAGTCCGCACTAAGGCTGCAACTAATGAATGAATACTTTAACTATCAGTCAACCTTTGTATTAACTTGTGATTTGTTAACATTAGTGCAAACATTTTACATCTTATTTTGAGGAATATTAACAGGTTTTATTGCACGAAAGCTTTTCTTATCCAACCAGAGAAGCCAAATGTCTCAAATGTTGCAGCTTGCACAAGAATTGTGGCTTTAAAATAGTCTAAAATTGACTAAACTATGGTTTAAATAATAAACAGTAGTCATAATCTAAAACAAGATTACAAATCAGACACATTTTAGTCCACACTAGGGCTGCACCTAACTATTATTCTCATTATCGACTTATCAGTTGATTAAGTTCTCCATCAATTCAAATTCACGCACTTTATTTTCATTGTATAGCTAAATTACTTATGTGACAACCCAGAAGTGCATTTAAAAACCAATATAAGTAAATAAATAAATAGATACAGTATAAATAAAGAATAAAGACCAAAAAAAATGTTTAGTTGTGGTTACAAAAAAAAAATCCAACAGTCCAAAATGCAAAAATATTAAGTTAACCAACATTTATTTACATTTGAGAAGCTGGAATCAGAGAATTTGGACATTATTAATATTAATTTGTTGTATTTACTGTTGAACTATTAATGGATTAATTGACTACTGGCTGCAGCTATAGTACAGTGTGTGAGCAGGTATTGGAGTTTTCATGCTCTCTTTCTTGACTGAACTGCATATTTAGAAATGTTCAAATCTAACCTGACATGACTTTATGCATAACTCCCACTATGAGACGAGTCAGTGAGTCATTACAGGTCTGCATGAAGTTAATATATCAGCAGCAGTGTCTTGTTTCTTTGTGTGTTTATATACAGTGGATCATTTTTGTCCTCAGTGCTTCGAGGAGAGTCAACTCGTGTCTCTGGATCCGGTCAAGCAGTTTGGAAACTGGTTCGATGACGCCACAAAGTGCTCCGCAGTAGGAGAGCCAAACGCCATGTGCATCTCCACCGCCACCAAGTAAGGTTAACACACAAGCTGAGATGAATATGATGATATTATACATAGACATATCCAGTATTAACTTTGTGTTTGTTTGTGTGTGTGTGTGTGTGTGCAGAGATGGACGTCCATCCGCCCGCATGGTCCTCCTCAAAGGTTACAGCAACGAAGGATTTAGATTCTTTACAAACTACGAGAGTCGGAAAGGGAACGAGCTGGTTAGTAACACGACAATCTGGCCTCTTTATACGTCCTATAATTGAGTTTGTGTGGCCTCAAAACTCACTAATATGGTCATCGTCATATCTTATCCAACGTCTGCACTGCTAATTGGTATCCTCTCACCTCTGTTTAGTTTAGGTCAGTGTTTCAGTCTTTAATGGTCCTGCATGGGGATGTCTCTTAAATGTATTTTTATATTGCCATGCATTGCTTTTATATCCTGTCTTGATGCATTTGATGTTTTATGTAAAGCAATTTTAATTGCCTTGTTGCTGAAATGTGCTATAAAAAATAAATGTAGCTTGCCTTGCCTTGGCATTACTTGCAAATGCATAAAATGATATATAATATCTCAAGAAATCTATAGTAATAATATTAATAAAGTTTATTATATCAGAGATTACAGCATGCTTTACAGGGACAGATGTAAAAGGAACAAAAGACAGAATACAATAAGAAATACAACATGTTAAATGCAAGAAAACTGCATTATTAGAGGAACATTGGTCACAAGATGACCTTTAATAAAACCGACTGAAATACATTAAACTGGTTATTTATGTACAACACCACACAATGGCTCCTGAGCTGATGACTGATGAAGGTCATTGACTGAAATATCATTTTTATTTAACTTTTTTAATGTCCTTTGTCCACAGGAGAATAATCCTTATGCATGCTTGGTCTTCTACTGGGAGCCTCTGAACAGACAGGTACAAGCTCAGCATCACTCAATGTCTCATTTAATATTTCAGTGGATTTACTTTTCTTTTTTTTCTAGAATTAATATGAATTTATTTTAACTTTTGGTTTTGTAGATTCGTATCGAGGGTAATGTGGAGCGGATCCCCTATCAGACCTCCTGTGATTACTTCCACTCTCGACCTAAGAGCAGCCAGATCGGGGCTGTCGTGAGCAGACAAAGCACTGCCGTCCCCAACAGAGACGTAAGGACCAAAAATATATATATCATATAAAGAAGTAAATGTTTCCTGATCTCCATGGTTACCAAAGTAAATGTAATATTTAGAACAATTGTATTCCATTACCTTTATTTAATATAAAAGTTATAATGTAAGATCATGCCAAACTAGTTGATATGGTGTTTTATTGAGAATTTACTGTTTTTAAGCAAGTTGAATTATTTGGTACAAAGTTTTTATGGTTACACCACTTAGACATTTTTGCCATAATCCTCTAATATATTCTCTCAAAATGGATTAAAAGCAGAAATTTGATGCTGGGTCCACAAAAAAAGAATGTGTGCAAGTTATTCATACGTTTATTTTCACATTTTAACCCTTTAAATTTAAACTAAACCACATGGACATTAAAAAGGCGTAATTTACCCTTTTATAAATCGAATCATGGTCAATATAGTTTGGCTGTTTTTGACAAGAATTTACAAAAAAAACCTCTTTAATGTCAAAGTGAAAACAGGTGTTTATGAAGTAATGTAACTGAATTAAAAATATATAATTTAAAATAAGTGATACATAAATATTTACCCCCTTCAAATCAGTATTTAGGTGGTGAATACTTTTTAACGGCACTGTATATAAAAGTTGAAGGCTGAATTTAATCTTGTCCTCTTTTTTTAGTATTTAAGGCAGAAAAATGCAGAACTAGAGGAGAAATACAAGGATACAGAAGTGCCTATGCCTGATTATTGGTAAGCATTCCCTTCTTCTGTTCTTCGCACTAAAATAGACTAAAAATGAATTAGATTTGGCTCCTTTTTAAGATTCTAGATGTCATATTAAGTCGTGACATGCTTCGCTAACAGGGGCGGCTACATCGTCAAGCCTAACCTGATCGAGTTCTGGCAGGGTCAGACCAACAGACTCCACGACCGCATCGTCTTCACCAAGTCGAAGGATGGAGAGAACGAGCTGGAGGAGTTTCAGCACGCTGCGGAGGGAGGCTGGGTTTACCAGAGACTGTCTCCATGAGAAGGGATTTCATCAAGAATACAACCTCATCATCGATAAAATAATCATCTTTACCTCATGTGAAGTAACTGCTCATGTAGATACTTATGGAAAGTATTTGATGTTGATTAAATAGGTGCTATTATGTGTGTAAGACTCATCAATAAGCCAAACGTCATCATGTCTCTTTGAAACCTAACTGTGAGACGTTTTTCACTGTAACTGTGGATAAGAGAGGTGTGACATAACCTTTCAAACTGTGTACAACTTTACATGTTGTCATGTGTTATATACAAAAAAAAAAGGTAATAGGAACGCTGACTGTACAGAAAGTGCACTGACCGACACAGGAGAGCAAACTCCAGCCGGCCCTGTTAAATAATCATTGACAGCAAAAGTTGGTTAACCTGTTTTTTGGAAGTGGAAGCTTTTGTCTTACCGTCTTGAAAAGCACAAGTTTCACTTTTAATTCATTTTTAATGTTGACTTTGGTTTACGGATCCTTAATTTGCCAATAATTTCATAATGGGATATATTATTTGGTAGTTTATTATATGGAAAATGGAGAAAGGTGTTGAGCTGAATTTATTAAATAAAGAACTCCCTTCAAACAATTCCCCAATTCAGACACCCAAGCAAATATTAATCTATTTTATTATTAGAAACTTTATACTTCATACATGTTGAATTATGTACTTGCTTGTGGACACATTTGACCTGCCGTACACTGACAAAAACACTCTTTATGTTATAAGGGCGATTGATTGGAAGTATATTAAACAGCTGTCTCCATTTTCCCTATAATTAGCTCCAAATTGGGTACCGTAATCCATTCAAGGAACCGTCATGTGACTTTAAAGCTACATAAATCCCTTTTTTTAGGGATTTATAGGGATTCAAACAGCCTTGACATCTAAATAAAATTCATTATGTATTGATGTATCTGTGACTGAGGATCCAGCTGCCTTTTAATAATGAGATTAAAAGAGCCGAGTATGTTAATTGTGCCAACCGTCATGTGAATTATGAATGTCTTGTACTATGTGAGAATGAGATTTAATGTTAATTGTTTACTGATGGAGGAATTTATATTTTTTCCTGACTTGAATTAACTGGAATAGAGCCAGTAATAAAGTGTAATTTAATAACTCAGGACTAAGTGTGCTTTTTCCGTTTTGTGGCCAGCAGATGTCAGCAGTGCAACATTTGAGAATATAGAAGATTAATGAAGCAGAAGGACTCAAAAAAGAAATATACTGTACTTTTTGTAAGCTATTAGAGGGTTTTTATGAATGATTCAATAGTATCTTCATTCAGTCTGTGAACTGACATACTGTGAAAGTCTTTATTACAAATTGTAGACTTAAGGCACCAGCTATCAAATGTCAGTGTGTTTATATCACCATGTCAAAAAAAACCAGCAGACACAGGCTCAGTGACCCCGTAAGAATGATGTCACAAAGATTAAAGTGTGATATAACTCTTCAGTGTGTTGTATTTTAACTCCTTATGTTTAAATAATGAAGGTAATATACTTAGAAACAATCGGAAGAAACAAAAATGTTGATTAATGCAAGTTTAATTGGTTATACAAGCTATAATTGACAGTATTGGGGAGTAACTAGTTACATGTAAAGGCGTTAGGTAATTTCATAATTACAAAATGAATGTAACTAAACTGTAACAAAATTATTTTTTTTAAGTGTAATTAAATTATAGTTACTTAAAAAAAAAAAAAAAATGTTGATGATTACAAAGGTGGTTTATTCCTCACAACAATGGCAGGTAGCTGTTCAAAAGCAGACATGATATGCAAAATATGACAGATATCAGTGGAGTTACATAGAATTATAAATGAATCTATCTATAAATGACAGGAACGTCTGACTGTCTGTTATTCGCATATCTCTCGAACCGTTCATCTGATTTATTTCAAACGTGACAGGTGTCTTCCTACAGGCTCGAGAGTGCAGTGCCAAAGTTTTACGTTGTTTGGATAAGAAATGTAAAAGATATAGATAATGAACAATGCGTTGCTTCAATATGTTACCAAAAGTAGCCATACTGAAGTTACACTTTCATTTGACATTAAAGGAGGCCCGCACTAGGCAAAGCATCGAAAAATTTACGAGAACTCAGATTGTTCCTCTCCACGGAAACCTTTAGTAAAAGGCAAAAGATTTATACGATCTGAAGAGAAACGTGAGTGTACTGCCACTATGGGGGTACTCATTCACTTACATAAACCCTGCTGTGACGGTGGCACTTCAATCATGAACTAGTCTATAAATGACAGGAACGTCTGACTGTCTGTCTGTCTGTCTGTTATTCGCATATCTCTCGAACCGTTCATCTGATTTATTTCAAACCTGTCAACCACGACGTAGCCACGCCCTAATGCATACCCTGCTTTATCGTCAAATATAAAATCAAGGAAGCCAAAATTCCACAAATGAACATCATACTGCATTGAAGAAGGCTTTAAACTAGCGATTGAGACCATAAACACATTTTGGAAACGTTTACTGAGGTTAGAAATCAAGTGAGAAGTTGGTGAATTCTCCATTGACTTGTATTGAGACGGAAGTCCTTTTGACACCAAAACGGTGGCCCCCTGGTGGCCTTTTGATAGAATGCAGTTGTAAGTTACTTCCGCGTCGGCCTCATTTCAGAGGACCGGAAACCCCCGCCTGGACGATCCGCAGCACCCTCACTGAAGGCTGTATATCAGTGACAGAGTGCCCTTACAGTTCCTGCAAAGAAGCAATGCGCTCATGTTTCTCTTCAGATCGTATAAATCTTTCGCCTTTTACTAAAGATTTCCGTGGAGAGGAACAACATGAGTTTTTATGAATTTTTTGCTGCCCTGCTATTTGCGGGGCTTCTATTCATGTGAAATATAAAGTATCCTACTAGTGCCTGTGCATAATCGGTTTTAGCGTGTGTTTTCACTACAAATTCAGACGACCAAACTCTAATCAATATAGCGGTTCTTTGACGCCAGCAAAATCTGGAGCGTGCAAGCAAGAGCGCACGTTAGGTCCCGCGCTGTGCTCAGTGTGCTGTGTGAGAGGGGGAGTGGCCAGCGGCTGAAACGGCAACAGCAAATGCGTGCTTCTTTTACCCATATATGTATCTATATCTTTTACATTCCTTATCCAAACAACGTCAAACTTGGCACCGCACTTACTGGAGCCCGTAGCAAGACACCTGTCAAGTTTGAAATAAATCAGATGAACGGTTCGAGAGATATGCGAATAAAAGACAGACAGACAGACAGTCAGACGTTCCTGTCATTTATAGACTAGTTCATGATTGAAGTGCCACCGTCACAGCAGGGTGTATGTAAGTGAATGAGTACCCCCATAGTGGCAAGAAAGGGGCAGTACACTCACGTTTCTCTTCAGATCGTATAAATCTTTCGCCTTTTACTAAAGATTTCCGTGGAGAGGAACAATCTGAGTTCTCGTTAATTTTTTCATGCTCTGCCTAGTGCGGAGCTTCCTCTATTGTCAAATGAAACTATAACTCCTGCAAGGCTTCTTTTGATAACATATTGAAGCGATGCATTGTTCTTACTGATGCAATGTTGCACTTGTTCTACACGGATTCTACTTATGTGGGCATCAGGCGTCGCCTGAACCTGTGAACCGACCAACCTGTCAACCACGACGTAGCCACGCCCTAATGCATACCCTGCTTTATAGTCAAATATAAAATCAAGGAGGCCAAAATTCCACAAATGAACATCATACTGCATTGAAGATGGCTTTAAACTAGCGATTGAGACCATAAAAACATTTTGGAAACGTTTACTGAGGTTAGAAATCAAGTGAGAAGTTGGTGAATTCTCCATTGACTTGTATTGAGACGGAAGTCCTTTTGACACCAAAACGGTGGCCCCCTGGTGGCCTTTTGATAGAATGCAGTTGTAAGTTACTTCCGCGTCGGCCTCATTTCAGAGGACCGGAAACCCCCGCCTGGACGATCCGCAGCACCCTCACTGAAGGCTGTATATCAGTGACAGAGTCCCCTTACAGTTCCTGCAAAGAAGCAATACGCTCATGTTTCTCTTCAGATCGTATAAATCTTTCGCCTTTTACTAAAGATTTCCGTGGAGAGGAACAACATGAGTTTTTATGAATTTTTTGATGCCCTGCTATTTGCGGGGCTTCTATTCATGTGAAATATAAAGTATCCTACTAGTGCCTGTGCATAATCGGTTTTAGCGTGTGTTTTCACTACAAATTCAGACGACCAAACTCTAATCAATATAGCGGTTCTTTGACGCCAGCAAAATCTGGAGCGTGCAAGCAAGAGCGCACGTTAGGTCCCGCGCTGTGCTCAGTGTGCTGTGTGAGAGGGGGAGTGGCCAGCAGCTGAAGCGGCAACAGCAAATGCGTGCTTCTTTTACCCATATATGTATCTATATCTTTTACGTTCCTTATCCAAACAACGTCAAACTTGGCACTGCACTTACTGGAGCCCGTAGCAAGACACCTGTCAAGTTTGAAATAAATCAGATGAACGGTTCGAGAGATATGCGAATAAAAGACAGACAGACAGACAGTCAGACGTTCCTGTCATTTATAGACTAGTTCATGATTGAAGTGCCACCGTCACAGCAGGGTGTATGTAAGTGAATGAGTACCCCCATAGTGGCAAGAAAGGGGCAGTACACTCACGTTTCTCTTCAGATCGTATAAATCTTTCGCCTTTTACTAAAGATTTCCGTGGAGAGGAACAATCTGAGTTCTCGTTAATTTTTTCATGCTCTGCCTAGTGCGGAGCTTCCTCTATTGTCAAGTGAAACTATAACTCCTGCAAGGCTTCTTTTGATAACATATTGAAGCGATGCATTGTTCTTACTGATGCAATGTTGCACTTGTTCTACACGGATTCTACTTATGTGGGCATCAGGCGTCGCCTGAACCTGTGAACCGACCAACCTGTCAACCACGACGTAGCCACGCCCTAATGCATACCCTGCTTTATAGTCAAATATAAAATCAAGGAGGCCAAAATTCCACAAATGAACATCATACTGCATTGAAGATGGCTTTAAACTAGCGATTGAGACCATAAAAACATTTTGGAAACGTTTACTGAGGTTAGAAATCAAGTGAGAAGTTGGTGAATTCTCCATTGACTTGTATTGAGACGGAAGTCCTTTTGACACCAAAACGGTGGCCCCCTGGTGGCCTTTTGATAGAATGCAGTTGTAAGTTACTTCCGCGTCGGCCTCATTTCAGAGGACCGGAAACCCCCGCCTGGACGATCCGCAGCACCCTCACTGAAGGCTGTATATCAGTGACAGAGTCCCCTTACAGTTCCTGCAAAGAAGCAATACGCTCATGTTTCTCTTCAGATCGTATAAATCTTTCGCCTTTTACTAAAGATTTCCGTGGAGAGGAACAACATGAGTTTTTATGAATTTTTTGATGCCCTGCTATTTGCGGGGCTTCTATTCATGTGAAATATAAAGTATCCTACTAGTGCCTGTGCATAATCGGTTTTAGCGTGTGTTTTCACTACAAATTCAGACGACCAAACTCTAATCAATATAGCGGTTCTTTGACGCCAGCAAAATCTGGCGCGTGCAAGCAAGAGCGCACGTTAGGTCCCGCGCTGTGCTCAGTGTGCTGTGTGAGAGGGGGAGTGGCCAGCGGCTGAAGCGGCAACAGCAAATGCGTGCTTCTTTTACCCATATATGTATCTATATCTTTTACATTCCTTATCCAAACAACGTCAAACTTGGCACCGCACTTACTGGAGCCCGTAGCAAGACACCTGTCAAGTTTGAAATAAATCAGATGAACGGTTCGAGAGATATGCGAATAAAAGACAGACAGACAGACAGTCAGACGTTCCTGTCATTTATAGACTAGTTCATGATTGAAGTGCCACCGTCACAGCAGGGTGTATGTAAGTGAATGAGTACCCCCATAGTGGCAAGAAAGGGGCAGTACACTCACGTTTCTCTTCAGATCGTATAAATCTTTCGCCTTTTACTAAAGATTTCCGTGGAGAGGAACAATCTGAGTTCTCGTTAATTTTTTCATGCTCTGCCTAGTGCGGAGCTTCCTCTATTGTCAAATGAAACTATAACTCCTGCAAGGCTTCTTTTGATAACATATTGAAGCGATGCATTGTTCTTACTGATGCAATGTTGCACTTGTTCTACACGGATTCTACTTATGTGGGCATCAGGCGTCGCCTGAACCTGTGAACCGACCAACCTGTCAACCACGACGTAGCCACGCCCTAATGCATACCCTGCTTTATAGTCAAATATAAAATCAAGGAGGCCAAAATTCCACAAATGAACATCATACTGCATTGAAGATGGCTTTAAACTAGCGATTGAGACCATAAAAACATTTTGGAAACGTTTACTGAGGTTAGAAATCAAGTGAGAAGTTGGTGAATTCTCCATTGACTTGTATTGAGACGGAAGTCCTTTTGACACCAAAACGGTGGCCCCCTGGTGGCCTTTTGATAGAATGCAGTTGTAAGTTACTTCCGCGTCGGCCTCATTTCAGAGGACCGGAAACCCCCGCCTGGACGATCCGCAGCACCCTCACTGAAGGCTGTATATCAGTGACAGAGTCCCCTTACAGTTCCTGCAAAGAAGCAATACGCTCATGTTTCTCTTCAGATCGTATAAATCTTTCGCCTTTTACTAAAGATTTCCGTGGAGAGGAACAACATGAGTTTTTATGAATTTTTTGATGCCCTGCTATTTGCGGGGCTTCTATTCATGTGAAATATAAAGTATCCTACTAGTGCCTGTGCATAATCGGTTTTAGCGTGTGTTTTCACTACAAATTCAGACGACCAAACTCTAATCAATATAGCGGTTCTTTGACGCCAGCAAAATCTGGAGCGTGCAAGCAAGAGCGCACGTTAGGTCCCGCGCTGTGCTCAGTGTGCTGTGTGAGAGGGGGAGTGGCCAGCAGCTGAAGCGGCAACAGCAAATGCGTGCTTCTTTTACCCATATATGTATCTATATCTTTTACGTTCCTTATCCAAACAACGTCAAACTTGGCACTGCACTTACTGGAGCCCGTAGCAAGACACCTGTCAAGTTTGAAATAAATCAGATGAACGGTTCGAGAGATATGCGAATAAAAGACAGACAGACAGACAGTCAGACGTTCCTGTCATTTATAGACTAGTTCATGATTGAAGTGCCACCGTCACAGCAGGGTGTATGTAAGTGAATGAGTACCCCCATAGTGGCAAGAAAGGGGCAGTACACTCACGTTTCTCTTCAGATCGTATAAATCTTTCGCCTTTTACTAAAGATTTCCGTGGAGAGGAACAATCTGAGTTCTCGTTAATTTTTTCATGCTCTGCCTAGTGCGGAGCTTCCTCTATTGTCAAGTGAAACTATAACTCCTGCAAGGCTTCTTTTGATAACATATTGAAGCGATGCATTGTTCTTACTGATGCAATGTTGCACTTGTTCTACACGGATTCTACTTATGTGGGCATCAGGCGTCGCCTGAACCTGTGAACCGACCAACCTGTCAACCACGACGTAGCCACGCCCTAATGCATACCCTGCTTTATAGTCAAATATAAAATCAAGGAGGCCAAAATTCCACAAATGAACATCATACTGCATTGAAGATGGCTTTAAACTAGCGATTGAGACCATAAAAACATTTTGGAAACGTTTACTGAGGTTAGAAATCAAGTGAGAAGTTGGTGAATTCTCCATTGACTTGTATTGAGACGGAAGTCCTTTTGACACCAAAACGGTGGCCCCCTGGTGGCCTTTTGATAGAATGCAGTTGTAAGTTACTTCCGCGTCGGCCTCATTTCAGAGGACCGGAAACCCCCGCCTGGACGATCCGCAGCACCCTCACTGAAGGCTGTTTATCAGTGACAGAGTCCCCTTACAGTTCCTGCAAAGAAGCAATACGCTCATGTTTCTCTTCAGATCGTATAAATCTTTCGCCTTTTACTAAAGATTTCCGTGGAGAGGAACAACATGAGTTTTTATGAATTTTTTGATGCCCTGCTATTTGCGGGGCTTCTATTCATGTGAAATATAAAGTATCCTACTAGTGCCTGTGCATAATCGGTTTTAGCGTGTGTTTTCACTACAAATTCAGACGACCAAACTCTAATCAATATAGCGGTTCTTTGACGCCAGCAAAATCTGGAGCGTGCAAGCAAGAGCGCACGTTAGGTCCCGCGCTGTGCTCAGTGTGCTGTGTGAGAGGGGGAGTGGCCAGCGGCTGAAGCGGCAACAGCAAATGCGTGCTTCTTTTACCCATATATGTATCTATATCTTTTACATTCCTTATCCAAACAACGTCAAACTTGGCACCGCACTTACTGGAGCCCGTAGCAAGACACCTGTCAAGTTTGAAATAAATCAGATGAACGGTTCGAGAGATATGCGAATAAAAGACAGACAGACAGACAGTCAGACGTTCCTGTCATTTATAGACTAGTTCATGATTGAAGTGCCACCGTCACAGCAGGGTGTATGTAAGTGAATGAGTACCCCCATAGTGGCAAGAAAGGGGCAGTACACTCACGTTTCTCTTCAGATCGTATAAATCTTTCGCCTTTTACTAAAGATTTCCGTGGAGAGGAACAATCTGAGTTCTCGTTAATTTTTTCATGCTCTGCCTAGTGCGGAGCTTCCTCTATTGTCAAATGAAACTATAACTCCTGCAAGGCTTCTTTTGATAACATATTGAAGCGATGCATTGTTCTTACTGATGCAATGTTGCACTTGTTCTACACGGATTCTACTTATGTGGGCATCAGGCGTCGCCTGAACCTGTGAACCGACCAACCTGTCAACCACGACGTAGCCACGCCCTAATGCATACCCTGCTTTATCGTCAAATATAAAATCAAGGAAGCCAAAATTCCACAAATGAACATCATACTGCATTGAAGAAGGCTTTAAACTAGCGATTGAGACCATAAACACATTTTGGAAACGTTTACTGAGGTTAGAAATCAAGTGAGAAGTTGGTGAATTCTCCATTGACTTGTATTGAGACGGAAGTCCTTTTGACACCAAAACGGTGGCCCCCTGGTGGCCTTTTGATAGAATGCAGTTGTAAGTTACTTCCGCGTCGGCCTCATTTCAGAGGACCGGAAACCCCCGCCTGGACGATCCGCAGCACCCTCACTGAAGGCTGTATATCAGTGACAGAGTCCCCTTACAGTTCCTGCAAAGAAGCAATGCGCTCATGTTTCTCTTCAGATCGTATAAATCTTTCGCCTTTTACTAAAGATTTCCGTGGAGAGGAACAACATGAGTTTTTATGAATTTTTTGATGCCCTGCTATTTGCGGGGCTTCTATTCATGTGAAATATAAAGTATCCTACTAGTGCAGTGCATAATCGGCTTTAGCGTGTGTTTTCACTACAAATTCAGACGACCAAACTCTAATCAATATAGCGGTTCTTTGACGCCAGCAGAATCTGGAGCGTGCAAGCAAGAGCGCACGTTAGGTCCCGCGCTGTGCTCAGTGTGCTGTGTGAGAGGGGGAGTGGCCAGCAGCTGAAGCGGCAACAGCAAATGCGTGCTTCTTTTACCCATATATGTATCTATATCTTTTACATTCCTTATCCAAACAACGTCAAACTTGGCACTGCACTTACTGGAGCCCGTAGCAAGACACCTGTCAAGTTTGAAATAAATCAGATGAACGGTTCGAGAGATATGCGAATAAAAGACAGACAGACAGACAGTCAGACGTTCCTGTCATTTATAGACTAGTTCATGATTGAAGTGCCACCGTCACAGCAGGGTGTATGTAAGTGAATGAGTACCCCCATAGTGGCAAGAAAGGGGCAGTACACTCACGTTTCTCTTCAGATCGTATAAATCTTTCGCCTTTTACTAAAGATTTCCGTGGAGAGGAACAATCTGAGTTCTCGTTAATTTTTTCATGCTCTGCCTAGTGCGGAGCTTCCTCTATTGTCAAGTGAAACTATAACTCCTGCAAGGCTTCTTTTGATAACATATTGAAGCGATGCATTGTTCTTACTGATGCAATGTTGCACTTGTTCTACACGGATTCTACTTATGTGGGCATCAGGCGTCGCCTGAACCTGTGAACCGACCAACCTGTCAACCACGACGTAGCCACGCCCTAATGCATACCCTGCTTTATAGTCAAATATAAAATCAAGGAGGCCAAAATTCCACAAATGAACATCATACTGCATTGAAGATGGCTTTAAACTAGCGATTGAGACCATAAAAACATTTTGGAAACGTTTACTGAGGTTAGAAATCAAGTGAGAAGTTGGTGAATTCTCCATTGACTTGTATTGAGACGGAAGTCCTTTTGACACCAAAACGGTGGCCCCCTGGTGGCCTTTTGATAGAATGCAGTTGTAAGTTACTTCCGCGTCGGCCTCATTTCAGAGGACCGGAAACCCCCGCCTGGACGATCCGCAGCACCCTCACTGAAGGCTGTATATCAGTGACAGAGTCCCCTTACAGTTCCTGCAAAGAAGCAATACGCTCATGTTTCTCTTCAGATCGTATAAATCTTTCGCCTTTTACTAAAGATTTCCGTGGAGAGGAACAACATGAGTTTTTATGAATTTTTTGATGCCCTGCTATTTGCGGGGCTTCTATTCATGTGAAATATAAAGTATCCTACTAGTGCCTGTGCATAATCGGTTTTAGCGTGTGTTTTCACTACAAATTCAGACGACCAAACTCTAATCAATATAGCGGTTCTTTGATGCCAGCAAAATCTGGAGCGTGCAAGCAAGAGCGCACGTTAGGTCCCGCGCTGTGCTCAGTGTGCTGTGTGAGAGGGGGAGTGGCCAGCGGCTGAAGCGGCAACAGCAAATGCGTGCTTCTTTTACCCATATATGTATCTATATCTTTTACATTCCTTATCCAAACAACGTCAAACTTGGCACCGCACTTACTGGAGCCCGTAGCAAGACACCTGTCAAGTTTGAAATAAATCAGATGAACGGTTCGAGAGATATGCGAATAAAAGACAGACAGACAGACAGTCAGACGTTCCTGTCATTTATAGACTAGTTCATGATTGAAGTGCCACCGTCACAGCAGGGTGTATGTAAGTGAATGAGTACCCCCATAGTGGCAAGAAAGGGGCAGTACACTCACGTTTCTCTTCAGATCGTATAAATCTTTCGCCTTTTACTAAAGATTTCCGTGGAGAGGAACAATCTGAGTTCTCGTTAATTTTTTCATGCTCTGCCTAGTGCGGAGCTTCCTCTATTGTCAAGTGAAACTATAACTCCTGCAAGGCTTCTTTTGATAACATATTGAAGCGATGCATTGTTCTTACTGATGCAATGTTGCACTTGTTCTACACGGATTCTACTTATGTGGGCATCAGGCGTCGCCTGAACCTGTGAACCGACCAACCTGTCAACCACGACGTAGCCACGCCCTAATGCATACCCTGCTTTATAGTCAAATATAAAATCAAGGAGGCCAAAATTCCACAAATGAACATCATACTGCATTGAAGATGGCTTTAAACTAGCGATTGAGACCATAAAAACATTTTGGAAACGTTTACTGAGGTTAGAAATCAAGTGAGAAGTTGGTGAATTCTCCATTGACTTGTATTGAGACGGAAGTCCTTTTGACACCAAAACGGTGGCCCCCTGGTGGCCTTTTGATAGAATGCAGTTGTAAGTTACTTCCGCGTCGGCCTCATTTCAGAGGACCGGAAACCCCCGCCTGGACGATCCGCAGCACCCTCACTGAAGGCTGTATATCAGTGACAGAGTCCCCTTACAGTTCCTGCAAAGAAGCAATACGCTCATGTTTCTCTTCAGATCGTATAAATCTTTCGCCTTTTACTAAAGATTTCCGTGGAGAGGAACAACATGAGTTTTTATGAATTTTTTGATGCCCTGCTATTTGCGGGGCTTCTATTCATGTGAAATATAAAGTATCCTACTAGTGCCTGTGCATAATCGGTTTTAGCGTGTGTTTTCACTACAAATTCAGACGACCAAATTCTAATCAATATAGCGGTTCTTTGACGCCAGCAAAATCTGGAGCGTGCAAGCAAGAGCGCACGTTAGGTCCCGCGCTGTGCTCAGTGTGCTGTGTGAGAGGGGGAGTGGCCAGCGGCTGAAGCGGCAACAGCAAATGCGTGCTTCTTTTACCCATATATGTATCTATATCTTTTACATTCCTTATCCAAACAACGTCAAACTTGGCACCGCACTTACTGGAGCCCGTAGCAAGACACCTGTCAAGTTTGAAATAAATCAGATGAACGGTTCGAGAGATATGCGAATAAAAGACAGACAGACAGACAGTCAGACGTTTCTGTCATTTATAGACTAGTTCATGATTGAAGTGCCACCGTCACAGCAGGGTGTATGTAAGTGAATGAGTACCCCCATAGTGGCAAGAAAGGGGCAGTACACTCACGTTTCTCTTCAGATCGTATAAATCTTTCGCCTTTTACTAAAGATTTCCGTGGAGAGGAACAATCTGAGTTCTCGTTAATTTTTTCATGCTCTGCCTAGTGCGGAGCTTCCTCTATTGTCAAATGAAACTATAACTCCTGCAAGGCTTCTTTTGATAACATATTGAAGCGATGCATTGTTCTTACTGATGCAATGTTGCACTTGTTCTACACGGATTCTACTTATGTGGGCATCAGGCGTCGCCTGAACCTGTGAACCGACCAACCTGTCAACCACGACGTAGCCACGCCCTAATGCATACCCTGCTTTATAGTCAAATATAAAATCAAGGAGGCCAAAATTCCACAAATGAACATCATACTGCATTGAAGATGGCTTTAAACTAGCGATTGAGACCATAAAAACATTTTGGAAACGTTTACTGAGGTTAGAAATCAAGTGAGAAGTTGGTGAATTCTCCATTGACTTGTATTGAGACGGAAGTCCTTTTGACACCAAAACGGTGGCCCCCTGGTGGCCTTTTGATAGAATGCAGTTGTAAGTTACTTCCGCGTCGGCCTCATTTCAGAGGACCGGAAACCCCCGCCTGGACGATCCGCAGCACCCTCACTGAAGGCTGTATATCAGTGACAGAGTCCCCTTACAGTTCCTGCAAAGAAGCAATACGCTCATGTTTCTCTTCAGATCGTATAAATCTTTCGCCTTTTACTAAAGATTTCCGTGGAGAGGAACAACATGAGTTTTTATGAATTTTTTGATGCCCTGCTATTTGCGGGGCTTCTATTCATGTGAAATATAAAGTATCCTACTAGTGCCTGTGCATAATCGGTTTTAGCGTGTGTTTTCACTACAAATTCAGACGACCAAATTCTAATCAATATAGCGGTTCTTTGACGCCAGCAAAATCTGGAGCGTGCAAGCAAGAGCGCACGTTAGGTCCCGCGCTGTGCTCAGTGTGCTGTGTGAGAGGGGGAGTGGCCAGCGGCTGAAGCGGCAACAGCAAATGCGTGCTTCTTTTACCCATATATGTATCTATATCTTTTACATTCCTTATCCAAACAACGTCAAACTTGGCACCGCACTTACTGGAGCCCGTAGCAAGACACCTGTCAAGTTTGAAATAAATCAGATGAACGGTTCGAGAGATATGCGAATAAAAGACAGACAGACAGACAGTCAGACGTTCCTGTCATTTATAGACTAGTTCATGATTGAAGTGCCACCGTCACAGCAGGGTGTATGTAAGTGAATGAGTACCCCCATAGTGGCAAGAAAGGGGCAGTACACTCACGTTTCTCTTCAGATCGTATAAATCTTTCGCCTTTTACTAAAGATTTCCGTGGAGAGGAACAATCTGAGTTCTCGTTAATTTTTTCATGCTCTGCCTAGTGCGGAGCTTCCTCTATTGTCAAATGAAACTATAACTCCTGCAAGGCTTCTTTTGATAACATATTGAAGCGATGCATTGTTCTTACTGATGCAATGTTGCACTTGTTCTACACGGATTCTACTTATGTGGGCATCAGGCGTCGCCTGAACCTGTGAACCGACCAACCTGTCAACCACGACGTAGCCACGCCCTAATGCATACCCTGCTTTATAGTCAAATATAAAATCAAGGAGGCCAAAATTCCACAAATGAACATCATACTGCATTGAAGATGGCTTTAAACTAGCGATTGAGACCATAAAAACATTTTGGAAACGTTTACTGAGGTTAGAAATCAAGTGAGAAGTTGGTGAATTCTCCATTGACTTGTATTGAGACGGAAGTCCTTTTGACACCAAAACGGTGGCCCCCTGGTGGCCTTTTGATAGAATGCAGTTGTAAGTTACTTCCGCGTCGGCCTCATTTCAGAGGACCGGAAACCCCCGCCTGGACGATCCGCAGCACCCTCACTGAAGGCTGTATATCAGTGACAGAGTCCCCTTACAGTTCCTGCAAAGAAGCAATACGCTCATGTTTCTCTTCAGATCGTATAAATCTTTCGCCTTTTACTAAAGATTTCCGTGGAGAGGAACAACATGAGTTTTTATGAATTTTTTGATGCCCTGCTATTTGCGGGGCTTCTATTCATGTGAAATATAAAGTATCCTACTAGTGCCTGTGCATAATCGGTTTTAGCGTGTGTTTTCACTACAAATTCAGACGACCAAACTCTAATCAATATAGCGGTTCTTTGACGCCAGCAAAATCTGGAGCGTGCAAGCAAGAGCGCACGTTAGGTCCCGCGCTGTGCTCAGTGTGCTGTGTGAGAGGGGGAGTGGCCAGCAGCTGAAGCGGCAACAGCAAATGCGTGCTTCTTTTACCCATATATGTATCTATATCTTTTACATTCCTTATCCAAACAACGTCAAACTTGGCACTGCACTTACTGGAGCCCGTAGCAAGACACCTGTCAAGTTTGAAATAAATCAGATGAACGGTTCGAGAGATATGCGAATAAAAGACAGACAGACAGACAGTCAGACGTTCCTGTCATTTATAGACTAGTTCATGATTGAAGTGCCACCGTCACAGCAGGGTGTATGTAAGTGAATGAGTACCCCCATAGTGGCAAGAAAGGGGCAGTACACTCACGTTTCTCTTCAGATCGTATAAATCTTTCGCCTTTTACTAAAGATTTCCGTGGAGAGGAACAATCTGAGTTCTCGTTAATTTTTTCATGCTCTGCCTAGTGCGGAGCTTCCTCTATTGTCAAGTGAAACTATAACTCCTGCAAGGCTTCTTTTGATAACATATTGAAGCGATGCATTGTTCTTACTGATGCAATGTTGCACTTGTTCTACACGGATTCTACTTATGTGGGCATCAGGCGTCGCCTGAACCTGTGAACCGACCAACCTGTCAACCACGACGTAGCCACGCCCTAATGCATACCCTGCTTTATAGTCAAATATAAAATCAAGGAGGCCAAAATTCCACAAATGAACATCATACTGCATTGAAGATGGCTTTAAACTAGCGATTGAGACCATAAAAACATTTTGGAAACGTTTACTGAGGTTAGAAATCAAGTGAGAAGTTGGTGAATTCTCCATTGACTTGTATTGAGACGGAAGTCCTTTTGACACCAAAACGGTGGCCCCCTGGTGGCCTTTTGATAGAATGCAGTTGTAAGTTACTTCCGCGTCGGCCTCATTTCAGAGGACCGGAAACCCCCGCCTGGACGATCCGCAGCACCCTCACTGAAGGCTGTATATCAGTGACAGAGTCCCCTTACAGTTCCTGCAAAGAAGCAATACGCTCATGTTTCTCTTCAGATCGTATAAATCTTTCGCCTTTTACTAAAGATTTCCGTGGAGAGGAACAACATGAGTTTTTATGAATTTTTTGATGCCCTGCTATTTGCGGGGCTTCTATTCATGTGAAATATAAAGTATCCTACTAGTGCCTGTGCATAATCGGTTTTAGCGTGTGTTTTCACTACAAATTCAGACGACCAAACTCTAATCAATATAGCGGTTCTTTGACGCCAGCAAAATCTGGCGCGTGCAAGCAAGAGCGCACGTTAGGTCCCGCGCTGTGCTCAGTGTGCTGTGTGAGAGGGGGAGTGGCCAGCGGCTGAAGCGGCAACAGCAAATGCGTGCTTCTTTTACCCATATATGTATCTATATCTTTTACATTCCTTATCCAAACAACGTCAAACTTGGCACCGCACTTACTGGAGCCCGTAGCAAGACACCTGTCAAGTTTGAAATAAATCAGATGAACGGTTCGAGAGATATGCGAATAAAAGACAGACAGACAGACAGTCAGACGTTCCTGTCATTTATAGACTAGTTCATGATTGAAGTGCCACCGTCACAGCAGGGTGTATGTAAGTGAATGAGTACCCCCATAGTGGCAAGAAAGGGGCAGTACACTCACGTTTCTCTTCAGATCGTATAAATCTTTCGCCTTTTACTAAAGATTTCCGTGGAGAGGAACAATCTGAGTTCTCGTTAATTTTTTCATGCTCTGCCTAGTGCGGAGCTTCCTCTATTGTCAAATGAAACTATAACTCCTGCAAGGCTTCTTTTGATAACATATTGAAGCGATGCATTGTTCTTACTGATGCAATGTTGCACTTGTTCTACACGGATTCTACTTATGTGGGCATCAGGCGTCGCCTGAACCTGTGAACCGACCAACCTGTCAACCACGACGTAGCCACGCCCTAATGCATACCCTGCTTTATAGTCAAATATAAAATCAAGGAGGCCAAAATTCCACAAATGAACATCATACTGCATTGAAGATGGCTTTAAACTAGCGATTGAGACCATAAAAACATTTTGGAAACGTTTACTGAGGTTAGAAATCAAGTGAGAAGTTGGTGAATTCTCCATTGACTTGTATTGAGACGGAAGTCCTTTTGACACCAAAACGGTGGCCCCCTGGTGGCCTTTTGATAGAATGCAGTTGTAAGTTACTTCCGCGTCGGCCTCATTTCAGAGGACCGGAAACCCCCGCCTGGACGATCCGCAGCACCCTCACTGAAGGCTGTATATCAGTGACAGAGTCCCCTTACAGTTCCTGCAAAGAAGCAATACGCTCATGTTTCTCTTCAGATCGTATAAATCTTTCGCCTTTTACTAAAGATTTCCGTGGAGAGGAACAACATGAGTTTTTATGAATTTTTTGATGCCCTGCTATTTGCGGGGCTTCTATTCATGTGAAATATAAAGTATCCTACTAGTGCCTGTGCATAATCGGTTTTAGCGTGTGTTTTCACTACAAATTCAGACGACCAAACTCTAATCAATATAGCGGTTCTTTGACGCCAGCAAAATCTGGAGCGTGCAAGCAAGAGCGCACGTTAGGTCCCGCGCTGTGCTCAGTGTGCTGTGTGAGAGGGGGAGTGGCCAGCAGCTGAAGCGGCAACAGCAAATGCGTGCTTCTTTTACCCATATATGTATCTATATCTTTTACGTTCCTTATCCAAACAACGTCAAACTTGGCACTGCACTTACTGGAGCCCGTAGCAAGACACCTGTCAAGTTTGAAATAAATCAGATGAACGGTTCGAGAGATATGCGAATAAAAGACAGACAGACAGACAGTCAGACGTTCCTGTCATTTATAGACTAGTTCATGATTGAAGTGCCACCGTCACAGCAGGGTGTATGTAAGTGAATGAGTACCCCCATAGTGGCAAGAAAGGGGCAGTACACTCACGTTTCTCTTCAGATCGTATAAATCTTTCGCCTTTTACTAAAGATTTCCGTGGAGAGGAACAATCTGAGTTCTCGTTAATTTTTTCATGCTCTGCCTAGTGCGGAGCTTCCTCTATTGTCAAGTGAAACTATAACTCCTGCAAGGCTTCTTTTGATAACATATTGAAGCGATGCATTGTTCTTACTGATGCAATGTTGCACTTGTTCTACACGGATTCTACTTATGTGGGCATCAGGCGTCGCCTGAACCTGTGAACCGACCAACCTGTCAACCACGACGTAGCCACGCCCTAATGCATACCCTGCTTTATAGTCAAATATAAAATCAAGGAGGCCAAAATTCCACAAATGAACATCATACTGCATTGAAGATGGCTTTAAACTAGCGATTGAGACCATAAAAACATTTTGGAAACGTTTACTGAGGTTAGAAATCAAGTGAGAAGTTGGTGAATTCTCCATTGACTTGTATTGAGACGGAAGTCCTTTTGACACCAAAACGGTGGCCCCCTGGTGGCCTTTTGATAGAATGCAGTTGTAAGTTACTTCCGCGTCGGCCTCATTTCAGAGGACCGGAAACCCCCGCCTGGACGATCCGCAGCACCCTCACTGAAGGCTGTTTATCAGTGACAGAGTCCCCTTACAGTTCCTGCAAAGAAGCAATACGCTCATGTTTCTCTTCAGATCGTATAAATCTTTCGCCTTTTACTAAAGATTTCCGTGGAGAGGAACAACATGAGTTTTTATGAATTTTTTGATGCCCTGCTATTTGCGGGGCTTCTATTCATGTGAAATATAAAGTATCCTACTAGTGCCTGTGCATAATCGGTTTTAGCGTGTGTTTTCACTACAAATTCAGACGACCAAACTCTAATCAATATAGCGGTTCTTTGACGCCAGCAAAATCTGGAGCGTGCAAGCAAGAGCGCACGTTAGGTCCCGCGCTGTGCTCAGTGTGCTGTGTGAGAGGGGGAGTGGCCAGCGGCTGAAGCGGCAACAGCAAATGCGTGCTTCTTTTACCCATATATGTATCTATATCTTTTACATTCCTTATCCAAACAACGTCAAACTTGGCACCGCACTTACTGGAGCCCGTAGCAAGACACCTGTCAAGTTTGAAATAAATCAGATGAACGGTTCGAGAGATATGCGAATAAAAGACAGACAGACAGACAGTCAGACGTTCCTGTCATTTATAGACTAGTTCATGATTGAAGTGCCACCGTCACAGCAGGGTGTATGTAAGTGAATGAGTACCCCCATAGTGGCAAGAAAGGGGCAGTACACTCACGTTTCTCTTCAGATCGTATAAATCTTTCGCCTTTTACTAAAGATTTCCGTGGAGAGGAACAATCTGAGTTCTCGTTAATTTTTTCATGCTCTGCCTAGTGCGGAGCTTCCTCTATTGTCAAATGAAACTATAACTCCTGCAAGGCTTCTTTTGATAACATATTGAAGCGATGCATTGTTCTTACTGATGCAATGTTGCACTTGTTCTACACGGATTCTACTTATGTGGGCATCAGGCGTCGCCTGAACCTGTGAACCGACCAACCTGTCAACCACGACGTAGCCACGCCCTAATGCATACCCTGCTTTATCGTCAAATATAAAATCAAGGAAGCCAAAATTCCACAAATGAACATCATACTGCATTGAAGAAGGCTTTAAACTAGCGATTGAGACCATAAACACATTTTGGAAACGTTTACTGAGGTTAGAAATCAAGTGAGAAGTTGGTGAATTCTCCATTGACTTGTATTGAGACGGAAGTCCTTTTGACACCAAAACGGTGGCCCCCTGGTGGCCTTTTGATAGAATGCAGTTGTAAGTTACTTCCGCGTCGGCCTCATTTCAGAGGACCGGAAACCCCCGCCTGGACGATCCGCAGCACCCTCACTGAAGGCTGTATATCAGTGACAGAGTCCCCTTACAGTTCCTGCAAAGAAGCAATGCGCTCATGTTTCTCTTCAGATCGTATAAATCTTTCGCCTTTTACTAAAGATTTCCGTGGAGAGGAACAACATGAGTTTTTATGAATTTTTTGATGCCCTGCTATTTGCGGGGCTTCTATTCATGTGAAATATAAAGTATCCTACTAGTGCAGTGCATAATCGGCTTTAGCGTGTGTTTTCACTACAAATTCAGACGACCAAACTCTAATCAATATAGCGGTTCTTTGACGCCAGCAGAATCTGGAGCGTGCAAGCAAGAGCGCACGTTAGGTCCCGCGCTGTGCTCAGTGTGCTGTGTGAGAGGGGGAGTGGCCAGCAGCTGAAGCGGCAACAGCAAATGCGTGCTTCTTTTACCCATATATGTATCTATATCTTTTACATTCCTTATCCAAACAACGTCAAACTTGGCACTGCACTTACTGGAGCCCGTAGCAAGACACCTGTCAAGTTTGAAATAAATCAGATGAACGGTTCGAGAGATATGCGAATAAAAGACAGACAGACAGACAGTCAGACGTTCCTGTCATTTATAGACTAGTTCATGATTGAAGTGCCACCGTCACAGCAGGGTGTATGTAAGTGAATGAGTACCCCCATAGTGGCAAGAAAGGGGCAGTACACTCACGTTTCTCTTCAGATCGTATAAATCTTTCGCCTTTTACTAAAGATTTCCGTGGAGAGGAACAATCTGAGTTCTCGTTAATTTTTTCATGCTCTGCCTAGTGCGGAGCTTCCTCTATTGTCAAGTGAAACTATAACTCCTGCAAGGCTTCTTTTGATAACATATTGAAGCGATGCATTGTTCTTACTGATGCAATGTTGCACTTGTTCTACACGGATTCTACTTATGTGGGCATCAGGCGTCGCCTGAACCTGTGAACCGACCAACCTGTCAACCACGACGTAGCCACGCCCTAATGCATACCCTGCTTTATAGTCAAATATAAAATCAAGGAGGCCAAAATTCCACAAATGAACATCATACTGCATTGAAGATGGCTTTAAACTAGCGATTGAGACCATAAAAACATTTTGGAAACGTTTACTGAGGTTAGAAATCAAGTGAGAAGTTGGTGAATTCTCCATTGACTTGTATTGAGACGGAAGTCCTTTTGACACCAAAACGGTGGCCCCCTGGTGGCCTTTTGATAGAATGCAGTTGTAAGTTACTTCCGCGTCGGCCTCATTTCAGAGGACCGGAAACCCCCGCCTGGACGATCCGCAGCACCCTCACTGAAGGCTGTATATCAGTGACAGAGTCCCCTTACAGTTCCTGCAAAGAAGCAATACGCTCATGTTTCTCTTCAGATCGTATAAATCTTTCGCCTTTTACTAAAGATTTCCGTGGAGAGGAACAACATGAGTTTTTATGAATTTTTTGATGCCCTGCTATTTGCGGGGCTTCTATTCATGTGAAATATAAAGTATCCTACTAGTGCCTGTGCATAATCGGTTTTAGCGTGTGTTTTCACTACAAATTCAGACGACCAAACTCTAATCAATATAGCGGTTCTTTGATGCCAGCAAAATCTGGAGCGTGCAAGCAAGAGCGCACGTTAGGTCCCGCGCTGTGCTCAGTGTGCTGTGTGAGAGGGGGAGTGGCCAGCGGCTGAAGCGGCAACAGCAAATGCGTGCTTCTTTTACCCATATATGTATCTATATCTTTTACATTCCTTATCCAAACAACGTCAAACTTGGCACCGCACTTACTGGAGCCCGTAGCAAGACACCTGTCAAGTTTGAAATAAATCAGATGAACGGTTCGAGAGATATGCGAATAAAAGACAGACAGACAGACAGTCAGACGTTCCTGTCATTTATAGACTAGTTCATGATTGAAGTGCCACCGTCACAGCAGGGTGTATGTAAGTGAATGAGTACCCCCATAGTGGCAAGAAAGGGGCAGTACACTCACGTTTCTCTTCAGATCGTATAAATCTTTCGCCTTTTACTAAAGATTTCCGTGGAGAGGAACAATCTGAGTTCTCGTTAATTTTTTCATGCTCTGCCTAGTGCGGAGCTTCCTCTATTGTCAAGTGAAACTATAACTCCTGCAAGGCTTCTTTTGATAACATATTGAAGCGATGCATTGTTCTTACTGATGCAATGTTGCACTTGTTCTACACGGATTCTACTTATGTGGGCATCAGGCGTCGCCTGAACCTGTGAACCGACCAACCTGTCAACCACGACGTAGCCACGCCCTAATGCATACCCTGCTTTATAGTCAAATATAAAATCAAGGAGGCCAAAATTCCACAAATGAACATCATACTGCATTGAAGATGGCTTTAAACTAGCGATTGAGACCATAAAAACATTTTGGAAACGTTTACTGAGGTTAGAAATCAAGTGAGAAGTTGGTGAATTCTCCATTGACTTGTATTGAGACGGAAGTCCTTTTGACACCAAAACGGTGGCCCCCTGGTGGCCTTTTGATAGAATGCAGTTGTAAGTTACTTCCGCGTCGGCCTCATTTCAGAGGACCGGAAACCCCCGCCTGGACGATCCGCAGCACCCTCACTGAAGGCTGTATATCAGTGACAGAGTCCCCTTACAGTTCCTGCAAAGAAGCAATACGCTCATGTTTCTCTTCAGATCGTATAAATCTTTCGCCTTTTACTAAAGATTTCCGTGGAGAGGAACAACATGAGTTTTTATGAATTTTTTGATGCCCTGCTATTTGCGGGGCTTCTATTCATGTGAAATATAAAGTATCCTACTAGTGCCTGTGCATAATCGGTTTTAGCGTGTGTTTTCACTACAAATTCAGACGACCAAATTCTAATCAATATAGCGGTTCTTTGACGCCAGCAAAATCTGGAGCGTGCAAGCAAGAGCGCACGTTAGGTCCCGCGCTGTGCTCAGTGTGCTGTGTGAGAGGGGGAGTGGCCAGCGGCTGAAGCGGCAACAGCAAATGCGTGCTTCTTTTACCCATATATGTATCTATATCTTTTACATTCCTTATCCAAACAACGTCAAACTTGGCACCGCACTTACTGGAGCCCGTAGCAAGACACCTGTCAAGTTTGAAATAAATCAGATGAACGGTTCGAGAGATATGCGAATAAAAGACAGACAGACAGACAGTCAGACGTTTCTGTCATTTATAGACTAGTTCATGATTGAAGTGCCACCGTCACAGCAGGGTGTATGTAAGTGAATGAGTACCCCCATAGTGGCAAGAAAGGGGCAGTACACTCACGTTTCTCTTCAGATCGTATAAATCTTTCGCCTTTTACTAAAGATTTCCGTGGAGAGGAACAATCTGAGTTCTCGTTAATTTTTTCATGCTCTGCCTAGTGCGGAGCTTCCTCTATTGTCAAATGAAACTATAACTCCTGCAAGGCTTCTTTTGATAACATATTGAAGCGATGCATTGTTCTTACTGATGCAATGTTGCACTTGTTCTACACGGATTCTACTTATGTGGGCATCAGGCGTCGCCTGAACCTGTGAACCGACCAACCTGTCAACCACGACGTAGCCACGCCCTAATGCATACCCTGCTTTATAGTCAAATATAAAATCAAGGAGGCCAAAATTCCACAAATGAACATCATACTGCATTGAAGATGGCTTTAAACTAGCGATTGAGACCATAAAAACATTTTGGAAACGTTTACTGAGGTTAGAAATCAAGTGAGAAGTTGGTGAATTCTCCATTGACTTGTATTGAGACGGAAGTCCTTTTGACACCAAAACGGTGGCCCCCTGGTGGCCTTTTGATAGAATGCAGTTGTAAGTTACTTCCGCGTCGGCCTCATTTCAGAGGACCGGAAACCCCCGCCTGGACGATCCGCAGCACCCTCACTGAAGGCTGTATATCAGTGACAGAGTCCCCTTACAGTTCCTGCAAAGAAGCAATACGCTCATGTTTCTCTTCAGATCGTATAAATCTTTCGCCTTTTACTAAAGATTTCCGTGGAGAGGAACAACATGAGTTTTTATGAATTTTTTGATGCCCTGCTATTTGCGGGGCTTCTATTCATGTGAAATATAAAGTATCCTACTAGTGCCTGTGCATAATCGGTTTTAGCGTGTGTTTTCACTACAAATTCAGACGACCAAATTCTAATCAATATAGCGGTTCTTTGACGCCAGCAAAATCTGGAGCGTGCAAGCAAGAGCGCACGTTAGGTCCCGCGCTGTGCTCAGTGTGCTGTGTGAGAGGGGGAGTGGCCAGCGGCTGAAGCGGCAACAGCAAATGCGTGCTTCTTTTACCCATATATGTATCTATATCTTTTACATTCCTTATCCAAACAACGTCAAACTTGGCACCGCACTTACTGGAGCCCGTAGCAAGACACCTGTCAAGTTTGAAATAAATCAGATGAACGGTTCGAGAGATATGCGAATAAAAGACAGACAGACAGACAGTCAGACGTTCCTGTCATTTATAGACTAGTTCATGATTGAAGTGCCACCGTCACAGCAGGGTGTATGTAAGTGAATGAGTACCCCCATAGTGGCAAGAAAGGGGCAGTACACTCACGTTTCTCTTCAGATCGTATAAATCTTTCGCCTTTTACTAAAGATTTCCGTGGAGAGGAACAATCTGAGTTCTCGTTAATTTTTTCATGCTCTGCCTAGTGCGGAGCTTCCTCTATTGTCAAATGAAACTATAACTCCTGCAAGGCTTCTTTTGATAACATATTGAAGCGATGCATTGTTCTTACTGATGCAATGTTGCACTTGTTCTACACGGATTCTACTTATGTGGGCATCAGGCGTCGCCTGAACCTGTGAACCGACCAACCTGTCAACCACGACGTAGCCACGCCCTAATGCATACCCTGCTTTATAGTCAAATATAAAATCAAGGAGGCCAAAATTCCACAAATGAACATCATACTGCATTGAAGATGGCTTTAAACTAGCGATTGAGACCATAAAAACATTTTGGAAACGTTTACTGAGGTTAGAAATCAAGTGAGAAGTTGGTGAATTCTCCATTGACTTGTATTGAGACGGAAGTCCTTTTGACACCAAAACGGTGGCCCCCTGGTGGCCTTTTGATAGAATGCAGTTGTAAGTTACTTCCGCGTCGGCCTCATTTCAGAGGACCGGAAACCCCCGCCTGGACGATCCGCAGCACCCTCACTGAAGGCTGTATATCAGTGACAGAGTCCCCTTACAGTTCCTGCAAAGAAGCAATACGCTCATGTTTCTCTTCAGATCGTATAAATCTTTCGCCTTTTACTAAAGATTTCCGTGGAGAGGAACAACATGAGTTTTTATGAATTTTTTGATGCCCTGCTATTTGCGGGGCTTCTATTCATGTGAAATATAAAGTATCCTACTAGTGCCTGTGCATAATCGGTTTTAGCGTGTGTTTTCACTACAAATTCAGACGACCAAACTCTAATCAATATAGCGGTTCTTTGACGCCAGCAAAATCTGGAGCGTGCAAGCAAGAGCGCACGTTAGGTCCCGCGCTGTGCTCAGTGTGCTGTGTGAGAGGGGGAGTGGCCAGCAGCTGAAGCGGCAACAGCAAATGCGTGCTTCTTTTACCCATATATGTATCTATATCTTTTACATTCCTTATCCAAACAACGTCAAACTTGGCACTGCACTTACTGGAGCCCGTAGCAAGACACCTGTCAAGTTTGAAATAAATCAGATGAACGGTTCGAGAGATATGCGAATAAAAGACAGACAGACAGACAGTCAGACGTTCCTGTCATTTATAGACTAGTTCATGATTGAAGTGCCACCGTCACAGCAGGGTGTATGTAAGTGAATGAGTACCCCCATAGTGGCAAGAAAGGGGCAGTACACTCACGTTTCTCTTCAGATCGTATAAATCTTTCGCCTTTTACTAAAGATTTCCGTGGAGAGGAACAATCTGAGTTCTCGTTAATTTTTTCATGCTCTGCCTAGTGCGGAGCTTCCTCTATTGTCAAGTGAAACTATAACTCCTGCAAGGCTTCTTTTGATAACATATTGAAGCGATGCATTGTTCTTACTGATGCAATGTTGCACTTGTTCTACACGGATTCTACTTATGTGGGCATCAGGCGTCGCCTGAACCTGTGAACCGACCAACCTGTCAACCACGACGTAGCCACGCCCTAATGCATACCCTGCTTTATAGTCAAATATAAAATCAAGGAGGCCAAAATTCCACAAATGAACATCATACTGCATTGAAGATGGCTTTAAACTAGCGATTGAGACCATAAAAACATTTTGGAAACGTTTACTGAGGTTAGAAATCAAGTGAGAAGTTGGTGAATTCTCCATTGACTTGTATTGAGACGGAAGTCCTTTTGACACCAAAACGGTGGCCCCCTGGTGGCCTTTTGATAGAATGCAGTTGTAAGTTACTTCCGCGTCGGCCTCATTTCAGAGGACCGGAAACCCCCGCCTGGACGATCCGCAGCACCCTCACTGAAGGCTGTATATCAGTGACAGAGTCCCCTTACAGTTCCTGCAAAGAAGCAATACGCTCATGTTTCTCTTCAGATCGTATAAATCTTTCGCCTTTTACTAAAGATTTCCGTGGAGAGGAACAACATGAGTTTTTATGAATTTTTTGATGCCCTGCTATTTGCAGGGCTTCTATTCATGTGAAATATAAAGTATCCTACTAGTGCCTGTGCATAATCGGTTTTAGCGTGTGTTTTCACTACAAATTCAGACGACCAAACTCTAATCAATATAGCGGTTCTTTGACGCCAGCAAAATCTGGAGCGTGCAAGCAAGAGCGCACGTTAGGTCCCGCGCTGTGCTCAGTGTGCTGTGTGAGAGGGGGAGTGGCCAGCAGCTGAAGCGGCAACAGCAAATGCGTGCTTCTTTTACCCATATATGTATCTATATCTTTTACATTCCTTATCCAAACAACGTCAAACTTTGCACTGCACTTACTGGAGCCCGTAGCAAGACACCTGTCAAGTTTGAAATAAATCAGATGAACGGTTCGAGAGATATGCGAATAAAAGACAGACAGACAGACAGTCAGACGTTCCTGTCATTTATAGACTAGTTCATGATTGAAGTGCCACCGTCACAGCAGGGTGTATGTAAGTGAATGAGTACCCCCATAGTGGCAAGAAAGGGGCAGTACACTCACGTTTCTCTTCAGATCGTATAAATCTTTCGCCTTTTACTAAAGATTTCCGTGGAGAGGAACAATCTGAGTTCTCGTTAATTTTTTCATGCTCTGCCTAGTGCGGAGCTTCCTCTATTGTCAAATGAAACTATAACTCCTGCAAGGCTTCTTTTGATAACATATTGAAGCGATGCATTGTTCTTACTGATGCAATGTTGCACTTGTTCTACACGGATTCTACTTATGTGGGCATCAGGCGTCGCCTGAACCTGTGAACCGACCAACCTGTCAACCACGACGTAGCCACGCCCTAATGCATACCCTGCTTTATCGTCAAATATAAAATCAAGGAGGCCAAAATTCCACAAATGAACATCATACTGCATTGAAGAAGGCTTTAAACTAGCGATTGAGACCATAAACACATTTTGGAAACGTTTACTGAGGTTAGAAATCAAGTGAGAAGTTGGTGAATTCTCCATTGACTTGTATTGAGACGGAAGTCCTTTTGACACCAAAACGGTGGCCCCCTGGTGGCCTTTTGATAGAATGCAGTTGTAAGTTACTTCCGCGTCGGCCTCATTTCAGAGGACCGGAAACCCCCGCCTGGACGATCCGCAGCACCCTCACTGAAGGCTGTATATCAGTGACAGATTCCCCTTACAGTTCCTGCAAAGAAGCAATACGCTCATGTTTCTCTTCAGATCGTATAAATCTTTCGCCTTTTACTAAAGATTTCCGTGGAGAGGAACAACATGAGTTTTTATGAATTTTTTGATGCCCTGCTATTTGCGGGGCTTCTATTCATGTGAAATATAAAGTATCCTACTAGTGCCTGTGCATAATCGGTTTTAGCGTGTGTTTTCACTACAAATTCAGACGACCAAATTCTAATCAATATAGCGGTTCTTTGACGCCAGCAAAATCTGGAGCGTGCAAGCAAGAGCGCACGTTAGGTCCCGCGCTGTGCTCAGTGTGCTGTGTGAGAGGGGGAGTGGCCAGCGGCTGAAGCGGCAACAGCAAATGCGTGCTTCTTTTACCCATATATGTATCTATATATTTTACATTCCTTATCCAAACAACGTCAAACTTGGCACCGCACTTACTGGAGCCCGTAGCAAGACACCTGTCAAGTTTGAAATAAATCAGATGAATGGTTCGAGAGATGTGCGAATAACAGACAGACAGACAGACGTTCCTGTCATTTATAGACTAGTTCATGATTGAAGTGCCACCGTCACAGCAGGGTGTATGTAAGTGAATGAGTACCCCCATAGTGGCAAGAAAGGGGCAGTACACTCACGTTTCTCTTCAGATCGTATAAATCTTTCGCCTTTTACTAAAGATTTCCGTGGAGAGGAACAATCTGAGTTCTCGTTAATTTTTTCATGCTCTGCCTAGTGCGGAGCTTCCTCTATTGTCAAATGAAACTATAACTCCTGCAAGGCTTCTTTTGATAACATATTGAAGCGATGCATTGTTCTTACTGATGCAATGTTGCACTTGTTCTACACGGATTCTACTTATGTGGGCATCAGGCGTCGCCTGAACCTGTGAACCGACCAACCTGTCAACCACGACGTAGCCACGCCCTAATGCATACCCTGCTTTATCGTCAAATATAAAATCAAGGAGGCCAAAATTCCACAAATGAACATCATACTGCATTGAAGAAGGCTTTAAACTAGCGATTGAGACCATAAACACATTTTGGAAACGTTTACTGAGGTTAGAAATCAAGTGAGAAGTTGGTGAATTCTCCATTGACTTGTATTGAGACGGAAGTCCTTTTGACACCAAAACGGTGGCCCCCTGGTGGCCTTTTGATAGAATGCAGTTGTAAGTTACTTCCGCGTCGGCCTCATTTCAGAGGACCGGAAACCCCCGCCTGGACGATCCGCAGCACCCTCACTGAAGGCTGTATATCAGTGACAGACTCCCCTTACAGTTCCTGCAAAGAAGCAATACGCTCATGTTTCTCTTCAGATCGTATAAATCTTTCGCCTTTTACTAAAGATTTCCGTGGAGAGGAACAACATGAGTTTTTATGAATTTTTTGATGCCCTGCTATTTGCGGGGCTTCTATTCATGTGAAATATAAAGTATCCTACTAGTGCCTGTGCATAATCGGTTTTAGCGTGTGTTTTCACTACAAATTCAGACGACCAAACTCTAATCAATATAGCGGTTCTTTGACGCCAGCAAAATCTGGAGCGTGCAAGCAAGAGCGCACGTTAGGTCCCGCGCTGTGCTCACTGTGCTGTGTGAGAGGGGGAGTGGCCAGCGGCTGAAGCGGCAACAGCAAATGCGTGCTTCTTTTACCCATATATGTATCTATATATTTTACATTCCTTATCCAAACAACGTCAAACTTGGCACCGCACTTACTGGAGCCCGTAGCAAGACACCTGTCAAGTTTGAAATAAATCAGATGAACGGTTCGAGAGATGTGCGAATAACAGACAGACAGACAGACAGACAGACAGTCAGACGTTCCTGTCATTTATAGACTAGTTCATGATTGAAGTGCCACCGTCACAGCAGGGTGTATGTAAGTGAATGAGTACCCCCATAGTGGCAAGAAAGGGGCAGTACACTCACGTTTCTCTTCAGATCGTATAAATCTTTCGCCTTTTACTAAAGATTTCCGTGGAGAGGAACAATCTGAGTTCTCGTTAATTTTTTCATGCTCTGCCTAGTGCGGAGCTTCCTCTATTGTCAAATGAAACTATAACTCCTGCAAGGCTTCTTTTGATAACATATTGAAGCGATGCATTGTTCTTACTGATGCAATGTTGCACTTGTTCTACACGGATTCTACTTATGTGGGCATCAGGCGTCGCCTGAACCTGTGAACCGACCAACCTGTCAACCACGACGTAGCCACGCCCTAATGCATACCCTGCTTTATCGTCAAATATAAAATCAAGGAGGCCAAAATTCCACAAATGAACATCATACTGCATTGAAGAAGGCTTTAAACTAGCGATTGAGACCATAAACACATTTTGGAAACGTTTACTGAGGTTAGAAATCAAGTGAGAAGTTGGTGAATTCTCCATTGACTTGTATTGAGACGGAAGTCCTTTTGACACCAAAACGGTGGCCCCCTGGTGGCCTTTTGATAGAATGCAGTTGTAAGTTACTTCCGCGTCGGCCTCATTTCAGAGGACCGGAAACCCCCGCCTGGACGATCCGCAGCACCCTCACTGAAGGCTGTATATCAGTGACAGATTCCCCTTACAGTTCCTGCAAAGAAGCAATACGCTCATGTTTCTCTTCAGATCGTATAAATCTTTCGCCTTTTACTAAAGATTTCCGTGGAGAGGAACAACATGAGTTTTTATGAATTTTTTGATGCCCTGCTATTTGCGGGGCTTCTATTCATGTGAAATATAAAGTATCCTACTAGTGCCTGTGCATAATCGGTTTTAGCGTGTGTTTTCACTACAAATTCAGACGACCAAATTCTAATCAATATAGCGGTTCTTTGACGCCAGCAAAATCTGGAGCGTGCAAGCAAGAGCGCACGTTAGGTCCCGCGCTGTGCTCAGTGTGCTGTGTGAGAGGGGGAGTGGCCAGCGGCTGAAGCGGCAACAGCAAATGCGTGCTTCTTTTACCCATATATGTATCTATATATTTTACATTCCTTATCCAAACAACGTCAAACTTGGCACCGCACTTACTGGAGCCCGTAGCAAGACACCTGTCAAGTTTGAAATAAATCAGATGAATGGTTCGAGAGATGTGCGAATAACAGACAGACAGACAGACGTTCCTGTCATTTATAGACTAGTTCATGATTGAAGTGCCACCGTCACAGCAGGGTGTATGTAAGTGAATGAGTACCCCCATAGTGGCAAGAAAGGGGCAGTACACTCACGTTTCTCTTCAGATCGTATAAATCTTTCGCCTTTTACTAAAGATTTCCGTGGAGAGGAACAATCTGAGTTCTCGTTAATTTTTTCATGCTCTGCCTAGTGCGGAGCTTCCTCTATTGTCAAATGAAACTATAACTCCTGCAAGGCTTCTTTTGATAACATATTGAAGCGATGCATTGTTCTTACTGATGCAATGTTGCACTTGTTCTACACGGATTCTACTTATGTGGGCATCAGGCGTCGCCTGAACCTGTGAACCGACCAACCTGTCAACCACGACGTAGCCACGCCCTAATGCATACCCTGCTTTATCGTCAAATATAAAATCAAGGAGGCCAAAATTCCACAAATGAACATCATACTGCATTGAAGAAGGCTTTAAACTAGCGATTGAGACCATAAACACATTTTGGAAACGTTTACTGAGGTTAGAAATCAAGTGAGAAGTTGGTGAATTCTCCATTGACTTGTATTGAGACGGAAGTCCTTTTGACACCAAAACGGTGGCCCCCTGGTGGCCTTTTGATAGAATGCAGTTGTAAGTTACTTCCGCGTCGGCCTCATTTCAGAGGACCGGAAACCCCCGCCTGGACGATCCGCAGCACCCTCACTGAAGGCTGTATATCAGTGACAGACTCCCCTTACAGTTCCTGCAAAGAAGCAATACGCTCATGTTTCTCTTCAGATCGTATAAATCTTTCGCCTTTTACTAAAGATTTCCGTGGAGAGGAACAACATGAGTTTTTATGAATTTTTTGATGCCCTGCTATTTGCGGGGCTTCTATTCATGTGAAATATAAAGTATCCTACTAGTGCCTGTGCATAATCGGTTTTAGCGTGTGTTTTCACTACAAATTCAGACGACCAAACTCTAATCAATATAGCGGTTCTTTGACGCCAGCAAAATCTGGAGCGTGCAAGCAAGAGCGCACGTTAGGTCCCGCGCTGTGCTCACTGTGCTGTGTGAGAGGGGGAGTGGCCAGCGGCTGAAGCGGCAACAGCAAATGCGTGCTTCTTTTACCCATATATGTATCTATATATTTTACATTCCTTATCCAAACAACGTCAAACTTGGCACCGCACTTACTGGAGCCCGTAGCAAGACACCTGTCAAGTTTGAAATAAATCAGATGAACGGTTCGAGAGATGTGCGAATAACAGACAGACAGACAGACAGACAGACAGTCAGACGTTCCTGTCATTTATAGACTAGTTCATGATTGAAGTGCCACCGTCACAGCAGGGTGTATGTAAGTGAATGAGTACCCCCATAGTGGCAAGAAAGGGGCAGTACACTCACGTTTCTCTTCAGATCGTATAAATCTTTCGCCTTTTACTAAAGATTTCCGTGGAGAGGAACAATCTGAGTTCTCGTTAATTTTTTCATGCTCTGCCTAGTGCGGAGCTTCCTCTATTGTCAAATGAAACTATAACTCCTGCAAGGCTTCTTTTGATAACATATTGAAGCGATGCATTGTTCTTACTGATGCAATGTTGCACTTGTTCTACACGGATTCTACTTATGTGGGCATCAGGCGTCGCCTGAACCTGTGAACCGACCAACCTGTCAACCACGACGTAGCCACGCCCTAATGCATACCCTGCTTTATCGTCAAATATAAAATCAAGGAGGCCAAAATTCCACAAATGAACATCATACTGCATTGAAGAAGGCTTTAAACTAGCGATTGAGACCATAAACACATTTTGGAAACGTTTACTGAGGTTAGAAATCAAGTGAGAAGTTGGTGAATTCTCCATTGACTTGTATTGAGACGGAAGTCCTTTTGACACCAAAACGGTGGCCCCCTGGTGGCCTTTTGATAGAATGCAGTTGTAAGTTACTTCCGCGTCGGCCTCATTTCAGAGGACCGGAAACCCCCGCCTGGACGATCCGCAGCACCCTCACTGAAGGCTGTATATCAGTGACAGATTCCCCTTACAGTTCCTGCAAAGAAGCAATACGCTCATGTTTCTCTTCAGATCGTATAAATCTTTCGCCTTTTACTAAAGATTTCAGTGGAGAGGAACAACATGAGTTTTTATGAATTTTTTGATGCCCTGCTATTTGCGGGGCTTCTATTCATGTGAAATATAAAGTATCCTACTAGTGCCTGTGCATAATCGGTTTTAGCGTGTGTTTTCACTACAAATTCAGACGACCAAATTCTAATCAATATAGCGGTTCTTTGACGCCAGCAAAATCTGGAGCGTGCAAGCAAGAGCGCACGTTAGGTCCCGCGCTGTGCTCAGTGTGCTGTGTGAGAGGGGGAGTGGCCAGCGGCTGAAGCGGCAACAGCAAATGCGTGCTTCTTTTACCCATATATGTATCTATATATTTTACATTCCTTATCCAAACAACGTCAAACTTGGCACCGCACTTACTGGAGCCCGTAGCAAGACACCTGTCAAGTTTGAAATAAATCAGATGAATGGTTCGAGAGATGTGCGAATAACAGACAGACAGACAGACAGACAGACAGACAGACAGACAGACAGACGTTCCTGTCATTTATAGACTAGTTCATGATTGAAGTGCCACCGTCACAGCAGGGTGTATGTAAGTGAATGAGTACCCCCATAGTGGCAAGAAAGGGGCAGTACACTCACGTTTCTCTTCAGATCGTATAAATCTTTCGCCTTTTACTAAAGATTTCCGTGGAGAGGAACAATCTGAGTTCTCGTTAATTTTTTCATGCTCTGTCTAGTGCGGAGCTTCCTCTATTGTCAAATGAAACTATAACTCCTGCAAGGCTTCTTTTGATAACATATTGAAGCGATGCATTGTTCTTACTGATGCAATGTTGCACTTGTTCTACACGGATTCTACTTATGTGGGCATCAGGCGTCGCCTGAACCTGTGAACCGACCAACCTGTCAACCACGACGTAGCCACGCCCTAATGCATACCCTGCTTTATCGTCAAATATAAAATCAAGGAGGCCAAAATTCCACAAATGAACATCATACTGCATTGAAGAAGGCTTTAAACTAGCGATTGAGACCATAAACACATTTTGGAAACGTTTACTGAGGTTAGAAATCAAGTGAGAAGTTGGTGAATTCTCCATTGACTTGTATTGAGACGGAAGTCCTTTTGACACCAAAACGGTGGCCCCCTGGTGGCCTTTTGATAGAATGCAGTTGTAAGTTACTTCCGCGTCGGCCTCATTTCAGAGGACCGGAAACCCCCGCCTGGACGATCCGCAGCACCCTCACTGAAGGCTGTATATCAGTGACAGATTCCCCTTACAGTTCCTGCAAAGAAGCAATACGCTCATGTTTCTCTTCAGATCGTATAAATCTTTCGCCTTTTACTAAAGATTTCCGTGGAGAGGAACAACATGAGTTTTTATGAATTTTTTGATGCCCTGCTATTTGCGGGGCTTCTATTCATGTGAAATATAAAGTATCCTACTAGTGCCTGTGCATAATCGGTTTTAGCGTGTGTTTTCACTACAAATTCAGACGACCAAATTCTAATCAATATAGCGGTTCTTTGACGCCAGCAAAATCTGGAGCGTGCAAGCAAGAGCGCACGTTAGGTCCCGCGCTGTGCTCAGTGTGCTGTGTGAGAGGGGGAGTGGCCAGCGGCTGAAGCGGCAACAGCAAATGCGTGCTTCTTTTACCCATATATGTATCTATATATTTTACATTCCTTATCCAAACAACGTCAAACTTGGCACCGCACTTACTGGAGCCCGTAGCAAGACACCTGTCAAGTTTGAAATAAATCAGATGAATGGTTCGAGAGATGTGCGAATAACAGACAGACAGACAGACAGACAGACAGACAGACAGACGTTCCTGTCATTTATAGACTAGTTCATGATTGAAGTGCCACCGTCACAGCAGGGTGTATGTAAGTGAATGAGTACCCCCATAGTGGCAAGAAAGGGGCAGTACACTCACGTTTCTCTTCAGATCGTATAAATCTTTCGCCTTTTACTAAAGATTTCCGTGGAGAGGAACAATCTGAGTTCTCGTTAATTTTTTCATGCTCTGCCTAGTGCGGAGCTTCCTCTATTGTCAAATGAAACTATAACTCCTGCAAGGCTTCTTTTGATAACATATTGAAGCGATGCATTGTTCTTACTGATGCAATGTTGCACTTGTTCTACACGGATTCTACTTATGTGGGCATCAGGCGTCGCCTGAACCTGTGAACCGACCAACCTGTCAACCACGACGTAGCCACGCCCTAATGCATACCCTGCTTTATCGTCAAATATAAAATCAAGGAGGCCAAAATTCCACAAATGAACATCATACTGCATTGAAGAAGGCTTTAAACTAGCGATTGAGACCATAAACACATTTTGGAAACGTTTACTGAGGTTAGAAATCAAGTGAGAAGTTGGTGAATTCTCCATTGACTTGTATTGAGACGGAAGTCCTTTTGACACCAAAACGGTGGCCCCCTGGTGGCCTTTTGATAGAATGCAGTTGTAAGTTACTTCCGCGTCGGCCTCATTTCAGAGGACCGGAAACCCCCGCCTGGACGATCCGCAGCACCCTCACTGAAGGCTGTATATCAGTGACAGACTCCCCTTACAGTTCCTGCAAAGAAGCAATACGCTCATGTTTCTCTTCAGATCGTATAAATCTTTCGCCTTTTACTAAAGATTTCCGTGGAGAGGAACAACATGAGTTTTTATGAATTTTTTGATGCCCTGCTATTTGCGGGGCTTCTATTCATGTGAAATATAAAGTATCCTACTAGTGCCTGTGCATAATCGGTTTTAGCGTGTGTTTTCACTACAAATTCAGACGACCAAACTCTAATCAATATAGCGGTTCTTTGACGCCAGCAAAATCTGGAGCGTGCAAGCAAGAGCGCACGTTAGGTCCCGCGCTGTGCTCAGTGTGCTGTGTGAGAGGGGGAGTGGCCAGCAGCTGAAGCGGCAACAGCAAATGCGTGCTTCTTTTACCCATATATGTATCTATATCTTTTACATTCCTTATCCAAACAACGTCAAACTTTGCACTGCACTTACTGGAGCCCGTAGCAAGACACCTGTCAAGTTTGAAATAAATCAGATGAACGGTTCGAGAGATATGCGAATAAAAGACAGACAGACAGACAGTCAGACGTTCCTGTCATTTATAGACTAGTTCATGATTGAAGTGCCACCGTCACAGCAGGGTGTATGTAAGTGAATGAGTACCCCCATAGTGGCAAGAAAGGGGCAGTACACTCACGTTTCTCTTCAGATCGTATAAATCTTTCGCCTTTTACTAAAGATTTCCGTGGAGAGGAACAATCTGAGTTCTCGTTAATTTTTTCATGCTCTGCCTAGTGCGGAGCTTCCTCTATTGTCAAATGAAACTATAACTCCTGCAAGGCTTCTTTTGATAACATATTGAAGCGATGCATTGTTCTTACTGATGCAATGTTGCACTTGTTCTACACGGATTCTACTTATGTGGGCATCAGGCGTCGCCTGAACCTGTGAACCGACCAACCTGTCAACCACGACGTAGCCACGCCCTAATGCATACCCTGCTTTATCGTCAAATATAAAATCAAGGAGGCCAAAATTCCACAAATGAACATCATACTGCATTGAAGAAGGCTTTAAACTAGCGATTGAGACCATAAACACATTTTGGAAACGTTTACTGAGGTTAGAAATCAAGTGAGAAGTTGGTGAATTCTCCATTGACTTGTATTGAGACGGAAGTCCTTTTGACACCAAAACGGTGGCCCCCTGGTGGCCTTTTGATAGAATGCAGTTGTAAGTTACTTCCGCGTCGGCCTCATTTCAGAGGACCGGAAACCCCCGCCTGGACGATCCGCAGCACCCTCACTGAAGGCTGTATATCAGTGACAGACTCCCCTTACAGTTCCTGCAAAGAAGCAATACGCTCATGTTTCTCTTCAGATCGTATAAATCTTTCGCCTTTTACTAAAGATTTCCGTGGAGAGGAACAACATGAGTTTTTATGAATTTTTTGATGCCCTGCTATTTGCGGGGCTTCTATTCATGTGAAATATAAAGTATCCTACTAGTGCCTGTGCATAATCGGTTTTAGCGTGTGTTTTCACTACAAATTCAGACGACCAAATTCTAATCAATATAGCGGTTCTTTGACGCCAGCAAAATCTGGAGCGTGCAAGCAAGAGCGCACGTTAGGTCCCGCGCTGTGCTCAGTGTGCTGTGTGAGAGGGGGAGTGGCCAGCGGCTGAAGCGGCAACAGCAAATGCGTGCTTCTTTTACCCATATATGTATCTATATCTTTTACGTTCCTTATCCAAACAACGTCAAACTTGGCACCGCACTTACTGGAGCCCGTAGCAAGACACCTGTCAAGTTTGAAATAAATCAGATGAACGGTTCGAGAGATGTGCGAATAACAGACAGACAGACAGACAGTCAGACGTTCCTGTCATTTATAGACTAGTTCATGATTGAAGTGCCACCGTCACAGCAGGGTGTATGTAAGTGAATGAGTACCCCCATAGTGGCAAGAAAGGGGCAGTACACTCACGTTTCTCTTCAGATCGTATAAATCTTTCGCCTTTTACTAAAGATTTCCGTGGAGAGGAACAATCTGAGTTCTCGTTAATTTTTTCATGCTCTGCCTAGTGCGGAGCTTCCTCTATTGTCAAATGAAACTATAACTCCTGCAAGGCTTCTTTTGATAACATATTGAAGCGATGCATTGTTCTTACTGATGCAATGTTGCACTTGTTCTACACGGATTCTACTTATGTGGGCATCAGGCGTCGCCTGAACCTGTGAACCGACCAACCTGTCAACCACGACGTAGCCACGCCCTAATGCATACCCTGCTTTATCGTCAAATATAAAATCAAGGAGGCCAAAATTCCACAAATGAACATAATACAGCATTGAAGAAGGCTTTAAACTAGCGATTGAGACCATAAACACATTTTGGAAACGTTTACTGAGGTTAGAAATCAAGTGAGAAGTTGGTGAATTCTCCATTGACTTGTATTGAGACGGAAGTCCTTTTGACACCAAAACGGTGGCCCCCTGGTGGCCTTTTGATAGAATGCAGTTGTAAGTTACTTCCGCGTCGGCCTCATTTCAGAGGACCGGAAACCCCCGCCTGGACGATCCGCAGCACCCTCACTGAAGGCTGTATATCAGTGACAGAGTGCCCTTACAGTTCCTGCAAAGAAGCAATACGCTCATGTTTCTCTTCAGATCGTATAAATCTTTCGCCTTTTACTAAAGATTTCCGTGGAGAGGAACAACATGAGTTTTTATGAATTTTTTGATACCCTGCTATTTGCGGGGCTTCTATTCATGTGAAATATAAAGTATCCTACTAGTGCCTGTGCATAATCGGTTTTAGCGTGTGTTTTCACTACAAATTCAGACGACCAAACTCTAATCAATATAGCGGTTCTTTGACGCCAGCAAAATCTGGAGCGTGCAAGCAAGAGCGCACGTTAGGTCCCGCGCTGTGCTCAGTGTGCTGTGTGAGAGGGGGAGTGGCCAGCGGCTGAAACGGCAACAGCAAATGCGTGCTTCTTTTACCCATATATGTATCTATATCTTTTACATTCCTTATCCAAACAACGTCAAACTTGGCACCGCACTTACTGGAGCCCGTAGCAAGACACCTGTCAAGTTTGAAATAAATCAGATGAACGGTTCGAGAGATATGCGAATAAAAGACAGACAGACAGACAGTCAGACGTTCCTGTCATTTATAGACTAGTTCATGATTGAAGTGCCACCGTCACAGCAGGGTGTATGTAAGTGAATGAGTACCCCCATAGTGGCAAGAAAGGGGCAGTACACTCACGTTTCTCTTCAGATCGTATAAATCTTTCGCCTTTTACTAAAGGTTTCCGTGGAGAGGAACAATCTGAGTTCTCGTTAATTTTTTCATGCTCTGCCTAGTGCGGAGCTTCCTCTATTGTCAAATGAAACTATAACTCCTGCAAGGCTTCTTTTGATAACATATTGAAGCGATGCATTGTTCTTACTGATGCAATGTTGCACTTGTTCTACACGGATTCTACTTATGTGGGCATCAGGCGTCGCCTGAACCTGTGAACCGACCAACCTGTCAACCACGACGTAGCCACGCCCTAATGCATACCCTGCTTTATAGTCAAATATAAAATCAAGGAGGCCAAAATTCCACAAATGAACATCATACTGCATTGAAGATGGCTTTAAACTAGCGATTGAGACCATAAAAACATTTTGGAAACGTTTACTGAGGTTAGAAATCAAGTGAGAAGTTGGTGAATTCTCCATTGACTTGTATTGAGACGGAAGTCCTTTTGACACCAAAACGGTGGCCCCCTGGTGGCCTTTTGATAGAATGCAGTTGTAAGTTACTTCCGCGTCGGCCTCATTTCAGAGGACCGGAAACCCCCGCCTGGACGATCCGCAGCACCCTCACTGAAGGCTGTATATCAGTGACAGAGTCCCCTTACAGTTCCTGCAAAGAAGCAATACGCTCATGTTTCTCTTCAGATCGTATAAATCTTTCGCCTTTTACTAAAGATTTCCGTGGAGAGGAACAACATGAGTTTTTATGAATTTTTTGATGCCCTGCTATTTGCGGGGCTTCTATTCATGTGAAATATAAAGTATCCTACTAGTGCCTGTGCATAATCGGTTTTAGCGTGTGTTTTCACTACAAATTCAGACGACCAAACTCTAATCAATATAGCGGTTCTTTGACGCCAGCAAAATCTGGAGCGTGCAAGCAAGAGCGCACGTTAGGTCCCGCGCTGTGCTCAGTGTGCTGTGTGAGAGGGGGAGTGGCCAGCAGCTGAAGCGGCAACAGCAAATGCGTGCTTCTTTTACCCATATATGTATCTATATCTTTTACGTTCCTTATCCAAACAACGTCAAACTTGGCACTGCACTTACTGGAGCCCGTAGCAAGACACCTGTCAAGTTTGAAATAAATCAGATGAACGGTTCGAGAGATATGCGAATAAAAGACAGACAGACAGACAGTCAGACGTTCCTGTCATTTATAGACTAGTTCATGATTGAAGTGCCACCGTCACAGCAGGGTGTATGTAAGTGAATGAGTACCCCCATAGTGGCAAGAAAGGGGCAGTACACTCACGTTTCTCTTCAGATCGTATAAATCTTTCGCCTTTTACTAAAGATTTCCGTGGAGAGGAACAATCTGAGTTCTCGTTAATTTTTTCATGCTCTGCCTAGTGCGGAGCTTCCTCTATTGTCAAGTGAAACTATAACTCCTGCAAGGCTTCTTTTGATAACATATTGAAGCGATGCATTGTTCTTACTGATGCAATGTTGCACTTGTTCTACACGGATTCTACTTATGTGGGCATCAGGCGTCGCCTGAACCTGTGAACCGACCAACCTGTCAACCACGACGTAGCCACGCCCTAATGCATACCCTGCTTTATAGTCAAATATAAAATCAAGGAGGCCAAAATTCCACAAATGAACATCATACTGCATTGAAGATGGCTTTAAACTAGCGATTGAGACCATAAAAACATTTTGGAAACGTTTACTGAGGTTAGAAATCAAGTGAGAAGTTGGTGAATTCTCCATTGACTTGTATTGAGACGGAAGTCCTTTTGACACCAAAACGGTGGCCCCCTGGTGGCCTTTTGATAGAATGCAGTTGTAAGTTACTTCCGCGTCGGCCTCATTTCAGAGGACCGGAAACCCCCGCCTGGACGATCCGCAGCACCCTCACTGAAGGCTGTATATCAGTGACAGAGTCCCCTTACAGTTCCTGCAAAGAAGCAATACGCTCATGTTTCTCTTCAGATCGTATAAATCTTTCGCCTTTTACTAAAGATTTCCGTGGAGAGGAACAACATGAGTTTTTATGAATTTTTTGATGCCCTGCTATTTGCGGGGCTTCTATTCATGTGAAATATAAAGTATCCTACTAGTGCCTGTGCATAATCGGTTTTAGCGTGTGTTTTCACTACAAATTCAGACGACCAAACTCTAATCAATATAGCGGTTCTTTGACGCCAGCAAAATCTGGAGCGTGCAAGCAAGAGCGCACGTTAGGTCCCGCGCTGTGCTCAGTGTGCTGTGTGAGAGGGGGAGTGGCCAGCGGCTGAAGCGGCAACAGCAAATGCGTGCTTCTTTTACCCATATATGTATCTATATCTTTTACATTCCTTATCCAAACAACGTCAAACTTGGCACCGCACTTACTGGAGCCCGTAGCAAGACACCTGTCAAGTTTGAAATAAATCAGATGAACGGTTCGAGAGATATGCGAATAAAAGACAGACAGACAGACAGTCAGACGTTCCTGTCATTTATAGACTAGTTCATGATTGAAGTGCCACCGTCACAGCAGGGTGTATGTAAGTGAATGAGTACCCCCATAGTGGCAAGAAAGGGGCAGTACACTCACGTTTCTCTTCAGATCGTATAAATCTTTCGCCTTTTACTAAAGATTTCCGTGGAGAGGAACAATCTGAGTTCTCGTTAATTTTTTCATGCTCTGCCTAGTGCGGAGCTTCCTCTATTGTCAAATGAAACTATAACTCCTGCAAGGCTTCTTTTGATAACATATTGAAGCGATGCATTGTTCTTACTGATGCAATGTTGCACTTGTTCTACACGGATTCTACTTATGTGGGCATCAGGCGTCGCCTGAACCTGTGAACCGACCAACCTGTCAACCACGACGTAGCCACGCCCTAATGCATACCCTGCTTTATAGTCAAATATAAAATCAAGGAGGCCAAAATTCCACAAATGAACATCATACTGCATTGAAGATGGCTTTAAACTAGCGATTGAGACCATAAAAACATTTTGGAAACGTTTACTGAGGTTAGAAATCAAGTGAGAAGTTGGTGAATTCTCCATTGACTTGTATTGAGACGGAAGTCCTTTTGACACCAAAACGGTGGCCCCCTGGTGGCCTTTTGATAGAATGCAGTTGTAAGTTACTTCCGCGTCGGCCTCATTTCAGAGGACCGGAAACCCCCGCCTGGACGATCCGCAGCACCCTCACTGAAGGCTGTATATCAGTGACAGAGTCCCCTTACAGTTCCTGCAAAGAAGCAATACGCTCATGTTTCTCTTCAGATCGTATAAATCTTTCGCCTTTTACTAAAGATTTCCGTGGAGAGGAACAACATGAGTTTTTATGAATTTTTTGATGCCCTGCTATTTGCGGGGCTTCTATTCATGTGAAATATAAAGTATCCTACTAGTGCCTGTGCATAATCGGTTTTAGCGTGTGTTTTCACTACAAATTCAGACGACCAAACTCTAATCAATATAGCGGTTCTTTGACGCCAGCAAAATCTGGAGCGTGCAAGCAAGAGCGCACGTTAGGTCCCGCGCTGTGCTCAGTGTGCTGTGTGAGAGGGGGAGTGGCCAGCAGCTGAAGCGGCAACAGCAAATGCGTGCTTCTTTTACCCATATATGTATCTATATCTTTTACGTTCCTTATCCAAACAACGTCAAACTTGGCACTGCACTTACTGGAGCCCGTAGCAAGACACCTGTCAAGTTTGAAATAAATCAGATGAACGGTTCGAGAGATATGCGAATAAAAGACAGACAGACAGACAGTCAGACGTTCCTGTCATTTATAGACTAGTTCATGATTGAAGTGCCACCGTCACAGCAGGGTGTATGTAAGTGAATGAGTACCCCCATAGTGGCAAGAAAGGGGCAGTACACTCACGTTTCTCTTCAGATCGTATAAATCTTTCGCCTTTTACTAAAGATTTCCGTGGAGAGGAACAATCTGAGTTCTCGTTAATTTTTTCATGCTCTGCCTAGTGCGGAGCTTCCTCTATTGTCAAGTGAAACTATAACTCCTGCAAGGCTTCTTTTGATAACATATTGAAGCGATGCATTGTTCTTACTGATGCAATGTTGCACTTGTTCTACACGGATTCTACTTATGTGGGCATCAGGCGTCGCCTGAACCTGTGAACCGACCAACCTGTCAACCACGACGTAGCCACGCCCTAATGCATACCCTGCTTTATAGTCAAATATAAAATCAAGGAGGCCAAAATTCCACAAATGAACATCATACTGCATTGAAGATGGCTTTAAACTAGCGATTGAGACCATAAAAACATTTTGGAAACGTTTACTGAGGTTAGAAATCAAGTGAGAAGTTGGTGAATTCTCCATTGACTTGTATTGAGACGGAAGTCCTTTTGACACCAAAACGGTGGCCCCCTGGTGGCCTTTTGATAGAATGCAGTTGTAAGTTACTTCCGCGTCGGCCTCATTTCAGAGGACCGGAAACCCCCGCCTGGACGATCCGCAGCACCCTCACTGAAGGCTGTTTATCAGTGACAGAGTCCCCTTACAGTTCCTGCAAAGAAGCAATACGCTCATGTTTCTCTTCAGATCGTATAAATCTTTCGCCTTTTACTAAAGATTTCCGTGGAGAGGAACAACATGAGTTTTTATGAATTTTTTGATGCCCTGCTATTTGCGGGGCTTCTATTCATGTGAAATATAAAGTATCCTACTAGTGCCTGTGCATAATCGGTTTTAGCGTGTGTTTTCACTACAAATTCAGACGACCAAACTCTAATCAATATAGCGGTTCTTTGACGCCAGCAAAATCTGGAGCGTGCAAGCAAGAGCGCACGTTAGGTCCCGCGCTGTGCTCAGTGTGCTGTGTGAGAGGGGGAGTGGCCAGCGGCTGAAGCGGCAACAGCAAATGCGTGCTTCTTTTACCCATATATGTATCTATATCTTTTACATTCCTTATCCAAACAACGTCAAACTTGGCACCGCACTTACTGGAGCCCGTAGCAAGACACCTGTCAAGTTTGAAATAAATCAGATGAACGGTTCGAGAGATATGCGAATAAAAGACAGACAGACAGACAGTCAGACGTTCCTGTCATTTATAGACTAGTTCATGATTGAAGTGCCACCGTCACAGCAGGGTGTATGTAAGTGAATGAGTACCCCCATAGTGGCAAGAAAGGGGCAGTACACTCACGTTTCTCTTCAGATCGTATAAATCTTTCGCCTTTTACTAAAGATTTCCGTGGAGAGGAACAATCTGAGTTCTCGTTAATTTTTTCATGCTCTGCCTAGTGCGGAGCTTCCTCTATTGTCAAATGAAACTATAACTCCTGCAAGGCTTCTTTTGATAACATATTGAAGCGATGCATTGTTCTTACTGATGCAATGTTGCACTTGTTCTACACGGATTCTACTTATGTGGGCATCAGGCGTCGCCTGAACCTGTGAACCGACCAACCTGTCAACCACGACGTAGCCACGCCCTAATGCATACCCTGCTTTATAGTCAAATATAAAATCAAGGAGGCCAAAATTCCACAAATGAACATCATACTGCATTGAAGATGGCTTTAAACTAGCGATTGAGACCATAAAAACATTTTGGAAACGTTTACTGAGGTTAGAAATCAAGTGAGAAGTTGGTGAATTCTCCATTGACTTGTATTGAGACGGAAGTCCTTTTGACACCAAAACGGTGGCCCCCTGGTGGCCTTTTGATAGAATGCAGTTGTAAGTTACTTCCGCGTCGGCCTCATTTCAGAGGACCGGAAACCCCCGCCTGGACGATCCGCAGCACCCTCACTGAAGGCTGTATATCAGTGACAGAGTCCCCTTACAGTTCCTGCAAAGAAGCAATACGCTCATGTTTCTCTTCAGATCGTATAAATCTTTCGCCTTTTACTAAAGATTTCCGTGGAGAGGAACAACATGAGTTTTTATGAATTTTTTGATGCCCTGCTATTTGCGGGGCTTCTATTCATGTGAAATATAAAGTATCCTACTAGTGCCTGTGCATAATCGGTTTTAGCGTGTGTTTTCACTACAAATTCAGACGACCAAATTCTAATCAATATAGCGGTTCTTTGACGCCAGCAAAATCTGGAGCGTGCAAGCAAGAGCGCACGTTAGGTCCCGCGCTGTGCTCAGTGTGCTGTGTGAGAGGGGGAGTGGCCAGCGGCTGAAGCGGCAACAGCAAATGCGTGCTTCTTTTACCCATATATGTATCTATATCTTTTACATTCCTTATCCAAACAACGTCAAACTTGGCACCGCACTTACTGGAGCCCGTAGCAAGACACCTGTCAAGTTTGAAATAAATCAGATGAACGGTTCGAGAGATATGCGAATAAAAGACAGACAGACAGACAGTCAGACGTTCCTGTCATTTATAGACTAGTTCATGATTGAAGTGCCACCGTCACAGCAGGGTGTATGTAAGTGAATGAGTACCCCCATAGTGGCAAGAAAGGGGCAGTACACTCACGTTTCTCTTCAGATCGTATAAATCTTTCGCCTTTTACTAAAGATTTCCGTGGAGAGGAACAATCTGAGTTCTCGTTAATTTTTTCATGCTCTGCCTAGTGCGGAGCTTCCTCTATTGTCAAATGAAACTATAACTCCTGCAAGGCTTCTTTTGATAACATATTGAAGCGATGCATTGTTCTTACTGATGCAATGTTGCACTTGTTCTACACGGATTCTACTTATGTGGGCATCAGGCGTCGCCTGAACCTGTGAACCGACCAACCTGTCAACCACGACGTAGCCACGCCCTAATGCATACCCTGCTTTATCGTCAAATATAAAATCAAGGAAGCCAAAATTCCACAAATGAACATCATACTGCATTGAAGAAGGCTTTAAACTAGCGATTGAGACCATAAACACATTTTGGAAACGTTTACTGAGGTTAGAAATCAAGTGAGAAGTTGGTGAATTCTCCATTGACTTGTATTGAGACGGAAGTCCTTTTGACACCAAAACGGTGGCCCCCTGGTGGCCTTTTGATAGAATGCAGTTGTAAGTTACTTCCGCGTCGGCCTCATTTCAGAGGACCGGAAACCCCCGCCTGGACGATCCGCAGCACCCTCACTGAAGGCTGTATATCAGTGACAGAGTCCCCTTACAGTTCCTGCAAAGAAGCAATGCGCTCATGTTTCTCTTCAGATCGTATAAATCTTTCGCCTTTTACTAAAGATTTCCGTGGAGAGGAACAACATGAGTTTTTATGAATTTTTTGATGCCCTGCTATTTGCGGGGCTTCTATTCATGTGAAATATAAAGTATCCTACTAGTGCAGTGCATAATCGGCTTTAGCGTGTGTTTTCACTACAAATTCAGACGACCAAACTCTAATCAATATAGCGGTTCTTTGACGCCAGCAGAATCTGGAGCGTGCAAGCAAGAGCGCACGTTAGGTCCCGCGCTGTGCTCAGTGTGCTGTGTGAGAGGGGGAGTGGCCAGCAGCTGAAGCGGCAACAGCAAATGCGTGCTTCTTTTACCCATATATGTATCTATATCTTTTACATTCCTTATCCAAACAACGTCAAACTTGGCACTGCACTTACTGGAGCCCGTAGCAAGACACCTGTCAAGTTTGAAATAAATCAGATGAACGGTTCGAGAGATATGCGAATAAAAGACAGACAGACAGACAGTCAGACGTTCCTGTCATTTATAGACTAGTTCATGATTGAAGTGCCACCGTCACAGCAGGGTGTATGTAAGTGAATGAGTACCCCCATAGTGGCAAGAAAGGGGCAGTACACTCACGTTTCTCTTCAGATCGTATAAATCTTTCGCCTTTTACTAAAGATTTCCGTGGAGAGGAACAATCTGAGTTCTCGTTAATTTTTTCATGCTCTGCCTAGTGCGGAGCTTCCTCTATTGTCAAGTGAAACTATAACTCCTGCAAGGCTTCTTTTGATAACATATTGAAGCGATGCATTGTTCTTACTGATGCAATGTTGCACTTGTTCTACACGGATTCTACTTATGTGGGCATCAGGCGTCGCCTGAACCTGTGAACCGACCAACCTGTCAACCACGACGTAGCCACGCCCTAATGCATACCCTGCTTTATAGTCAAATATAAAATCAAGGAGGCCAAAATTCCACAAATGAACATCATACTGCATTGAAGATGGCTTTAAACTAGCGATTGAGACCATAAAAACATTTTGGAAACGTTTACTGAGGTTAGAAATCAAGTGAGAAGTTGGTGAATTCTCCATTGACTTGTATTGAGACGGAAGTCCTTTTGACACCAAAACGGTGGCCCCCTGGTGGCCTTTTGATAGAATGCAGTTGTAAGTTACTTCCGCGTCGGCCTCATTTCAGAGGACCGGAAACCCCCGCCTGGACGATCCGCAGCACCCTCACTGAAGGCTGTATATCAGTGACAGAGTCCCCTTACAGTTCCTGCAAAGAAGCAATACGCTCATGTTTCTCTTCAGATCGTATAAATCTTTCGCCTTTTACTAAAGATTTCCGTGGAGAGGAACAACATGAGTTTTTATGAATTTTTTGATGCCCTGCTATTTGCGGGGCTTCTATTCATGTGAAATATAAAGTATCCTACTAGTGCCTGTGCATAATCGGTTTTAGCGTGTGTTTTCACTACAAATTCAGACGACCAAACTCTAATCAATATAGCGGTTCTTTGATGCCAGCAAAATCTGGAGCGTGCAAGCAAGAGCGCACGTTAGGTCCCGCGCTGTGCTCAGTGTGCTGTGTGAGAGGGGGAGTGGCCAGCGGCTGAAGCGGCAACAGCAAATGCGTGCTTCTTTTACCCATATATGTATCTATATCTTTTACATTCCTTATCCAAACAACGTCAAACTTGGCACCGCACTTACTGGAGCCCGTAGCAAGACACCTGTCAAGTTTGAAATAAATCAGATGAACGGTTCGAGAGATATGCGAATAAAAGACAGACAGACAGACAGTCAGACGTTCCTGTCATTTATAGACTAGTTCATGATTGAAGTGCCACCGTCACAGCAGGGTGTATGTAAGTGAATGAGTACCCCCATAGTGGCAAGAAAGGGGCAGTACACTCACGTTTCTCTTCAGATCGTATAAATCTTTCGCCTTTTACTAAAGATTTCCGTGGAGAGGAACAATCTGAGTTCTCGTTAATTTTTTCATGCTCTGCCTAGTGCGGAGCTTCCTCTATTGTCAAGTGAAACTATAACTCCTGCAAGGCTTCTTTTGATAACATATTGAAGCGATGCATTGTTCTTACTGATGCAATGTTGCACTTGTTCTACACGGATTCTACTTATGTGGGCATCAGGCGTCGCCTGAACCTGTGAACCGACCAACCTGTCAACCACGACGTAGCCACGCCCTAATGCATACCCTGCTTTATAGTCAAATATAAAATCAAGGAGGCCAAAATTCCACAAATGAACATCATACTGCATTGAAGATGGCTTTAAACTAGCGATTGAGACCATAAAAACATTTTGGAAACGTTTACTGAGGTTAGAAATCAAGTGAGAAGTTGGTGAATTCTCCATTGACTTGTATTGAGACGGAAGTCCTTTTGACACCAAAACGGTGGCCCCCTGGTGGCCTTTTGATAGAATGCAGTTGTAAGTTACTTCCGCGTCGGCCTCATTTCAGAGGACCGGAAACCCCCGCCTGGACGATCCGCAGCACCCTCACTGAAGGCTGTATATCAGTGACAGAGTCCCCTTACAGTTCCTGCAAAGAAGCAATACGCTCATGTTTCTCTTCAGATCGTATAAATCTTTCGCCTTTTACTAAAGATTTCCGTGGAGAGGAACAACATGAGTTTTTATGAATTTTTTGATGCCCTGCTATTTGCGGGGCTTCTATTCATGTGAAATATAAAGTATCCTACTAGTGCCTGTGCATAATCGGTTTTAGCGTGTGTTTTCACTACAAATTCAGACGACCAAATTCTAATCAATATAGCGGTTCTTTGACGCCAGCAAAATCTGGAGCGTGCAAGCAAGAGCGCACGTTAGGTCCCGCGCTGTGCTCAGTGTGCTGTGTGAGAGGGGGAGTGGCCAGCGGCTGAAGCGGCAACAGCAAATGCGTGCTTCTTTTACCCATATATGTATCTATATCTTTTACATTCCTTATCCAAACAACGTCAAACTTGGCACCGCACTTACTGGAGCCCGTAGCAAGACACCTGTCAAGTTTGAAATAAATCAGATGAACGGTTCGAGAGATATGCGAATAAAAGACAGACAGACAGACAGTCAGACGTTTCTGTCATTTATAGACTAGTTCATGATTGAAGTGCCACCGTCACAGCAGGGTGTATGTAAGTGAATGAGTACCCCCATAGTGGCAAGAAAGGGGCAGTACACTCACGTTTCTCTTCAGATCGTATAAATCTTTCGCCTTTTACTAAAGATTTCCGTGGAGAGGAACAATCTGAGTTCTCGTTAATTTTTTCATGCTCTGCCTAGTGCGGAGCTTCCTCTATTGTCAAATGAAACTATAACTCCTGCAAGGCTTCTTTTGATAACATATTGAAGCGATGCATTGTTCTTACTGATGCAATGTTGCACTTGTTCTACACGGATTCTACTTATGTGGGCATCAGGCGTCGCCTGAACCTGTGAACCGACCAACCTGTCAACCACGACGTAGCCACGCCCTAATGCATACCCTGCTTTATAGTCAAATATAAAATCAAGGAGGCCAAAATTCCACAAATGAACATCATACTGCATTGAAGATGGCTTTAAACTAGCGATTGAGACCATAAAAACATTTTGGAAACGTTTACTGAGGTTAGAAATCAAGTGAGAAGTTGGTGAATTCTCCATTGACTTGTATTGAGACGGAAGTCCTTTTGACACCAAAACGGTGGCCCCCTGGTGGCCTTTTGATAGAATGCAGTTGTAAGTTACTTCCGCGTCGGCCTCATTTCAGAGGACCGGAAACCCCCGCCTGGACGATCCGCAGCACCCTCACTGAAGGCTGTATATCAGTGACAGAGTCCCCTTACAGTTCCTGCAAAGAAGCAATACGCTCATGTTTCTCTTCAGATCGTATAAATCTTTCGCCTTTTACTAAAGATTTCCGTGGAGAGGAACAACATGAGTTTTTATGAATTTTTTGATGCCCTGCTATTTGCGGGGCTTCTATTCATGTGAAATATAAAGTATCCTACTAGTGCCTGTGCATAATCGGTTTTAGCGTGTGTTTTCACTACAAATTCAGACGACCAAATTCTAATCAATATAGCGGTTCTTTGACGCCAGCAAAATCTGGAGCGTGCAAGCAAGAGCGCACGTTAGGTCCCGCGCTGTGCTCAGTGTGCTGTGTGAGAGGGGGAGTGGCCAGCGGCTGAAGCGGCAACAGCAAATGCGTGCTTCTTTTACCCATATATGTATCTATATCTTTTACATTCCTTATCCAAACAACGTCAAACTTGGCACCGCACTTACTGGAGCCCGTAGCAAGACACCTGTCAAGTTTGAAATAAATCAGATGAACGGTTCGAGAGATATGCGAATAAAAGACAGACAGACAGACAGTCAGACGTTCCTGTCATTTATAGACTAGTTCATGATTGAAGTGCCACCGTCACAGCAGGGTGTATGTAAGTGAATGAGTACCCCCATAGTGGCAAGAAAGGGGCAGTACACTCACGTTTCTCTTCAGATCGTATAAATCTTTCGCCTTTTACTAAAGATTTCCGTGGAGAGGAACAATCTGAGTTCTCGTTAATTTTTTCATGCTCTGCCTAGTGCGGAGCTTCCTCTATTGTCAAATGAAACTATAACTCCTGCAAGGCTTCTTTTGATAACATATTGAAGCGATGCATTGTTCTTACTGATGCAATGTTGCACTTGTTCTACACGGATTCTACTTATGTGGGCATCAGGCGTCGCCTGAACCTGTGAACCGACCAACCTGTCAACCACGACGTAGCCACGCCCTAATGCATACCCTGCTTTATAGTCAAATATAAAATCAAGGAGGCCAAAATTCCACAAATGAACATCATACTGCATTGAAGATGGCTTTAAACTAGCGATTGAGACCATAAAAACATTTTGGAAACGTTTACTGAGGTTAGAAATCAAGTGAGAAGTTGGTGAATTCTCCATTGACTTGTATTGAGACGGAAGTCCTTTTGACACCAAAACGGTGGCCCCCTGGTGGCCTTTTGATAGAATGCAGTTGTAAGTTACTTCCGCGTCGGCCTCATTTCAGAGGACCGGAAACCCCCGCCTGGACGATCCGCAGCACCCTCACTGAAGGCTGTATATCAGTGACAGAGTCCCCTTACAGTTCCTGCAAAGAAGCAATACGCTCATGTTTCTCTTCAGATCGTATAAATCTTTCGCCTTTTACTAAAGATTTCCGTGGAGAGGAACAACATGAGTTTTTATGAATTTTTTGATGCCCTGCTATTTGCGGGGCTTCTATTCATGTGAAATATAAAGTATCCTACTAGTGCCTGTGCATAATCGGTTTTAGCGTGTGTTTTCACTACAAATTCAGACGACCAAACTCTAATCAATATAGCGGTTCTTTGACGCCAGCAAAATCTGGAGCGTGCAAGCAAGAGCGCACGTTAGGTCCCGCGCTGTGCTCAGTGTGCTGTGTGAGAGGGGGAGTGGCCAGCAGCTGAAGCGGCAACAGCAAATGCGTGCTTCTTTTACCCATATATGTATCTATATCTTTTACATTCCTTATCCAAACAACGTCAAACTTGGCACTGCACTTACTGGAGCCCGTAGCAAGACACCTGTCAAGTTTGAAATAAATCAGATGAACGGTTCGAGAGATATGCGAATAAAAGACAGACAGACAGACAGTCAGACGTTCCTGTCATTTATAGACTAGTTCATGATTGAAGTGCCACCGTCACAGCAGGGTGTATGTAAGTGAATGAGTACCCCCATAGTGGCAAGAAAGGGGCAGTACACTCACGTTTCTCTTCAGATCGTATAAATCTTTCGCCTTTTACTAAAGATTTCCGTGGAGAGGAACAATCTGAGTTCTCGTTAATTTTTTCATGCTCTGCCTAGTGCGGAGCTTCCTCTATTGTCAAGTGAAACTATAACTCCTGCAAGGCTTCTTTTGATAACATATTGAAGCGATGCATTGTTCTTACTGATGCAATGTTGCACTTGTTCTACACGGATTCTACTTATGTGGGCATCAGGCGTCGCCTGAACCTGTGAACCGACCAACCTGTCAACCACGACGTAGCCACGCCCTAATGCATACCCTGCTTTATAGTCAAATATAAAATCAAGGAGGCCAAAATTCCACAAATGAACATCATACTGCATTGAAGATGGCTTTAAACTAGCGATTGAGACCATAAAAACATTTTGGAAACGTTTACTGAGGTTAGAAATCAAGTGAGAAGTTGGTGAATTCTCCATTGACTTGTATTGAGACGGAAGTCCTTTTGACACCAAAACGGTGGCCCCCTGGTGGCCTTTTGATAGAATGCAGTTGTAAGTTACTTCCGCGTCGGCCTCATTTCAGAGGACCGGAAACCCCCGCCTGGACGATCCGCAGCACCCTCACTGAAGGCTGTATATCAGTGACAGAGTCCCCTTACAGTTCCTGCAAAGAAGCAATACGCTCATGTTTCTCTTCAGATCGTATAAATCTTTCGCCTTTTACTAAAGATTTCCGTGGAGAGGAACAACATGAGTTTTTATGAATTTTTTGATGCCCTGCTATTTGCAGGGCTTCTATTCATGTGAAATATAAAGTATCCTACTAGTGCCTGTGCATAATCGGTTTTAGCGTGTGTTTTCACTACAAATTCAGACGACCAAACTCTAATCAATATAGCGGTTCTTTGACGCCAGCAAAATCTGGAGCGTGCAAGCAAGAGCGCACGTTAGGTCCCGCGCTGTGCTCAGTGTGCTGTGTGAGAGGGGGAGTGGCCAGCAGCTGAAGCGGCAACAGCAAATGCGTGCTTCTTTTACCCATATATGTATCTATATCTTTTACATTCCTTATCCAAACAACGTCAAACTTTGCACTGCACTTACTGGAGCCCGTAGCAAGACACCTGTCAAGTTTGAAATAAATCAGATGAACGGTTCGAGAGATATGCGAATAAAAGACAGACAGACAGACAGTCAGACGTTCCTGTCATTTATAGACTAGTTCATGATTGAAGTGCCACCGTCACAGCAGGGTGTATGTAAGTGAATGAGTACCCCCATAGTGGCAAGAAAGGGGCAGTACACTCACGTTTCTCTTCAGATCGTATAAATCTTTCGCCTTTTACTAAAGATTTCCGTGGAGAGGAACAATCTGAGTTCTCGTTAATTTTTTCATGCTCTGCCTAGTGCGGAGCTTCCTCTATTGTCAAATGAAACTATAACTCCTGCAAGGCTTCTTTTGATAACATATTGAAGCGATGCATTGTTCTTACTGATGCAATGTTGCACTTGTTCTACACGGATTCTACTTATGTGGGCATCAGGCGTCGCCTGAACCTGTGAACCGACCAACCTGTCAACCACGACGTAGCCACGCCCTAATGCATACCCTGCTTTATCGTCAAATATAAAATCAAGGAGGCCAAAATTCCACAAATGAACATCATACTGCATTGAAGAAGGCTTTAAACTAGCGATTGAGACCATAAACACATTTTGGAAACGTTTACTGAGGTTAGAAATCAAGTGAGAAGTTGGTGAATTCTCCATTGACTTGTATTGAGACGGAAGTCCTTTTGACACCAAAACGGTGGCCCCCTGGTGGCCTTTTGATAGAATGCAGTTGTAAGTTACTTCCGCGTCGGCCTCATTTCAGAGGACCGGAAACCCCCGCCTGGACGATCCGCAGCACCCTCACTGAAGGCTGTATATCAGTGACAGACTCCCCTTACAGTTCCTGCAAAGAAGCAATACGCTCATGTTTCTCTTCAGATCGTATAAATCTTTCGCCTTTTACTAAAGATTTCCGTGGAGAGGAACAACATGAGTTTTTATGAATTTTTTGATGCCCTGCTATTTGCGGGGCTTCTATTCATGTGAAATATAAAGTATCCTACTAGTGCCTGTGCATAATCGGTTTTAGCGTGTGTTTTCACTACAAATTCAGACGACCAAACTCTAATCAATATAGCGGTTCTTTGACGCCAGCAAAATCTGGAGCGTGCAAGCAAGAGCGCACGTTAGGTCCCGCGCTGTGCTCACTGTGCTGTGTGAGAGGGGGAGTGGCCAGCGGCTGAAGCGGCAACAGCAAATGCGTGCTTCTTTTACCCATATATGTATCTATATATTTTACATTCCTTATCCAAACAACGTCAAACTTGGCACCGCACTTACTGGAGCCCGTAGCAAGACACCTGTCAAGTTTGAAATAAATCAGATGAACGGTTCGAGAGATGTGCGAATAACAGACAGACAGACAGACAGACAGACAGTCAGACGTTCCTGTCATTTATAGACTAGTTCATGATTGAAGTGCCACCGTCACAGCAGGGTGTATGTAAGTGAATGAGTACCCCCATAGTGGCAAGAAAGGGGCAGTACACTCACGTTTCTCTTCAGATCGTATAAATCTTTCGCCTTTTACTAAAGATTTCCGTGGAGAGGAACAATCTGAGTTCTCGTTAATTTTTTCATGCTCTGCCTAGTGCGGAGCTTCCTCTATTGTCAAATGAAACTATAACTCCTGCAAGGCTTCTTTTGATAACATATTGAAGCGATGCATTGTTCTTACTGATGCAATGTTGCACTTGTTCTACACGGATTCTACTTATGTGGGCATCAGGCGTCGCCTGAACCTGTGAACCGACCAACCTGTCAACCACGACGTAGCCACGCCCTAATGCATACCCTGCTTTATCGTCAAATATAAAATCAAGGAGGCCAAAATTCCACAAATGAACATCATACTGCATTGAAGAAGGCTTTAAACTAGCGATTGAGACCATAAACACATTTTGGAAACGTTTACTGAGGTTAGAAATCAAGTGAGAAGTTGGTGAATTCTCCATTGACTTGTATTGAGACGGAAGTCCTTTTGACACCAAAACGGTGGCCCCCTGGTGGCCTTTTGATAGAATGCAGTTGTAAGTTACTTCCGCGTCGGCCTCATTTCAGAGGACCGGAAACCCCCGCCTGGACGATCCGCAGCACCCTCACTGAAGGCTGTATATCAGTGACAGATTCCCCTTACAGTTCCTGCAAAGAAGCAATACGCTCATGTTTCTCTTCAGATCGTATAAATCTTTCGCCTTTTACTAAAGATTTCAGTGGAGAGGAACAACATGAGTTTTTATGAATTTTTTGATGCCCTGCTATTTGCGGGGCTTCTATTCATGTGAAATATAAAGTATCCTACTAGTGCCTGTGCATAATCGGTTTTAGCGTGTGTTTTCACTACAAATTCAGACGACCAAATTCTAATCAATATAGCGGTTCTTTGACGCCAGCAAAATCTGGAGCGTGCAAGCAAGAGCGCACGTTAGGTCCCGCGCTGTGCTCAGTGTGCTGTGTGAGAGGGGGAGTGGCCAGCGGCTGAAGCGGCAACAGCAAATGCGTGCTTCTTTTACCCATATATGTATCTATATATTTTACATTCCTTATCCAAACAACGTCAAACTTGGCACCGCACTTACTGGAGCCCGTAGCAAGACACCTGTCAAGTTTGAAATAAATCAGATGAATGGTTCGAGAGATGTGCGAATAACAGACAGACAGACAGACAGACAGACAGACAGACAGACAGACAGACGTTCCTGTCATTTATAGACTAGTTCATGATTGAAGTGCCACCGTCACAGCAGGGTGTATGTAAGTGAATGAGTACCCCCATAGTGGCAAGAAAGGGGCAGTACACTCACGTTTCTCTTCAGATCGTATAAATCTTTCGCCTTTTACTAAAGATTTCCGTGGAGAGGAACAATCTGAGTTCTCGTTAATTTTTTCATGCTCTGTCTAGTGCGGAGCTTCCTCTATTGTCAAATGAAACTATAACTCCTGCAAGGCTTCTTTTGATAACATATTGAAGCGATGCATTGTTCTTACTGATGCAATGTTGCACTTGTTCTACACGGATTCTACTTATGTGGGCATCAGGCGTCGCCTGAACCTGTGAACCGACCAACCTGTCAACCACGACGTAGCCACGCCCTAATGCATACCCTGCTTTATCGTCAAATATAAAATCAAGGAGGCCAAAATTCCACAAATGAACATCATACTGCATTGAAGAAGGCTTTAAACTAGCGATTGAGACCATAAACACATTTTGGAAACGTTTACTGAGGTTAGAAATCAAGTGAGAAGTTGGTGAATTCTCCATTGACTTGTATTGAGACGGAAGTCCTTTTGACACCAAAACGGTGGCCCCCTGGTGGCCTTTTGATAGAATGCAGTTGTAAGTTACTTCCGCGTCGGCCTCATTTCAGAGGACCGGAAACCCCCGCCTGGACGATCCGCAGCACCCTCACTGAAGGCTGTATATCAGTGACAGATTCCCCTTACAGTTCCTGCAAAGAAGCAATACGCTCATGTTTCTCTTCAGATCGTATAAATCTTTCGCCTTTTACTAAAGATTTCCGTGGAGAGGAACAACATGAGTTTTTATGAATTTTTTGATGCCCTGCTATTTGCGGGGCTTCTATTCATGTGAAATATAAAGTATCCTACTAGTGCCTGTGCATAATCGGTTTTAGCGTGTGTTTTCACTACAAATTCAGACGACCAAATTCTAATCAATATAGCGGTTCTTTGACGCCAGCAAAATCTGGAGCGTGCAAGCAAGAGCGCACGTTAGGTCCCGCGCTGTGCTCAGTGTGCTGTGTGAGAGGGGGAGTGGCCAGCGGCTGAAGCGGCAACAGCAAATGCGTGCTTCTTTTACCCATATATGTATCTATATATTTTACATTCCTTATCCAAACAACGTCAAACTTGGCACCGCACTTACTGGAGCCCGTAGCAAGACACCTGTCAAGTTTGAAATAAATCAGATGAATGGTTCGAGAGATGTGCGAATAACAGACAGACAGACAGACAGACAGACAGACAGACAGACGTTCCTGTCATTTATAGACTAGTTCATGATTGAAGTGCCACCGTCACAGCAGGGTGTATGTAAGTGAATGAGTACCCCCATAGTGGCAAGAAAGGGGCAGTACACTCACGTTTCTCTTCAGATCGTATAAATCTTTCGCCTTTTACTAAAGATTTCCGTGGAGAGGAACAATCTGAGTTCTCGTTAATTTTTTCATGCTCTGCCTAGTGCGGAGCTTCCTCTATTGTCAAATGAAACTATAACTCCTGCAAGGCTTCTTTTGATAACATATTGAAGCGATGCATTGTTCTTACTGATGCAATGTTGCACTTGTTCTACACGGATTCTACTTATGTGGGCATCAGGCGTCGCCTGAACCTGTGAACCGACCAACCTGTCAACCACGACGTAGCCACGCCCTAATGCATACCCTGCTTTATCGTCAAATATAAAATCAAGGAGGCCAAAATTCCACAAATGAACATCATACTGCATTGAAGAAGGCTTTAAACTAGCGATTGAGACCATAAACACATTTTGGAAACGTTTACTGAGGTTAGAAATCAAGTGAGAAGTTGGTGAATTCTCCATTGACTTGTATTGAGACGGAAGTCCTTTTGACACCAAAACGGTGGCCCCCTGGTGGCCTTTTGATAGAATGCAGTTGTAAGTTACTTCCGCGTCGGCCTCATTTCAGAGGACCGGAAACCCCCGCCTGGACGATCCGCAGCACCCTCACTGAAGGCTGTATATCAGTGACAGACTCCCCTTACAGTTCCTGCAAAGAAGCAATACGCTCATGTTTCTCTTCAGATCGTATAAATCTTTCGCCTTTTACTAAAGATTTCCGTGGAGAGGAACAACATGAGTTTTTATGAATTTTTTGATGCCCTGCTATTTGCGGGGCTTCTATTCATGTGAAATATAAAGTATCCTACTAGTGCCTGTGCATAATCGGTTTTAGCGTGTGTTTTCACTACAAATTCAGACGACCAAACTCTAATCAATATAGCGGTTCTTTGACGCCAGCAAAATCTGGAGCGTGCAAGCAAGAGCGCACGTTAGGTCCCGCGCTGTGCTCACTGTGCTGTGTGAGAGGGGGAGTGGCCAGCGGCTGAAGCGGCAACAGCAAATGCGTGCTTCTTTTACCCATATATGTATCTATATATTTTACATTCCTTATCCAAACAACGTCAAACTTGGCACCGCACTTACTGGAGCCCGTAGCAAGACACCTGTCAAGTTTGAAATAAATCAGATGAACGGTTCGAGAGATGTGCGAATAACAGACAGACAGACAGACAGTCAGACGTTCCTGTCATTTATAGACTAGTTCATGATTGAAGTGCCACCGTCACAGCAGGGTGTATGTAAGTGAATGAGTACCCCCATAGTGGCAAGAAAGGGGCAGTACACTCACGTTTCTCTTCAGATCGTATAAATCTTTCGCCTTTTACTAAAGATTTCCGTGGAGAGGAACAATCTGAGTTCTCGTTAATTTTTTCATGCTCTGCCTAGTGCGGAGCTTCCTCTATTGTCAAATGAAACTATAACTCCTGCAAGGCTTCTTTTGATAACATATTGAAGCGATGCATTGTTCTTACTGATGCAATGTTGCACTTGTTCTACACGGATTCTACTTATGTGGGCATCAGGCGTCGCCTGAACCTGTGAACCGACCAACCTGTCAACCACGACGTAGCCACGCCCTAATGCATACCCTGCTTTATCGTCAAATATAAAATCAAGGAGGCCAAAATTCCACAAATGAACATCATACTGCATTGAAGAAGGCTTTAAACTAGCGATTGAGACCATAAACACATTTTGGAAACGTTTACTGAGGTTAGAAATCAAGTGAGAAGTTGGTGAATTCTCCATTGACTTGTATTGAGACGGAAGTCCTTTTGACACCAAAACGGTGGCCCCCTGGTGGCCTTTTGATAGAATGCAGTTGTAAGTTACTTCCGCGTCGGCCTCATTTCAGAGGACCGGAAACCCCCGCCTGGACGATCCGCAGCACCCTCACTGAAGGCTGTATATCAGTGACAGATTCCCCTTACAGTTCCTGCAAAGAAGCAATACGCTCATGTTTCTCTTCAGATCGTATAAATCTTTCGCCTTTTACTAAAGATTTCCGTGGAGAGGAACAACATGAGTTTTTATGAATTTTTTGATGCCCTGTTATTTGCGGGGCTTCTATTCATGTGAAATATAAAGTATCCTACTAGTGCCTGTGCATAATCGGTTTTAGCGTGTGTTTTCACTACAAATTCAGACGACCAAATTCTAATCAATATAGCGGTTCTTTGACGCCAGCAAAATCTGGAGCGTGCAAGCAAGAGCGCACGTTAGGTCCCGCGCTGTGCTCAGTGTGCTGTGTGAGAGGGGGAGTGGCCAGCGGCTGAAGCGGCAACAGCAAATGCGTGCTTCTTTTACCCATATATGTATCTATATATTTTACATTCCTTATCCAAACAACGTCAAACTTGGCACCGCACTTACTGGAGCCCGTAGCAAGACACCTGTCAAGTTTGAAATAAATCAGATGAATGGTTCGAGAGATGTGCGAATAACAGACAGACAGACAGACAGACAGACAGACAGACAGACAGACAGACGTTCCTGTCATTTATAGACTAGTTCATGATTGAAGTGCCACCGTCACAGCAGGGTGTATGTAAGTGAATGAGTACCCCCATAGTGGCAAGAAAGGGGCAGTACACTCACGTTTCTCTTCAGATCGTATAAATCTTTCGCCTTTTACTAAAGATTTCCGTGGAGAGGAACAATCTGAGTTCTCGTTAATTTTTTCATGCTCTGCCTAGTGCGGAGCTTCCTCTATTGTCAAATGAAACTATAACTCCTGCAAGGCTTCTTTTGATAACATATTGAAGCGATGCATTGTTCTTACTGATGCAATGTTGCACTTGTTCTACACGGATTCTACTTATGTGGGCATCAGGCGTCGCCTGAACCTGTGAACCGACCAACCTGTCAACCACGACGTAGCCACGCCCTAATGCATACCCTGCTTTATCGTCAAATATAAAATCAAGGAGGCCAAAATTCCACAAATGAACATCATACTGCATTGAAGAAGGCTTTAAACTAGCGATTGAGACCATAAACACATTTTGGAAACGTTTACTGAGGTTAGAAATCAAGTGAGAAGTTGGTGAATTCTCCATTGACTTGTATTGAGACGGAAGTCCTTTTGACACCAAAACGGTGGCCCCCTGGTGGCCTTTTGATAGAATGCAGTTGTAAGTTACTTCCGCGTCGGCCTCATTTCAGAGGACCGGAAACCCCCGCCTGGACGATCCGCAGCACCCTCACTGAAGGCTGTATATCAGTGACAGACTCCCCTTACAGTTCCTGCAAAGAAGCAATACGCTCATGTTTCTCTTCAGATCGTATAAATCTTTCGCCTTTTACTAAAGATTTCCGTGGAGAGGAACAACATGAGTTTTTATGAATTTTTTGATGCCCTGCTATTTGCGGGGCTTCTATTCATGTGAAATATAAAGTATCCTACTAGTGCCTGTGCATAATCGGTTTTAGCGTGTGTTTTCACTACAAATTCAGACGACCAAACTCTAATCAATATAGCGGTTCTTTGACGCCAGCAAAATCTGGAGCGTGCAAGCAAGAGCGCACGTTAGGTCCCGCGCTGTGCTCACTGTGCTGTGTGAGAGGGGGAGTGGCCAGCGGCTGAAGCGGCAACAGCAAATGCGTGCTTCTTTTACCCATATATGTATCTATATATTTTACATTCCTTATCCAAACAACGTCAAACTTGGCACCGCACTTACTGGAGCCCGTAGCAAGACACCTGTCAAGTTTGAAATAAATCAGATGAACGGTTCGAGAGATGTGCGAATAACAGACAGACAGACAGACAGACAGACAGTCAGACGTTCCTGTCATTTATAGACTAGTTCATGATTGAAGTGCCACCGTCACAGCAGGGTGTATGTAAGTGAATGAGTACCCCCATAGTGGCAAGAAAGGGGCAGTACACTCACGTTTCTCTTCAGATCGTATAAATCTTTCGCCTTTTACTAAAGATTTCCGTGGAGAGGAACAATCTGAGTTCTCGTTAATTTTTTCATGCTCTGCCTAGTGCGGAGCTTCCTCTATTGTCAAATGAAACTATAACTCCTGCAAGGCTTCTTTTGATAACATATTGAAGCGATGCATTGTTCTTACTGATGCAATGTTGCACTTGTTCTACACGGATTCTACTTATGTGGGCATCAGGCGTCGCCTGAACCTGTGAACCGACCAACCTGTCAACCACGACGTAGCCACGCCCTAATGCATACCCTGCTTTATCGTCAAATATAAAATCAAGGAGGCCAAAATTCCACAAATGAACATCATACTGCATTGAAGAAGGCTTTAAACTAGCGATTGAGACCATAAACACATTTTGGAAACGTTTACTGAGGTTAGAAATCAAGTGAGAAGTTGGTGAATTCTCCATTGACTTGTATTGAGACGGAAGTCCTTTTGACACCAAAACGGTGGCCCCCTGGTGGCCTTTTGATAGAATGCAGTTGTAAGTTACTTCCGCGTCGGCCTCATTTCAGAGGACCGGAAACCCCCGCCTGGACGATCCGCAGCACCCTCACTGAAGGCTGTATATCAGTGACAGATTCCCCTTACAGTTCCTGCAAAGAAGCAATACGCTCATGTTTCTCTTCAGATCGTATAAATCTTTCGCCTTTTACTAAAGATTTCCGTGGAGAGGAACAACATGAGTTTTTATGAATTTTTTGATGCCCTGTTATTTGCGGGGCTTCTATTCATGTGAAATATAAAGTATCCTACTAGTGCCTGTGCATAATCGGTTTTAGCGTGTGTTTTCACTACAAATTCAGACGACCAAATTCTAATCAATATAGCGGTTCTTTGACGCCAGCAAAATCTGGAGCGTGCAAGCAAGAGCGCACGTTAGGTCCCGCGCTGTGCTCAGTGTGCTGTGTGAGAGGGGGAGTGGCCAGCGGCTGAAGCGGCAACAGCAAATGCGTGCTTCTTTTACCCATATATGTATCTATATATTTTACATTCCTTATCCAAACAACGTCAAACTTGGCACCGCACTTACTGGAGCCCGTAGCAAGACACCTGTCAAGTTTGAAATAAATCAGATGAATGGTTCGAGAGATGTGCGAATAACAGACAGACAGACAGACAGACAGACAGACAGACAGACAGACAGACGTTCCTGTCATTTATAGACTAGTTCATGATTGAAGTGCCACCGTCACAGCAGGGTGTATGTAAGTGAATGAGTACCCCCATAGTGGCAAGAAAGGGGCAGTACACTCACGTTTCTCTTCAGATCGTATAAATCTTTCGCCTTTTACTAAAGATTTCCGTGGAGAGGAACAATCTGAGTTCTCGTTAATTTTTTCATGCTCTGCCTAGTGCGGAGCTTCCTCTATTGTCAAATGAAACTATAACTCCTGCAAGGCTTCTTTTGATAACATATTGAAGCGATGCATTGTTCTTACTGATGCAATGTTGCACTTGTTCTACACGGATTCTACTTATGTGGGCATCAGGCGTCGCCTGAACCTGTGAACCGACCAACCTGTCAACCACGACGTAGCCACGCCCTAATGCATACCCTGCTTTATCGTCAAATATAAAATCAAGGAGGCCAAAATTCCACAAATGAACATCATACTGCATTGAAGAAGGCTTTAAACTAGCGATTGAGACCATAAACACATTTTGGAAACGTTTACTGAGGTTAGAAATCAAGTGAGAAGTTGGTGAATTCTCCATTGACTTGTATTGAGACGGAAGTCCTTTTGACACCAAAACGGTGGCCCCCTGGTGGCCTTTTGATAGAATGCAGTTGTAAGTTACTTCCGCGTCGGCCTCATTTCAGAGGACCGGAAACCCCCGCCTGGACGATCCGCAGCACCCTCACTGAAGGCTGTATATCAGTGACAGACTCCCCTTACAGTTCCTGCAAAGAAGCAATACGCTCATGTTTCTCTTCAGATCGTATAAATCTTTCGCCTTTTACTAAAGATTTCCGTGGAGAGGAACAACATGAGTTTTTATGAATTTTTTGATGCCCTGCTATTTGCGGGGCTTCTATTCATGTGAAATATAAAGTATCCTACTAGTGCCTGTGCATAATCGGTTTTAGCGTGTGTTTTCACTACAAATTCAGACGACCAAACTCTAATCAATATAGCGGTTCTTTGACGCCAGCAAAATCTGGAGCGTGCAAGCAAGAGCGCACGTTAGGTCCCGCGCTGTGCTCACTGTGCTGTGTGAGAGGGGGAGTGGCCAGCGGCTGAAGCGGCAACAGCAAATGCGTGCTTCTTTTACCCATATATGTATCTATATATTTTACATTCCTTATCCAAACAACGTCAAACTTGGCACCGCACTTACTGGAGCCCGTAGCAAGACACCTGTCAAGTTTGAAATAAATCAGATGAACGGTTCGAGAGATGTGCGAATAACAGACAGACAGACAGACAGACAGACAGTCAGACGTTCCTGTCATTTATAGACTAGTTCATGATTGAAGTGCCACCGTCACAGCAGGGTGTATGTAAGTGAATGAGTACCCCCATAGTGGCAAGAAAGGGGCAGTACACTCACGTTTCTCTTCAGATCGTATAAATCTTTCGCCTTTTACTAAAGATTTCCGTGGAGAGGAACAATCTGAGTTCTCGTTAATTTTTTCATGCTCTGCCTAGTGCGGAGCTTCCTCTATTGTCAAATGAAACTATAACTCCTGCAAGGCTTCTTTTGATAACATATTGAAGCGATGCATTGTTCTTACTGATGCAATGTTGCACTTGTTCTACACGGATTCTACTTATGTGGGCATCAGGCGTCGCCTGAACCTGTGAACCGACCAACCTGTCAACCACGACGTAGCCACGCCCTAATGCATACCCTGCTTTATCGTCAAATATAAAATCAAGGAGGCCAAAATTCCACAAATGAACATCATACTGCATTGAAGAAGGCTTTAAACTAGCGATTGAGACCATAAACACATTTTGGAAACGTTTACTGAGGTTAGAAATCAAGTGAGAAGTTGGTGAATTCTCCATTGACTTGTATTGAGACGGAAGTCCTTTTGACACCAAAACGGTGGCCCCCTGGTGGCCTTTTGATAGAATGCAGTTGTAAGTTACTTCCGCGTCGGCCTCATTTCAGAGGACCGGAAACCCCCGCCTGGACGATCCGCAGCACCCTCACTGAAGGCTGTATATCAGTGACAGATTCCCCTTACAGTTCCTGCAAAGAAGCAATACGCTCATGTTTCTCTTCAGATCGTATAAATCTTTCGCCTTTTACTAAAGATTTCCGTGGAGAGGAACAACATGAGTTTTTATGAATTTTTTGATGCCCTGTTATTTGCGGGGCTTCTATTCATGTGAAATATAAAGTATCCTACTAGTGCCTGTGCATAATCGGTTTTAGCGTGTGTTTTCACTACAAATTCAGACGACCAAATTCTAATCAATATAGCGGTTCTTTGACGCCAGCAAAATCTGGAGCGTGCAAGCAAGAGCGCACGTTAGGTCCCGCGCTGTGCTCAGTGTGCTGTGTGAGAGGGGGAGTGGCCAGCGGCTGAAGCGGCAACAGCAAATGCGTGCTTCTTTTACCCATATATGTATCTATATATTTTACATTCCTTATCCAAACAACGTCAAACTTGGCACCGCACTTACTGGAGCCCGTAGCAAGACACCTGTCAAGTTTGAAATAAATCAGATGAATGGTTCGAGAGATGTGCGAATAACAGACAGACAGACAGACAGACAGACAGACAGACAGACGTTCCTGTCATTTATAGACTAGTTCATGATTGAAGTGCCACCGTCACAGCAGGGTGTATGTAAGTGAATGAGTACCCCCATAGTGGCAAGAAAGGGGCAGTACACTCACGTTTCTCTTCAGATCGTATAAATCTTTCGCCTTTTACTAAAGATTTCCGTGGAGAGGAACAATCTGAGTTCTCGTTAATTTTTTCATGCTCTGCCTAGTGCGGAGCTTACTCTATTGTCAAATGAAACTAAAACTCCTGCAAGGCTTCTTTTGATAACATATTGAAGCGATGCATTGTTCTTACTGATGCAATGTTGCACTTGTTCTACACGGATTCTACTTATGTGGGCATCAGGCGTCGCCTGAACCTGTGAACCGACCAACCTGTCAACCACGACGTAGCCACGCCCTAATGCATACCCTGCTTTATCGTCAAATATAAAATCAAGGAGGCCAAAATTCCACAAATGAACATCATACTGCATTGAAGAAGGCTTTAAACTAGCGATTGAGACCATAAACACATTTTGGAAACGTTTACTGAGGTTAGAAATCAAGTGAGAAGTTGGTGAATTCTCCATTGACTTGTATTGAGACGGAAGTCCTTTTGACACCAAAACGGTGGCCCCCTGGTGGCCTTTTGATAGAATGCAGTTGTAAGTTACTTCCGCGTCGGCCTCATTTCAGAGGACCGGAAACCCCCGCCTGGACGATCCGCAGCACCCTCACTGAAGGCTGTATATCAGTGACAGACTCCCCTTACAGTTCCTGCAAAGAAGCAATACGCTCATGTTTCTCTTCAGATCGTATAAATCTTTCGCCTTTTACTAAAGATTTCCGTGGAGAGGAACAACATGAGTTTTTATGAATTTTTTGATGCCCTGCTATTTGCGGGGCTTCTATTCATGTGAAATATAAAGTATCCTACTAGTGCCTGTGCATAATCGGTTTTAGCGTGTGTTTTCACTACAAATTCAGACGACCAAACTCTAATCAATATAGCGGTTCTTTGACGCCAGCAAAATCTGGAGCGTGCAAGCAAGAGCGCACGTTAGGTCCCGCGCTGTGCTCACTGTGCTGTGTGAGAGGGGGAGTGGCCAGCGGCTGAAGCGGCAACAGCAAATGCGTGCTTCTTTTACCCATATATGTATCTATATATTTTACATTCCTTATCCAAACAACGTCAAACTTGGCACCGCACTTACTGGAGCCCGTAGCAAGACACCTGTCAAGTTTGAAATAAATCAGATGAACGGTTCGAGAGATGTGCGAATAACAGACAGACAGACAGACAGACAGACAGTCAGACGTTCCTGTCATTTATAGACTAGTTCATGATTGAAGTGCCACCGTCACAGCAGGGTGTATGTAAGTGAATGAGTACCCCCATAGTGGCAAGAAAGGGGCAGTACACTCACGTTTCTCTTCAGATCGTATAAATCTTTCGCCTTTTACTAAAGATTTCCGTGGAGAGGAACAATCTGAGTTCTCGTTAATTTTTTCATGCTCTGCCTAGTGCGGAGCTTCCTCTATTGTCAAATGAAACTATAACTCCTGCAAGGCTTCTTTTGATAACATATTGAAGCGATGCATTGTTCTTACTGATGCAATGTTGCACTTGTTCTACACGGATTCTACTTATGTGGGCATCAGGCGTCGCCTGAACCTGTGAACCGACCAACCTGTCAACCACGACGTAGCCACGCCCTAATGCATACCCTGCTTTATCGTCAAATATAAAATCAAGGAGGCCAAAATTCCACAAATGAACATCATACTGCATTGAAGAAGGCTTTAAACTAGCGATTGAGACCATAAACACATTTTGGAAACGTTTACTGAGGTTAGAAATCAAGTGAGAAGTTGGTGAATTCTCCATTGACTTGTATTGAGACGGAAGTCCTTTTGACACCAAAACGGTGGCCCCCTGGTGGCCTTTTGATAGAATGCAGTTGTAAGTTACTTCCGCGTCGGCCTCATTTCAGAGGACCGGAAACCCCCGCCTGGACGATCCGCAGCACCCTCACTGAAGGCTGTATATCAGTGACAGACTCCCCTTACAGTTCCTGCAAAGAAGCAATACGCTCATGTTTCTCTTCAGATCGTATAAATCTTTCGCCTTTTACTAAAGATTTCCGTGGAGAGGAGCAACATGAGTTTTTATGAATTTTTTGATGCCCTGCTATTTGCGGGGCTTCTATTCATGTGAAATATAAAGTATCCTACTAGTGCCTGTGCATAATCGGTTTTAGCGTGTGTTTTCACTACAAATTCAGACGACCAAACTCTAATCAATATAGCGGTTCTTTGACGCCAGCAAAATCTGGAGCGTGCAAGCAAGAGCGCACGTTAGGTCCCGCGCTGTGCTCACTGTGCTGTGTGAGAGGGGGAGTGGCCAGCGGCTGAAGCGGCAACAGCAAATGCGTGCTTCTTTTACCCATATATGTATCTATATATTTTACATTCCTTATCCAAACAACGTCAAACTTGGCACCGCACTTACTGGAGCCCGTAGCAAGACACCTGTCAAGTTTGAAATAAATCAGATGAACGGTTCGAGAGATATGCGAATAAAAGACAGACAGACAGACAGTCAGACGTTCCTGTCATTTATAGACTAGTTCATGATTGAAGTGCCACCGTCACAGCAGGGTGTATGTAAGTGAATGAGTACCCCCATAGTGGCAAGAAAGGGGCAGTACACTCACGTTTCTCTTCAGATCGTATAAATCTTTCGCCTTTTACTAAAGATTTCCGTGGAGAGGAACAATCTGAGTTCTCGTTAATTTTTTCATGCTCTGCCTAGTGCGGAGCTTCCTCTATTGTCAAATGAAACTATAACTCCTGCAAGGCTTCTTTTGATAACATATTGAAGCGATGCATTGTTCTTACTGATGCAATGTTGCACTTGTTCTACACGGATTCTACTTATGTGGGCATCAGGCGTCGCCTGAACCTGTGAACCGACCAACCTGTCAACCACGACGTAGCCACGCCCTAATGCATACCCTGCTTTATCGTCAAATATAAAATCAAGGAGGCCAAAATTCCACAAATGAACATCATACTGCATTGAAGAAGGCTTTAAACTAGCGATTGAGACCATAAACACATTTTGGAAACGTTTACTGAGGTTAGAAATCAAGTGAGAAGTTGGTGAATTCTCCATTGACTTGTATTGAGACGGAAGTCCTTTTGACACCAAAACGGTGGCCCCCTGGTGGCCTTTTGATAGAATGCAGTTGTAAGTTACTTCCGCGTCGGCCTCATTTCAGAGGACCGGAAACCCCCGCCTGGACGATCCGCAGCACCCTCACTGAAGGCTGTATATCAGTGACAGATTCCCCTTACAGTTCCTGCAAAGAAGCAATACGCTCATGTTTCTCTTCAGATCGTATAAATCTTTCGCCTTTTACTAAAGATTTCCGTGGAGAGGAACAACATGAGTTTTTATGAATTTTTTGATGCCCTGCTATTTGCGGGGCTTCTATTCATGTGAAATATAAAGTATCCTACTAGTGCCTGTGCATAATCGGTTTTAGCGTGTGTTTTCACTACAAATTCAGACGACCAAATTCTAATCAATATAGCGGTTCTTTGACGCCAGCAAAATCTGGAGCGTGCAAGCAAGAGCGCACGTTAGGTCCCGCGCTGTGCTCAGTGTGCTGTGTGAGAGGGGGAGTGGCCAGCGGCTGAAGCGGCAACAGCAAATGCGTGCTTCTTTTACCCATATATGTATCTATATATTTTACATTCCTTATCCAAACAACGTCAAACTTGGCACCGCACTTACTGGAGCCCGTAGCAAGACACCTGTCAAGTTTGAAATAAATCAGATGAATGGTTCGAGAGATGTGCGAATAACAGACAGACAGACAGACAGACAGACAGACAGACAGACAGACAGACAGACGTTCCTGTCATTTATAGACTAGTTCATGATTGAAGTGCCACCGTCACAGCAGGGTGTATGTAAGTGAATGAGTACCCCCATAGTGGCAAGAAAGGGGCAGTACACTCACGTTTCTCTTCAGATCGTATAAATCTTTCGCCTTTTACTAAAGATTTCCGTGGAGAGGAACAATCTGAGTTCTCGTTAATTTTTTCATGCTCTGCCTAGTGCGGAGCTTCCTCTATTGTCAAATGAAACTATAACTCCTGCAAGGCTTCTTTTGATAACATATTGAAGCGATGCATTGTTCTTACTGATGCAATGTTGCACTTGTTCTACACGGATTCTACTTATGTGGGCATCAGGCGTCGCCTGAACCTGTGAACCGACCAACCTGTCAACCACGACGTAGCCACGCCCTAATGCATACCCTGCTTTATCGTCAAATATAAAATCAAGGAGGCCAAAATTCCACAAATGAACATCATACTGCATTGAAGAAGGCTTTAAACTAGCGATTGAGACCATAAACACATTTTGGAAACGTTTACTGAGGTTAGAAATCAAGTGAGAAGTTGGTGAATTCTCCATTGACTTGTATTGAGACGGAAGTCCTTTTGACACCAAAACGGTGGCCCCCTGGTGGCCTTTTGATAGAATGCAGTTGTAAGTTACTTCCGCGTCGGCCTCATTTCAGAGGACCGGAAACCCCCGCCTGGACGATCCGCAGCACCCTCACTGAAGGCTGTATATCAGTGACAGACTCCCCTTACAGTTCCTGCAAAGAAGCAATACGCTCATGTTTCTCTTCAGATCGTATAAATCTTTCGCCTTTTACTAAAGATTTCCGTGGAGAGGAGCAACATGAGTTTTTATGAATTTTTTGATGCCCTGCTATTTGCGGGGCTTCTATTCATGTGAAATATAAAGTATCCTACTAGTGCCTGTGCATAATCGGTTTTAGCGTGTGTTTTCACTACAAATTCAGACGACCAAACTCTAATCAATATAGCGGTTCTTTGACGCCAGCAAAATCTGGAGCGTGCAAGCAAGAGCGCACGTTAGGTCCCGCGCTGTGCTCACTGTGCTGTGTGAGAGGGGGAGTGGCCAGCGGCTGAAGCGGCAACAGCAAATGCGTGCTTCTTTTACCCATATATGTATCTATATATTTTACATTCCTTATCCAAACAACGTCAAACTTGGCACCGCACTTACTGGAGCCCGTAGCAAGACACCTGTCAAGTTTGAAATAAATCAGATGAACGGTTCGAGAGATATGCGAATAAAAGACAGACAGACAGACAGTCAGACGTTCCTGTCATTTATAGACTAGTTCATGATTGAAGTGCCACCGTCACAGCAGGGTGTATGTAAGTGAATGAGTACCCCCATAGTGGCAAGAAAGGGGCAGTACACTCACGTTTCTCTTCAGATCGTATAAATCTTTCGCCTTTTACTAAAGATTTCCGTGGAGAGGAACAATCTGAGTTCTCGTTAATTTTTTCATGCTCTGCCTAGTGCGGAGCTTCCTCTATTGTCAAATGAAACTATAACTCCTGCAAGGCTTCTTTTGATAACATATTGAAGCGATGCATTGTTCTTACTGATGCAATGTTGCACTTGTTCTACACGGATTCTACTTATGTGGGCATCAGGCGTCGCCTGAACCTGTGAACCGACCAACCTGTCAACCACGACGTAGCCACGCCCTAATGCATACCCTGCTTTATCGTCAAATATAAAATCAAGGAGGCCAAAATTCCACAAATGAACATCATACTGCATTGAAGAAGGCTTTAAACTAGCGATTGAGACCATAAACACATTTTGGAAACGTTTACTGAGGTTAGAAATCAAGTGAGAAGTTGGTGAATTCTCCATTGACTTGTATTGAGACGGAAGTCCTTTTGACACCAAAACGGTGGCCCCCTGGTGGCCTTTTGATAGAATGCAGTTGTAAGTTACTTCCGCGTCGGCCTCATTTCAGAGGACCGGAAACCCCCGCCTGGACGATCCGCAGCACCCTCACTGAAGGCTGTATATCAGTGACAGATTCCCCTTACAGTTCCTGCAAAGAAGCAATACGCTCATGTTTCTCTTCAGATCGTATAAATCTTTCGCCTTTTACTAAAGATTTCCGTGGAGAGGAACAACATGAGTTTTTATGAATTTTTTGATGCCCTGCTATTTGCGGGGCTTCTATTCATGTGAAATATAAAGTATCCTACTAGTGCCTGTGCATAATCGGTTTTAGCGTGTGTTTTCACTACAAATTCAGACGACCAAATTCTAATCAATATAGCGGTTCTTTGACGCCAGCAAAATCTGGAGCGTGCAAGCAAGAGCGCACGTTAGGTCCCGCGCTGTGCTCAGTGTGCTGTGTGAGAGGGGGAGTGGCCAGCGGCTGAAGCGGCAACAGCAAATGCGTGCTTCTTTTACCCATATATGTATCTATATATTTTACATTCCTTATCCAAACAACGTCAAACTTGGCACCGCACTTACTGGAGCCCGTAGCAAGACACCTGTCAAGTTTGAAATAAATCAGATGAATGGTTCGAGAGATGTGCGAATAACAGACAGACAGACAGACAGACAGACAGACAGACAGACAGACAGACAGACAGACGTTCCTGTCATTTATAGACTAGTTCATGATTGAAGTGCCACCGTCACAGCAGGGTGTATGTAAGTGAATGAGTACCCCCATAGTGGCAAGAAAGGGGCAGTACACTCACGTTTCTCTTCAGATCGTATAAATCTTTCGCCTTTTACTAAAGATTTCCGTGGAGAGGAACAATCTGAGTTCTCGTTAATTTTTTCATGCTCTGCCTAGTGCGGAGCTTCCTCTATTGTCAAATGAAACTATAACTCCTGCAAGGCTTCTTTTGATAACATATTGAAGCGATGCATTGTTCTTACTGATGCAATGTTGCACTTGTTCTACACGGATTCTACTTATGTGGGCATCAGGCGTCGCCTGAACCTGTGAACCGACCAACCTGTCAACCACGACGTAGCCACGCCCTAATGCATACCCTGCTTTATCGTCAAATATAAAATCAAGGAGGCCAAAATTCCACAAATGAACATCATACTGCATTGAAGAAGGCTTTAAACTAGCGATTGAGACCATAAACACATTTTGGAAACGTTTACTGAGGTTAGAAATCAAGTGAGAAGTTGGTGAATTCTCCATTGACTTGTATTGAGACGGAAGTCCTTTTGACACCAAAACGGTGGCCCCCTGGTGGCCTTTTGATAGAATGCAGTTGTAAGTTACTTCCGCGTCGGCCTCATTTCAGAGGACCGGAAACCCCCGCCTGGACGATCCGCAGCACCCTCACTGAAGGCTGTATATCAGTGACAGACTCCCCTTACAGTTCCTGCAAAGAAGCAATACGCTCATGTTTCTCTTCAGATCGTATAAATCTTTCGCCTTTTACTAAAGATTTCCGTGGAGAGGAGCAACATGAGTTTTTATGAATTTTTTGATGCCCTGCTATTTGCGGGGCTTCTATTCATGTGAAATATAAAGTATCCTACTAGTGCCTGTGCATAATCGGTTTTAGCGTGTGTTTTCACTACAAATTCAGACGACCAAACTCTAATCAATATAGCGGTTCTTTGACGCCAGCAAAATCTGGAGCGTGCAAGCAAGAGCGCACGTTAGGTCCCGCGCTGTGCTCACTGTGCTGTGTGAGAGGGGGAGTGGCCAGCGGCTGAAGCGGCAACAGCAAATGCGTGCTTCTTTTACCCATATATGTATCTATATATTTTACATTCCTTATCCAAACAACGTCAAACTTGGCACCGCACTTACTGGAGCCCGTAGCAAGACACCTGTCAAGTTTGAAATAAATCAGATGAACGGTTCGAGAGATGTGCGAATAACAGACAGACAGACAGACAGACAGACAGTCAGACGTTCCTGTCATTTATAGACTAGTTCATGATTGAAGTGCCACCGTCACAGCAGGGTGTATGTAAGTGAATGAGTACCCCCATAGTGGCAAGAAAGGGGCAGTACACTCACGTTTCTCTTCAGATCGTATAAATCTTTCGCCTTTTACTAAAGATTTCCGTGGAGAGGAACAATCTGAGTTCTCGTTAATTTTTTCATGCTCTGCCTAGTGCGGAGCTTCCTCTATTGTCAAATGAAACTATAACTCCTGCAAGGCTTCTTTTGATAACATATTGAAGCGATGCATTGTTCTTACTGATGCAATGTTGCACTTGTTCTACACGGATTCTACTTATGTGGGCATCAGGCGTCGCCTGAACCTGTGAACCGACCAACCTGTCAACCACGACGTAGCCACGCCCTAATGCATACCCTGCTTTATCGTCAAATATAAAATCAAGGAGGCCAAAATTCCACAAATGAACATCATACTGCATTGAAGAAGGCTTTAAACTAGCGATTGAGACCATAAACACATTTTGGAAACGTTTACTGAGGTTAGAAATCAAGTGAGAAGTTGGTGAATTCTCCATTGACTTGTATTGAGACGGAAGTCCTTTTGACACCAAAACGGTGGCCCCCTGGTGGCCTTTTGATAGAATGCAGTTGTAAGTTACTTCCGCGTCGGCCTCATTTCAGAGGACCGGAAACCCCCGCCTGGACGATCCGCAGCACCCTCACTGAAGGCTGTATATCAGTGACAGATTCCCCTTACAGTTCCTGCAAAGAAGCAATACGCTCATGTTTCTCTTCAGATCGTATAATTCTTTCGCCTTTTACTAAAGATTTCCGTGGAGAGGAACAACATGAGTTTTTATGAATTTTTTGATGCCCTGTTATTTGCGGGGCTTCTATTCATGTGAAATATAAAGTATCCTACTAGTGCCTGTGCATAATCGGTTTTAGCGTGTGTTTTCACTACAAATTCAGACGACCAAATTCTAATCAATATAGCGGTTCTTTGACGCCAGCAAAATCTGGAGCGTGCAAGCAAGAGCGCACGTTAGGTCCCGCGCTGTGCTCAGTGTGCTGTGTGAGAGGGGGAGTGGCCAGCGGCTGAAGCGGCAACAGCAAATGCGGGCTTCTTTTACCCATATATGTATCTATATATTTTACATTCCTTATCCAAACAACGTCAAACTTGGCACCGCACTTACTGGAGCCCGTAGCAAGACACCTGTCAAGTTTGAAATAAATCAGATGAATGGTTCGAGAGATGTGCGAATAACAGACAGACAGACAGACAGACAGACAGACAGACAGACAGACAGACGTTCCTGTCATTTATAGACTAGTTCATGATTGAAGTGCCACCGTCACAGCAGGGTGTATGTAAGTGAATGAGTACCCCCATAGTGGCAAGAAAGGGGCAGTACACTCACGTTTCTCTTCAGATCGTATAAATCTTTCGCCTTTTACTAAAGATTTCCGTGGAGAGGAACAATCTGAGTTCTCGTTAATTTTTTCATGCTCTGCCTAGTGCGGAGCTTACTCTATTGTCAAATGAAACTAAAACTCCTGCAAGGCTTCTTTTGATAACATATTGAAGCGATGCATTGTTCTTACTGATGCAATGTTGCACTTGTTCTACACGGATTCTACTTATGTGGGCATCAGGCGTCGCCTGAACCTGTGAACCGACCAACCTGTCAACCACGACGTAGCCACGCCCTAATGCATACCCTGCTTTATCGTCAAATATAAAATCAAGGAGGCCAAAATTCCACAAATGAACATCATACTGCATTGAAGAAGGCTTTAAACTAGCGATTGAGACCATAAACACATTTTGGAAACGTTTACTGAGGTTAGAAATCAAGTGAGAAGTTGGTGAATTCTCCATTGACTTGTATTGAGACGGAAGTCCTTTTGACACCAAAACGGTGGCCCCCTGGTGGCCTTTTGATAGAATGCAGTTGTAAGTTACTTCCGCGTCGGCCTCATTTCAGAGGACCGGAAACCCCCGCCTGGACGATCCGCAGCACCCTCACTGAAGGCTGTATATCAGTGACAGACTCCCCTTACAGTTCCTGCAAAGAAGCAATACGCTCATGTTTCTCTTCAGATCGTATAAATCTTTCGCCTTTTACTAAAGATTTCCGTGGAGAGGAACAACATGAGTTTTTATGAATTTTTTGATGCCCTGCTATTTGCGGGGCTTCTATTCATGTGAAATATAAAGTATCCTACTAGTGCCTGTGCATAATCGGTTTTAGCGTGTGTTTTCACTACAAATTCAGACGACCAAACTCTAATCAATATAGCGGTTCTTTGACGCCAGCAAAATCTGGAGCGTGCAAGCAAGAGCGCACGTTAGGTCCCGCGCTGTGCTCACTGTGCTGTGTGAGAGGGGGAGTGGCCAGCGGCTGAAGCGGCAACAGCAAATGCGTGCTTCTTTTACCCATATATGTATCTATATATTTTACATTCCTTATCCAAACAACGTCAAACTTGGCACCGCACTTACTGGAGCCCGTAGCAAGACACCTGTCAAGTTTGAAATAAATCAGATGAACGGTTCGAGAGATGTGCGAATAACAGACAGACAGACAGACAGACAGACAGTCAGACGTTCCTGTCATTTATAGACTAGTTCATGATTGAAGTGCCACCGTCACAGCAGGGTGTATGTAAGTGAATGAGTACCCCCATAGTGGCAAGAAAGGGGCAGTACACTCACGTTTCTCTTCAGATCGTATAAATCTTTCGCCTTTTACTAAAGATTTCCGTGGAGAGGAACAATCTGAGTTCTCGTTAATTTTTTCATGCTCTGCCTAGTGCGGAGCTTCCTCTATTGTCAAATGAAACTATAACTCCTGCAAGGCTTCTTTTGATAACATATTGAAGCGATGCATTGTTCTTACTGATGCAATGTTGCACTTGTTCTACACGGATTCTACTTATGTGGGCATCAGGCGTCGCCTGAACCTGTGAACCGACCAACCTGTCAACCACGACGTAGCCACGCCCTAATGCATACCCTGCTTTATCGTCAAATATAAAATCAAGGAGGCCAAAATTCCACAAATGAACATCATACTGCATTGAAGAAGGCTTTAAACTAGCGATTGAGACCATAAACACATTTTGGAAACGTTTACTGAGGTTAGAAATCAAGTGAGAAGTTGGTGAATTCTCCATTGACTTGTATTGAGACGGAAGTCCTTTTGACACCAAAACGGTGGCCCCCTGGTGGCCTTTTGATAGAATGCAGTTGTAAGTTACTTCCGCGTCGGCCTCATTTCAGAGGACCGGAAACCCCCGCCTGGACGATCCGCAGCACCCTCACTGAAGGCTGTATATCAGTGACAGACTCCCCTTACAGTTCCTGCAAAGAAGCAATACGCTCATGTTTCTCTTCAGATCGTATAAATCTTTCGCCTTTTACTAAAGATTTCCGTGGAGAGGAACAACATGAGTTTTTATGAATTTTTTGATGCCCTGCTATTTGCGGGGCTTCTATTCATGTGAAATATAAAGTATCCTACTAGTGCCTGTGCATAATCGGTTTTAGCGTGTGTTTTCACTACAAATTCAGACGACCAAACTCTAATCAATATAGCGGTTCTTTGACGCCAGCAAAATCTGGAGCGTGCAAGCAAGAGCGCACGTTAGGTCCCGCGCTGTGCTCACTGTGCTGTGTGAGAGGGGGAGTGGCCAGCGGCTGAAGCGGCAACAGCAAATGCGTGCTTCTTTTACCCATATATGTATCTATATATTTTACATTCCTTATCCAAACAACGTCAAACTTGGCACCGCACTTACTGGAGCCCGTAGCAAGACACCTGTCAAGTTTGAAATAAATCAGATGAACGGTTCGAGAGATGTGCGAATAACAGACAGACAGACAGACAGACAGACAGTCAGACGTTCCTGTCATTTATAGACTAGTTCATGATTGAAGTGCCACCGTCACAGCAGGGTGTATGTAAGTGAATGAGTACCCCCATAGTGGCAAGAAAGGGGCAGTACACTCACGTTTCTCTTCAGATCGTATAAATCTTTCGCCTTTTACTAAAGATTTCCGTGGAGAGGAACAATCTGAGTTCTCGTTAATTTTTTCATGCTCTGCCTAGTGCGGAGCTTCCTCTATTGTCAAATGAAACTATAACTCCTGCAAGGCTTCTTTTGATAACATATTGAAGCGATGCATTGTTCTTACTGATGCAATGTTGCACTTGTTCTACACGGATTCTACTTATGTGGGCATCAGGCGTCGCCTGAACCTGTGAACCGACCAACCTGTCAACCACGACGTAGCCACGCCCTAATGCATACCCTGCTTTATCGTCAAATATAAAATCAAGGAGGCCAAAATTCCACAAATGAACATCATACTGCATTGAAGAAGGCTTTAAACTAGCGATTGAGACCATAAACACATTTTGGAAACGTTTACTGAGGTTAGAAATCAAGTGAGAAGTTGGTGAATTCTCCATTGACTTGTATTGAGACGGAAGTCCTTTTGACACCAAAACGGTGGCCCCCTGGTGGCCTTTTGATAGAATGCAGTTGTAAGTTACTTCCGCGTCGGCCTCATTTCAGAGGACCGGAAACCCCCGCCTGGACGATCCGCAGCACCCTCACTGAAGGCTGTATATCAGTGACAGATTGCCCTTACAGTTCCTGCAAAGAAGCAATACGCTCATGTTTCTCTTCAGATCGTATAAATCTTTCGCCTTTTACTAAAGATTTCCGTGGAGAGGAACAACATGAGTTTTTATGAATTTTTTGATGCCCTGCTATTTGCGGGGCTTCTATTCATGTGAAATATAAAGTATCCTACTAGTGCCTGTGCATAATCGGTTTTAGCGTGTGTTTTCACTACAAATTCAGACGACCAAATTCTAATCAATATAGCGGTTCTTTGACGCCAGCAAAATCTGGAGCGTGCAAGCAAGAGCGCACGTTAGGTCCCGCGCTGTGCTCAGTGTGCTGTGTGAGAGGGGGAGTGGCCAGCGGCTGAAGCGGCAACAGCAAATGCGTGCTTCTTTTACCCATATATGTATCTATATATTTTACATTCCTTATCCAAACAACGTCAAACTTGGCACCGCACTTACTGGAGCCCGTAGCAAGACACCTGTCAAGTTTGAAATAAATCAGATGAATGGTTCGAGAGATGTGCGAATAACAGACAGACAGACAGACAGACAGACAGACGTTCCTGTCATTTATAGACTAGTTCATGATTGAAGTGCCACCGTCACAGCAGGGTGTATGTAAGTGAATGAGTACCCCCATAGTGGCAAGAAAGGGGCAGTACACTCACGTTTCTCTTCAGATCGTATAAATCTTTCGCCTTTTACTAAAGATTTCCGTGGAGAGGAACAATCTGAGTTCTCGTTAATTTTTTCATGCTCTGCCTAGTGCGGAGCTTCCTCTATTGTCAAATGAAACTATAACTCCTGCAAGGCTTCTTTTGATAACATATTGAAGCGATGCATTGTTCTTACTGATGCAATGTTGCACTTGTTCTACACGGATTCTACTTATGTGGGCATCAGGCGTCGCCTGAACCTGTGAACCGACCAACCTGTCAACCACGACGTAGCCACGCCCTAATGCATACCCTGCTTTATCGTCAAATATAAAATCAAGGAGGCCAAAATTCCACAAATGAACATCATACTGCATTGAAGAAGGCTTTAAACTAGCGATTGAGACCATAAACACATTTTGGAAACGTTTACTGAGGTTAGAAATCAAGTGAGAAGTTGGTGAATTCTCCATTGACTTGTATTGAGACGGAAGTCCTTTTGACACCAAAACGGTGGCCCCCTGGTGGCCTTTTGATAGAATGCAGTTGTAAGTTACTTCCGCGTCGGCCTCATTTCAGAGGACCGGAAACCCCCGCCTGGACGATCCGCAGCACCCTCACTGAAGGCTGTATATCAGTGACAGAGTCCCCTTACAGTTCCTGCAAAGAAGCAATACGCTCATGTTTCTCTTCAGATCGTATAAATCTTTCGCCTTTTACTAAAGATTTCCGTGGAGAGGAACAACATGAGTTTTTATGAATTTTTTGATGCCCTGCTATTTGCGGGGCTTCTATTCATGTGAAATATAAAGTATCCTACTAGTGCCTGTGCATAATCGGTTTTAGTGTGTGTTTTCACTACAAATTCAGACGACCAAACTCTAATCAATATAGCGGTTCTTTGACGCCAGCAAAATCTGGAGCGTGCAAGCAAGAGCGCACGTTAGGTCCCGCGCTGTGCTCACTGTGCTGTGTGAGAGGGGGAGTGGCCAGCGGCTGAAGCGGCAACAGCAAATGCGTGCTTCTTTTACCCATATATGTATCTATATATTTTACATTCCTTATCCAAACAACGTCAAACTTGGCACCGCACTTACTGGAGCCCGTAGCAAGACACCTGTCAAGTTTGAAATAAATCAGATGAACGGTTCGAGAGATGTGCGAATAACAGACAGACAGACAGACAGACAGACAGACAGACAGTCAGACGTTCCTGTCATTTATAGACTAGTTCATGATTGAAGTGCCACCGTCACAGCAGGGTGTATGTAAGTGAATGAGTACCCCCATAGTGGCAAGAAAGGGGCAGTACACTCACGTTTCTCTTCAGATCGTATAAATCTTTCGCCTTTTACTAAAGATTTCCGTGGAGAGGAACAATCTGAGTTCTCGTTAATTTTTTCATGCTCTGCCTAGTGCGGAGCTTCCTCTATTGTCAAATGAAACTATAACTCCTGCAAGGCTTCTTTTGATAACATATTAAAGCGATGCATTGTTCTTACTGATGCAATGTTGCACTTGTTCTACACGGATTCTACTTATGTGGGCATCAGGCGTCGCCTGAACCTGTGAACCGACCAACCTGTCAACCACGACGTAGCCACGCCCTAATGCATACCCTGCTGTATCGTCAAATATAAAATCAAGGAGGCCAAAATTCCACAAATGAACATCATACTGCATTGAAGATGGCTTTAAACTAGCGATTGAGACCATAAAAACATTTTGGAAACGTTTACTGAGGTTAGAAATCAAGTGAGAAGTTGGTGAATTCTCCATTGACTTGTATTGAGACGGAAGTCCTTTTGACACCAAAACGGTGGCCCCCTGGTGGCCTTTTGATAGAATGCAGTTGTAAGTTACTTCCGCGTCGGCCTCATTTCAGAGGACCGGAAACCCCCGCCTGGACGATCCGCAGCACCCTCACTGAAGGCTGTATATCAGTGACAGAGTCCCCTTACAGTTCCTGCAAAGAAGCAATACGCTCATGTTTCTCTTCAGATCGTATAAATCTTTCGCCTTTTACTAAAGATTTCCGTGGAGAGGAACAACATGAGTTTTTATGAATTTTTTGATGCCCTGCTATTTGCGGGGCTTCTATTCATGTGAAATATAAAGTATCCTACTAGTGCCTGTGCATAATCGGTTTTAGCGTGTGTTTTCACTACAAATTCAGACGACCAAACTCTAATCAATATAGCGGTTCTTTGACGCCAGCAAAATCTGGAGCGTGCAAGCAAGAGCGCACGTTAGGTCCCGCGCTGTGCTCAGTGTGCTGTGTGAGAGGGGGAGTGGCCAGCAGCTGAAGCGGCAACAGCAAATGCGTGCTTCTTTTACCCATATATGTATCTATATCTTTTACATTCCTTATCCAAACAACGTCAAACTTGGCACCGCACTTACTGGAGCCCGTAGCAAGACACCTGTCAAGTTTGAAATAAATCAGATGAACGGTTCGAGAGATGTGCGAATAAAAGACAGACAGACAGACAGTCAGACGTTCCTGTCATTTATAGACTAGTTCATGATTGAAGTGCCACCGTCACAGCAGGGTGTATGTAAGTGAATGAGTACCCCCATAGTGGCAAGAAAGGGGCAGTACACTCACGTTTCTCTTCAGATCGTATAAATCTTTCGCCTTTTACTAAAGATTTCCGTGGAGAGGAACAATCTGAGTTCTCGTTAATTTTTTCATGCTCTGCCTAGTGCGGAGCTTCCTCTATTGTCAAATGAAACTATAACTCCTGCAAGGCTTCTTTTGATAACATATTGAAGCGATGCATTGTTCTTACTGATGCAATGTTGCACTTGTTCTACACGGATTCTACTTATGTGGGCATCAGGCGTCGCCTGAACCTGTGAACCGACCAACCTGTCAACCACGACGTAGCCACGCCCTAATGCATACCCTGCTTTATCGTCAAATATAAAATCAAGGAGGCCAAAATTCCACAAATGAACATCATACTGCATTGAAGAAGGCTTTAAACTAGCGATTGAGACCATAAACACATTTTGGAAACGTTTACTGAGGTTAGAAATCAAGTGAGAAGTTGGTGAATTCTCCATTGACTTGTATTGAGACGGAAGTCCTTTTGACACCAAAACGGTGGCCCCCTGGTGGCCTTTTGATAGAATGCAGTTGTAAGTTACTTCCGCGTCGGCCTCATTTCAGAGGACCGGAAACCCCCGCCTGGACGATCCGCAGCACCCTCACTGAAGGCTGTATATCAGTGACAGACTCCCCTTACAGTTCCTGCAAAGAAGCAATACGCTCATGTTTCTCTTCAGATCGTATAAATCTTTCGCCTTTTACTAAAGATTTCCGTGGAGAGGAACAACATGAGTTTTTATGAATTTTTTGATGCCCTGCTATTTGCGGGGCTTCTATTCATGTGAAATATAAAGTATCCTACTAGTGCCTGTGCATAATCGGTTTTAGCGTGTGTTTTCACTACAAATTCAGACGACCAAACTCTAATCAATATAGCGGTTCTTTGACGCCAGCAAAATCTGGAGCGTGCAAGCAAGAGCGCACGTTAGGTCCCGCGCTGTGCTCACTGTGCTGTGTGAGAGGGGGAGTGGCCAGCGGCTGAAGCGGCAACAGCAAATGCGTGCTTCTTTTACCCATATATGTATCTATATATTTTACATTCCTTATCCAAACAACGTCAAACTTGGCACCGCACTTACTGGAGCCCGTAGCAAGACACCTGTCAAGTTTGAAATAAATCAGATGAACGGTTCGAGAGATGTGCGAATAACAGACAGACAGACAGACAGACAGACAGTCAGACGTTCCTGTCATTTATAGACTAGTTCATGATTGAAGTGCCACCGTCACAGCAGGGTGTATGTAAGTGAATGAGTACCCCCATAGTGGCAAGAAAGGGGCAGTACACTCACGTTTCTCTTCAGATCGTATAAATCTTTCGCCTTTTACTAAAGATTTCCGTGGAGAGGAACAATCTGAGTTCTCGTTAATTTTTTCATGCTCTGCCTAGTGCGGAGCTTCCTCTATTGTCAAATGAAACTATAACTCCTGCAAGGCTTCTTTTGATAACATATTGAAGCGATGCATTGTTCTTACTGATGCAATGTTGCACTTGTTCTACACGGATTCTACTTATGTGGGCATCAGGCGTCGCCTGAACCTGTGAACCGACCAACCTGTCAACCACGACGTAGCCACGCCCTAATGCATACCCTGCTTTATCGTCAAATATAAAATCAAGGAGGCCAAAATTCCACAAATGAACATCATACTGCATTGAAGAAGGCTTTAAACTAGCGATTGAGACCATAAACACATTTTGGAAACGTTTACTGAGGTTAGAAATCAAGTGAGAAGTTGGTGAATTCTCCATTGACTTGTATTGAGACGGAAGTCCTTTTGACACCAAAACGGTGGCCCCCTGGTGGCCTTTTGATAGAATGCAGTTGTAAGTTACTTCCGCGTCGGCCTCATTTCAGAGGACCGGAAACCCCCGCCTGGACGATCCGCAGCACCCTCACTGAAGGCTGTATATCAGTGACAGACTCCCCTTACAGTTCCTGCAAAGAAGCAATACGCTCATGTTTCTCTTCAGATCGTATAAATCTTTCGCCTTTTACTAAAGATTTCCGTGGAGAGGAACAACATGAGTTTTTATGAATTTTTTGATGCCCTGCTATTTGCGGGGCTTCTATTCATGTGAAATATAAAGTATCCTACTAGTGCCTGTGCATAATCGGTTTTAGCGTGTGTTTTCACTACAAATTCAGACGACCAAACTCTAATCAATATAGCGGTTCTTTGACGCCAGCAAAATCTGGAGCGTGCAAGCAAGAGCGCACGTTAGGTCCCGCGCTGTGCTCACTGTGCTGTGTGAGAGGGGGAGTGGCCAGCGGCTGAAGCGGCAACAGCAAATGCGTGCTTCTTTTACCCATATATGTATCTATATATTTTACATTCCTTATCCAAACAACGTCAAACTTGGCACCGCACTTACTGGAGCCCGTAGCAAGACACCTGTCAAGTTTGAAATAAATCAGATGAACGGTTCGAGAGATGTGCGAATAACAGACAGACAGACAGACAGACAGACAGTCAGACGTTCCTGTCATTTATAGACTAGTTCATGATTGAAGTGCCACCGTCACAGCAGGGTGTATGTAAGTGAATGAGTACCCCCATAGTGGCAAGAAAGGGGCAGTACACTCACGTTTCTCTTCAGATCGTATAAATCTTTCGCCTTTTACTAAAGATTTCCGTGGAGAGGAACAATCTGAGTTCTCGTTAATTTTTTCATGCTCTGCCTAGTGCGGAGCTTCCTCTATTGTCAAATGAAACTATAACTCCTGCAAGGCTTCTTTTGATAACATATTGAAGCGATGCATTGTTCTTACTGATGCAATGTTGCACTTGTTCTACACGGATTCTACTTATGTGGGCATCAGGCGTCGCCTGAACCTGTGAACCGACCAACCTGTCAACCACGACGTAGCCACGCCCTAATGCATACCCTGCTTTATCGTCAAATATAAAATCAAGGAGGCCAAAATTCCACAAATGAACATCATACTGCATTGAAGAAGGCTTTAAACTAGCGATTGAGACCATAAACACATTTTGGAAACGTTTACTGAGGTTAGAAATCAAGTGAGAAGTTGGTGAATTCTCCATTGACTTGTATTGAGACGGAAGTCCTTTTGACACCAAAACGGTGGCCCCCTGGTGGCCTTTTGATAGAATGCAGTTGTAAGTTACTTCCGCGTCGGCCTCATTTCAGAGGACCGGAAACCCCCGCCTGGACGATCCGCAGCACCCTCACTGAAGGCTGTATATCAGTGACAGATTGCCCTTACAGTTCCTGCAAAGAAGCAATACGCTCATGTTTCTCTTCAGATCGTATAAATCTTTCGCCTTTTACTAAAGATTTCCGTGGAGAGGAACAACATGAGTTTTTATGAATTTTTTGATGCCCTGCTATTTGCGGGGCTTCTATTCATGTGAAATATAAAGTATCCTACTAGTGCCTGTGCATAATCGGTTTTAGCGTGTGTTTTCACTACAAATTCAGACGACCAAATTCTAATCAATATAGCGGTTCTTTGACGCCAGCAAAATCTGGAGCGTGCAAGCAAGAGCGCACGTTAGGTCCCGCGCTGTGCTCAGTGTGCTGTGTGAGAGGGGGAGTGGCCAGCGGCTGAAGCGGCAACAGCAAATGCGTGCTTCTTTTACCCATATATGTATCTATATATTTTACATTCCTTATCCAAACAACGTCAAACTTGGCACCGCACTTACTGGAGCCCGTAGCAAGACACCTGTCAAGTTTGAAATAAATCAGATGAATGGTTCGAGAGATGTGCGAATAACAGACAGACAGACAGACAGACAGACAGACAGACGTTCCTGTCATTTATAGACTAGTTCATGATTGAAGTGCCACCGTCACAGCAGGGTGTATGTAAGTGAATGAGTACCCCCATAGTGGCAAGAAAGGGGCAGTACACTCACGTTTCTCTTCAGATCGTATAAATCTTTCGCCTTTTACTAAAGATTTCCGTGGAGAGGAACAATCTGAGTTCTCGTTAATTTTTTCATGCTCTGCCTAGTGCGGAGCTTCCTCTATTGTCAAATGAAACTATAACTCCTGCAAGGCTTCTTTTGATAACATATTGAAGCGATGCATTGTTCTTACTGATGCAATGTTGCACTTGTTCTACACGGATTCTACTTATGTGGGCATCAGGCGTCGCCTGAACCTGTGAACCGACCAACCTGTCAACCACGACGTAGCCACGCCCTAATGCATACCCTGCTTTATCGTCAAATATAAAATCAAGGAGGCCAAAATTCCACAAATGAACATCATACTGCATTGAAGAAGGCTTTAAACTAGCGATTGAGACCATAAACACATTTTGGAAACGTTTACTGAGGTTAGAAATCAAGTGAGAAGTTGGTGAATTCTCCATTGACTTGTATTGAGACGGAAGTCCTTTTGACACCAAAACGGTGGCCCCCTGGTGGCCTTTTGATAGAATGCAGTTGTAAGTTACTTCCGCGTCGGCCTCATTTCAGAGGACCGGAAACCCCCGCCTGGACGATCCGCAGCACCCTCACTGAAGGCTGTATATCAGTGACAGACTCCCCTTACAGTTCCTGCAAAGAAGCAATACGCTCATGTTTCTCTTCAGATCGTATAAATCTTTCGCCTTTTACTAAAGATTTCCGTGGAGAGGAACAACATGAGTTTTTATGAATTTTTTGATGCCCTGCTATTTGCGGGGCTTCTATTCATGTGAAATATAAAGTATCCTACTAGTGCCTGTGCATAATCGGTTTTAGCGTGTGTTTTCACTACAAATTCAGACGACCAAACTCTAATCAATATAGCGGTTCTTTGACGCCAGCAAAATCTGGAGCGTGCAAGCAAGAGCGCACGTTAGGTCCCGCGCTGTGCTCAGTGTGCTGTGTGAGAGGGGGAGTGGCCAGCAGCTGAAGCGGCAACAGCAAATGCGTGCTTCTTTTACCCATATATGTATCTATATCTTTTACATTCCTTATCCAAACAACGTCAAACTTGGCACTGCACTTACTGGAGCCCGTAGCAAGACACCTGTCAAGTTTGAAATAAATCAGATGAACGGTTCGAGAGATATGCGAATAAAAGACAGACAGACAGACAGTCAGACGTTCCTGTCATTTATAGACTAGTTCATGATTGAAGTGCCACCGTCACAGCAGGGTGTATGTAAGTGAATGAGTACCCCCATAGTGGCAAGAAAGGGGCAGTACACTCACGTTTCTCTTCAGATCGTATAAATCTTTCGCCTTTTACTAAAGATTTCCGTGGAGAGGAACAATCTGAGTTCTCGTTAATTTTTTCATGCCCTGCCTAGTGCGGAGCTTCCTCTATTGTCAAATGAAACTATAACTCCTGCAAGGCTTCTTTTGATAACATATTGAAGCGATGCATTGTTCTTACTGATGCAATGTTGCACTTGTTCTACACGGATTCTACTTATGTGGGCATCAGGCGTCGCCTGAACCTGTGAACCGACCAACCTGTCAACCACGACGTAGCCACGCCCTAATGCATACCCTGCTTTATCGTCAAATATAAAATCAAGGAGGCCAAAATTCCACAAATGAACATCATACTGCATTGAAGAAGGCTTTAAACTAGCGATTGAGACCATAAACACATTTTGGAAACGTTTACTGAGGTTAGAAATCAAGTGAGAAGTTGGTGAATTCTCCATTGACTTGTATTGAGACGGAAGTCCTTTTGACACCAAAACGGTGGCCCCCTGGTGGCCTTTTGATAGAATGCAGTTGTAAGTTACTTCCGCGTCGGCCTCATTTCAGAGGACCGGAAACCCCCGCCTGGACGATCCGCAGCACCCTCACTGAAGGCTGTATATCAGTGACAGATTGCCCTTACAGTTCCTGCAAAGAAGCAATACGCTCATGTTTCTCTTCAGATCGTATAAATCTTTCGCCTTTTACTAAAGATTTCCGTGGAGAGGAACAACATGAGTTTTTATGAATTTTTTGATGCCCTGCTATTTGCGGGGCTTCTATTCATGTGAAATATAAAGTATCCTACTAGTGCCTGTGCATAATCGGTTTTAGCGTGTGTTTTCACTACAAATTCAGACGACCAAATTCTAATCAATATAGCGGTTCTTTGACGCCAGCAAAATCTGGAGCGTGCAAGCAAGAGCGCACGTTAGGTCCCGCGCTGTGCTCAGTGTGCTGTGTGAGAGGGGGAGTGGCCAGCGGCTGAAGCGGCAACAGCAAATGCGTGCTTCTTTTACCCATATATGTATCTATATATTTTACATTCCTTATCCAAACAACGTCAAACTTGGCACCGCACTTACTGGAGCCCGTAGCAAGACACCTGTCAAGTTTGAAATAAATCAGATGAATGGTTCGAGAGATGTGCGAATAACAGACAGACAGACAGACAGACAGACAGACGTTCCTGTCATTTATAGACTAGTTCATGATTGAAGTGCCACCGTCACAGCAGGGTGTATGTAAGTGAATGAGTACCCCCATAGTGGCAAGAAAGGGGCAGTACACTCACGTTTCTCTTCAGATCGTATAAATCTTTCGCCTTTTACTAAAGATTTCCGTGGAGAGGAACAATCTGAGTTCTCGTTAATTTTTTCATGCTCTGCCTAGTGCGGAGCTTCCTCTATTGTCAAATGAAACTATAACTCCTGCAAGGCTTCTTTTGATAACATATTGAAGCGATGCATTGTTCTTACTGATGCAATGTTGCACTTGTTCTACACGGATTCTACTTATGTGGGCATCAGGCGTCGCCTGAACCTGTGAACCGACCAACCTGTCAACCACGACGTAGCCACGCCCTAATGCATACCCTGCTTTATCGTCAAATATAAAATCAAGGAGGCCAAAATTCCACAAATGAACATCATACTGCATTGAAGAAGGCTTTAAACTAGCGATTGAGACCATAAACACATTTTGGAAACGTTTACTGAGGTTAGAAATCAAGTGAGAAGTTGGTGAATTCTCCATTGACTTGTATTGAGACGGAAGTCCTTTTGACACCAAAACGGTGGCCCCCTGGTGGCCTTTTGATAGAATGCAGTTGTAAGTTACTTCCGCGTCGGCCTCATTTCAGAGGACCGGAAACCCCCGCCTGGACGATCCGCAGCACCCTCACTGAAGGCTGTATATCAGTGACAGACTCCCCTTACAGTTCCTGCAAAGAAGCAATACGCTCATGTTTCTCTTCAGATCGTATAAATCTTTCGCCTTTTACTAAAGATTTCCGTGGAGAGGAACAACATGAGTTTTTATGAATTTTTTGATGCCCTGCTATTTGCGGGGCTTCTATTCATGTGAAATATAAAGTATCCTACTAGTGCCTGTGCATAATCGGTTTTAGCGTGTGTTTTCACTACAAATTCAGACGACCAAACTCTAATCAATATAGCGGTTCTTTGACGCCAGCAAAATCTGGAGCGTGCAAGCAAGAGCGCACGTTAGGTCCCGCGCTGTGCTCAGTGTGCTGTGTGAGAGGGGGAGTGGCCAGCAGCTGAAGCGGCAACAGCAAATGCGTGCTTCTTTTACCCATATATGTATCTATATCTTTTACATTCCTTATCCAAACAACGTCAAACTTGGCACTGCACTTACTGGAGCCCGTAGCAAGACACCTGTCAAGTTTGAAATAAATCAGATGAACGGTTCGAGAGATATGCGAATAAAAGACAGACAGACAGACAGTCAGACGTTCCTGTCATTTATAGACTAGTTCATGATTGAAGTGCCACCGTCACAGCAGGGTGTATGTAAGTGAATGAGTACCCCCATAGTGGCAAGAAAGGGGCAGTACACTCACGTTTCTCTTCAGATCGTATAAATCTTTCGCCTTTTACTAAAGATTTCCGTGGAGAGGAACAATCTGAGTTCTCGTTAATTTTTTCATGCCCTGCCTAGTGCGGAGCTTCCTCTATTGTCAAATGAAACTATAACTCCTGCAAGGCTTCTTTTGATAACATATTGAAGCGATGCATTGTTCTTACTGATGCAATGTTGCACTTGTTCTACACGGATTCTACTTATGTGGGCATCAGGCGTCGCCTGAACCTGTGAACCGACCAACCTGTCAACCACGACGTAGCCACGCCCTAATGCATACCCTGCTTTATCGTCAAATATAAAATCAAGGAGGCCAAAATTCCACAAATGAACATCATACTGCATTGAAGAAGGCTTTAAACTAGCGATTGAGACCATAAACACATTTTGGAAACGTTTACTGAGGTTAGAAATCAAGTGAGAAGTTGGTGAATTCTCCATTGACTTGTATTGAGACGGAAGTCCTTTTGACACCAAAACGGTGGCCCCCTGGTGGCCTTTTGATAGAATGCAGTTGTAAGTTACTTCCGCGTCGGCCTCATTTCAGAGGACCGGAAACCCCCGCCTGGACGATCCGCAGCACCCTCACTGAAGGCTGTATATCAGTGACAGAGTCCCCTTACAGTTCCTGCAAAGAAGCAATACGCTCATTCTCTTCAGATCGTATAAATCTTTCGCCTTTTACTAAAGATTTCCGTGGAGAGGAACAACATGAGTTTTTATGAATTTTTTGATGCCCTGCTATTTGCGGGGCTTCTATTCATGTGAAATATAAAGTATCCTACTAGTGCCTGTGCATAATCGGTTTTAGTGTGTGTTTTCACTACAAATTCAGACGACCAAACTCTAATCAATATAGCGGTTCTTTGACGCCAGCAAAATCTGGAGCGTGCAAGCAAGAGCGCACGTTAGGTCCCGCGCTGTGCTCACTGTGCTGTGTGAGAGGGGGAGTGGCCAGCGGCTGAAGCGGCAACAGCAAATGCGTGCTTCTTTTACCCATATATGTATCTATATATTTTACATTCCTTATCCAAACAACGTCAAACTTGGCACCGCACTTACTGGAGCCCGTAGCAAGACACCTGTCAAGTTTGAAATAAATCAGATGAACGGTTCGAGAGATGTGCGAATAACAGACAGACAGACAGACAGACAGACGTTCCTGTCATTTATAGACTAGTTCATGATTGAAGTGCCACCGTCACAGCAGGGTGTATGTAAGTGAATGAGTACCCCCATAGTGGCAAGAAAGGGGCAGTACACTCACGTTTCTCTTCAGATCGTATAAATCTTTCGCCTTTTACTAAAGATTTCCGTGGAGAGGACCAATCTGAGTTCTTGTTAATTTTTTCATGCTCTGCCTAGTGCGGAGCTTCCTCTATTGTCAAATGAAACTATAACTCCTGCAAGGCTTCTTTTGATAACATATTGAAGCGATGCATTGTTCTTACTGATGCAATGTTGCACTTGTTCTACACGGATTCTACTTATGTGGGCATCAGGCGTCGCCTGAACCTGTGAACCGACCAACCTGTCAACCACGACGTAGCCACGCCCTAATGCATACCCTGCTTTATCGTCAAATATAAAATCAAGGAGGCCAAAATTCCACAAATGAACATCATACTGCATTGAAGAAGGCTTTAAACTAGCGATTGAGACCATAAACACATTTTGGAAACGTTTACTGAGGTTAGAAATCAAGTGAGAAGTTGGTGAATTCTCCATTGACTTGTATTGAGACGGAAGTCCTTTTGACACCAAAACGGTGTTGATAGAATGCAGTTGTAAGTTACTTCCGCGTCGGCCTCATTTCAGAGGACCGGAAACCCCCGCCTGGACGATCCGCAGCACCCTCACTGAAGGCTGTATATCAGTGACAGACTCCCCTTACAGTTCCTGCAAAGAAGCAATACGCTCATGTTTCTCTTCAGATCGTATAAATCTTTCGCCTTTTACTAAAGATTTCCGTGGAGAGGAACAACATGAGTTTTTATGAATTTTTTGATGCCCTGCTATTTGCGGGGCTTCTATTCATGTGAAATATAAAGTATCCTACTAGTGCCTGTGCATAATCGGTTTTAGCGTGTGTTTTCACTACAAATTCAGACGACCAAATTCTAATCAATATAGCGGTTCTTTGACGCCAGCAAAATCTGGAGCGTGCAAGCAAGAGCGCACGTTAGGTCCCGCGCTGTGCTCAGTGTGCTGTGTGAGAGGGGGAGTGGCCAGCGGCTGAAGCGGCAACAGCAAATGCGTGCTTCTTTTACCCATATATGTATCTATATCTTTTACATTCCTTATCCAAACAACGTCAAACTTGGCACCGCACTTACTGGAGCCCGTAGCAAGACACCTGTCAAGTTTGAAATAAATCAGATGAACGGTTCGAGAGATGTGCGAATAACAGACAGACAGACAGACAGACAGACGTTCCTGTCATTTATAGACTAGTTCATGATTGAAGTGCCACCGTCACAGCAGGGTGTATGTAAGTGAATGAGTACCCCCATAGTGGCAAGAAAGGGGCAGTACACTCACGTTTCTCTTCAGATCGTATAAATCTTTCGCCTTTTACTAAAGATTTCCGTGGAGAGGACCAATCTGAGTTCTTGTTAATTTTTTCATGCTCTGCCTAGTGCGGAGCTTCCTCTATTGTCAAATGAAACTATAACTCCTGCAAGGCTTCTTTTGATAACATATTGAAGCGATGCATTGTTCTTACTGATGCAATGTTGCACTTGTTCTACACGGATTCTACTTATGTGGGCATCAGGCGTCGCCTGAACCTGTGAACCGACCAACCTGTCAACCACGACGTAGCCACGCCCTAATGCATACCCTGCTTTATCGTCAAATATAAAATCAAGGAGGCCAAAATTCCACAAATGAACATCATACTGCATTGAAGAAGGCTTTAAACTAGCGATTGAGACCATAAACACATTTTGGAAACGTTTACTGAGGTTAGAAATCAAGTGAGAAGTTGGTGAATTCTCCATTGACTTGTATTGAGACGGAAGTCCTTTTGACACCAAAACGGTGTTGATAGAATGCAGTTGTAAGTTACTTCCGCGTCGGCCTCATTTCAGAGGACCGGAAACCCCCGCCTGGACGATCCGCAGCACCCTCACTGAAGGCTGTATATCAGTGACAGACTCCCCTTACAGTTCCTGCAAAGAAGCAATACGCTCATGTTTCTCTTCAGATCGTATAAATCTTTCGCCTTTTACTAAAGATTTCCGTGGAGAGGAACAACATGAGTTTTTATGAATTTTTTGATGCCCTGCTATTTGCGGGGCTTCTATTCATGTGAAATATAAAGTATCCTACTAGTGCCTGTGCATAATCGGTTTTAGCGTGTGTTTTCACTACAAATTCAGACGACCAAACTCTAATCAATATAGCGGTTCTTTGACGCCAGCAAAATCTGGAGCGTGCAAGCAAGAGCGCACGTTAGGTCCCGCGCTGTGCTCAGTGTGCTGTGTGAGAGGGGGAGTGGCCAGCGGCTGAAGCGGCAACAGCAAATGCATGCTTCTTTTACCCATATATGTATCTATATCTTTTACATTCCTTATCCAAACAACGTCAAACTTGGCACCGCACTTACTGGAGCCCGTAGCAAGACACCTGTCAAGTTTGAAATAAATCAGATGAACGGTTCGAGAGATGTGCGAATAACAGACAGACAGACAGACAGACAGACAGACAGTCAGACGTTCCTGTCATTTATAGACTAGTTCATGATTGAAGTGCCACCGTCACAGCAGGGTGTATGTAAGTGAATGAGTAACCCCATAGTGGCAAGAAAGGGGCAGTACACTCACGTTTCTCTTCAGATCGTATAAATCTTTCGCCTTTTACTAAAGATTTCCGTGGAGAGGAACAATCTGAGTTCTCGTTAATTTTTTCATGCTCTGCCTAGTGCGGAGCTTCCTCTATTGTCAAATGAAACTATAACTCCTGCAAGGCTTCTTTTGATAACATATTGAAGCGATGCATTGTTCTTACTGATGCAATGTTGCACTTGTTCTACACGGATTCTACTTATGTGGGCATCAGGCGTCGCCTGAACCTGTGAACCGACCAACCTGTCAACCACGACGTAGCCACGCCCTAATGCATACCCTGCTTTATCGTCAAATATAAAATCAAGGAGGCCAAAATTCCACAAATGAACATCATACTGCATTGAAGATGGCTTTAAACTAGCGATTGAGACCATAAACACATTTTGGAAACGTTTACTGAGGTTAGAAATCAAGTGAGAAGTTGGTGAATTCTCCATTGACTTGTATTGAGACGGAAGTCCTTTTGACACCAAAACGGTGGCCCCCTGGTGGCCTTTTGATAGAATGCAGTTGTAAGTTACTTCCGCGTCGGCCTCATTTCAGAGGACCGGAAACCCCCGCCTGGACGATCCGCAGCACCCTCACTGAAGGCTGTATATCAGTGACAGACTCCCCTTACAGTTCCTGCAAAGAAGCAATACGCTCATGTTTCTCTTCAGATCGTATAAATCTTTCGCCTTTTACTAAAGATTTCCGTGGAGAGGAACAACATGAGTTTTTATGAATTTTTTGATGCCCTGCTATTTGCGGGGCTTCTATTCATGTGAAATATAAAGTATCCTACTAGTGCCTGTGCATAATCGGTTTTAGCGTGTGTTTTCACTACAAATTCAGACGACCAAATTCTAATCAATATAGCGGTTCTTTGACGCCAGCAAAATCTGGAGCGTGCAAGCAAGAGCGCACGTTAGGTCCCGCGCTGTGCTCAGTGTGCTGTGTGAGAGGGGGAGTGGCCAGCGGCTGAAGCGGCAACAGCAAATGCGTGCTTCTTTTACCCATATATGTATCTATATCTTTTACATTCCTTATCCAAACAACGTCAAACTTGGCACCGCACTTACTGGAGCCCGTAGCAAGACACTTTCCGGTCCTCTGAAATGAGGCCGACGCGGAAGTAACTTACAACTGCATTCTATCAAAAGGCCACCAGGGGGCCACCGTTTTGGTGTCAAAAGGACTTCCGTCTCAATACAAGTCAATGGAGAATTCACCAACTTCTCACTTGATTTCTAACCTCAGTAAACGTTTCCAAAATGTGTTTATGGTCTCAATCGCTAGTTTAAAGCCATCTTCAATGCAGTATGATGTTCATTTGTGGAATTTTGGCCTCCTTGATTTTATATTTGACGATAAAGCAGGGTATGCATTAGGGCGTGGCTACGTCGTGGTTGACAGGTTGGTCGGTTCACAGGTTCAGGCGACGCCTGATGCCCACATAAGTAGAATCCGTGTAGAACAAGTGCAACATTGCATCAGTAAGAACAATGCATCGCTTCAATATGTTATCAAAAGAAGCCTTGCAGGAGTTATAGTTTCATTTGACAATAGAGGAAGCTCCGCACTAGGCAGAGCATGAAAAAATTAACGAGAACTCAGATTGTTCCTCTCCACGGAAATCTTTAGTAAAAGGCGAAAGATTTATACGATCTGAAGAGAAACGTGAGTGTACTGCCCCTTTCTTGCCACTATGGGGTTACTCATTCACTTACATACACCCTGCTGTGACGGTGGCACTTCAATCATGAACTAGTCTATAAATGACAGGAACGTCTGACTGTCTGTCTGTCTGTCTGTCTGTCTGTTATTCGCACATCTCTCGAACCGTTCATCTGATTTATTTCAAACTTGACAGGTGTCTTGCTACGGGCTCCAGTAAGTGCGGTGCCAAGTTTGACGTTGTTTGGATAAGGAATGTAAAAGATATAGATACATATATGGGTAAAAGAAGCATGCATTTGCTGTTGCCGCTTCAGCCGCTGGCCACTCCCCCTCTCACACAGCACACTGAGCACAGCGCGGGACCTAACGTGCGCTCTTGCTTGCACGCTCCAGATTTTGCTGGCGTCAAAGAACCGCTATATTGATTAGAGTTTGGTCGTCTGAATTTGTAGTGAAAACACACGCTAAAACCGATTATGCACAGGCACTAGTAGGATACTTTATATTTCACATGAATAGAAGCCCCGCAAATAGCAGGGCATCAAAAAATTCATAAAAACTCATGTTGTTCCTCTCCACGGAAATCTTTAGTAAAAGGCGAAAGATTTATACGATCTGAAGAGAAACATGAGCGTATTGCTTCTTTGCAGGAACTGTAAGGGGACTCTGTCACTGATATACAGCCTTCAGTGAGGGTGCTGCGGATCGTCCAGGCGGGGGTTTCCGGTCCTCTGAAATGAGGCCGACGCGGAAGTAACTTACAACTGCATTCTATCAAAAGGCCACCAGGGGGCCACCGTTTTGGTGTCAAAAGGACTTCCGTCTCAATACAAGTCAATGGAGAATTCACCAACTTCTCACTTGATTTCTAACCTCAGTAAACGTTTCCAAAATGTGTTTATGGTCTCAATCGCTAGTTTAAAGCCTTCTTCAATGCAGTATGATGTTCATTTGTGGAATTTTGGCCTCCTTGATTTTATATTTGACGATAAAGCAGGGTATGCATTAGGGCGTGGCTACGTCGTGGTTGACAGGTTGGTCGGTTCACAGGTTCAGGCGACGCCTGATGCCCACATAAGTAGAATCCGTGTAGAACAAGTGCAACATTGCATCAGTAAGAACAATGCATCGCTTCAATATGTTATCAAAAGAAGCCTTGCAGGAGTTATAGTTTCATTTGACAATAGAGGAAGCTCCGCACTAGGCAGAGCATGAAAAAATTAACAAGAACTCAGATTGGTCCTCTCCACGGAAATCTTTAGTAAAAGGCGAAAGATTTATACGATCTGAAGAGAAACGTGAGTGTACTGCCCCTTTCTTGCCACTATGGGGGTACTCATTCACTTACATACACCCTGCTGTGACGGTGGCACTTCAATCATGAACTAGTCTATAAATGACAGGAACGTCTGTCTGTCTGTCTGTTATTCGCACATCTCTCGAACCGTTCATCTGATTTATTTCAAACTTGACAGGTGTCTTGCTACGGGCTCCAGTAAGTGCGGTGCCAAGTTTGACGTTGTTTGGATAAGGAATGTAAAAGATATAGATACATATATGGGTAAAAGAAGCACGCATTTGCTGTTGCCGCTTCAGCCGCTGGCCACTCCCCCTCTCACACAGCACACTGAGCACAGCGCGGGACCTAACGTGCGCTCTTGCTTGCACGCTCCAGATTTTGCTGGCGTCAAAGAACCGCTATATTGATTAGAATTTGGTCGTCTGAATTTGTAGTGAAAACACACGCTAAAACCGATTATGCACAGGCACTAGTAGGATACTTTATATTTCACATGAATAGAAGCCCCGCAAATAGCAGGGCATCAAAAAATTCATAAAAACTCATGTTGTTCCTCTCCACGGAAATCTTTAGTAAAAGGCGAAAGATTTATACGATCTGAAGAGAAACATGAGCGTATTGCTTCTTTGCAGGAACTGTAAGGGGAGTCTGTCACTGATATACAGCCTTCAGTGAGGGTGCTGCGGATCGTCCAGGCGGGGGTTTCCGGTCCTCTGAAATGAGGCCGACGCGGAAGTAACTTACAACTGCATTCTATCAAAAGGCCACCAGGGGGCCACCGTTTTGGTGTCAAAAGGACTTCCGTCTCAATACAAGTCAATGGAGAATTCACCAACTTCTCACTTGATTTCTAACCTCAGTAAACGTTTCCAAAATGTGTTTATGGTCTCAATCGCTAGTTTAAAGCCTTCTTCAATGCAGTATGATGTTCATTTGTGGAATTTTGGCCTCCTTGATTTTATATTTGACGATAAAGCAGGGTATGCATTAGGGCGTGGCTACGTCGTGGTTGACAGGTTGGTCGGTTCACAGGTTCAGGCGACGCCTGATGCCCACATAAGTAGAATCCGTGTAGAACAAGTGCAACATTGCATCAGTAAGAACAATGCATCGCTTCAATATGTTATCAAAAGAAGCCTTGCAGGAGTTATAGTTTCATTTGACAATAGAGGAAGCTCCGCACTAGGCAGAGCATGAAAAAATTAACAAGAACTCAGATTGGTCCTCTCCACGGAAATCTTTAGTAAAAGGCGAAAGATTTATACGATCTGAAGAGAAACGTGAGTGTACTGCCCCTTTCTTGCCACTATGGGGGTACTCATTCACTTACATACACCCTGCTGTGACGGTGGCACTTCAATCATGAACTAGTCTATAAATGACAGGAACGTCTGTCTGTCTGTCTGTCTGTCTGTTATTCGCACATCTCTCGAACCGTTCATCTGATTTATTTCAAACTTGACAGGTGTCTTGCTACGGGCTCCAGTAAGTGCAGTGCCAAGTTTGACGTTGTTTGGATAAGGAATGTAAAAGATATAGATACATATATGGGTAAAAGAAGCACGCATTTGCTGTTGCCGCTTCAGCTGCTGGCCACTCCCCCTCTCACACAGCACACTGAGCACAGCGCGGGACCTAACGTGCGCTCTTGCTTGCACGCTCCAGATTTTGCTGGCGTCAAAGAACCGCTATATTGATTAGAGTTTGGTCGTCTGAATTTGTAGTGAAAACACACGCTAAAACCGATTATGCACAGGCACTAGTAGGATACTTTATATTTCACATGAATAGAAGCCCCGCAAATAGCAGGGCATCAAAAAATTCATAAAAACTCATGTTGTTCCTCTCCACGGAAATCTTTAGTAAAAGGCGAAAGATTTATACGATCTGAAGAGAAACATGAGCGTATTGCTTCTTTGCAGGAACTGTAAGGGGACTCTGTCACTGATATACAGCCTTCAGTGAGGGTGCTGCGGATCGTCCAGGCGGGGGTTTCCGGTCCTCTGAAATGAGGCCGACGCGGAAGTAACTTACAACTGCATTCTATCAAAAGGCCACCAGGGGGCCACCGTTTTGGTGTCAAAAGGACTTCCGTCTCAATACAAGTCAATGGAGAATTCACCAACTTCTCACTTGATTTCTAACCTCAGTAAACGTTTCCAAAATGTGTTTATGGTCTCAATCGCTAGTTTAAAGCCTTCTTCAATGCAGTATGATGTTCATTTGTGGAATTTTGGCCTCCTTGATTTTATATTTGACGATAAAGCAGGGTATGCATTAGGGCGTGGCTACGTCGTGGTTGACAGGTTGGTCGGTTCACAGGTTCAGGCGACGCCTGATGCCCACATAAGTAGAATCCGTGTAGAACAAGTGCAACATTGCATCAGTATGAACAATGCATCGCTTCAATATGTTATCAAAAGAAGCCTTGCAGGAGTTATAGTTTCATTTGACAATAGAGGAAGCTCCGCACTAGGCAGAGCATGAAAAAATTAACGAGAACTCAGATTGTTCCTCTCCACGGAAATCTTTAGTAAAAGGCGAAAGATTTATATGATCTGAAGAGAAACGTGAGTGTACTGCCCCTTTCTTGCCACTATGGGGGTACTCATTCACTTACATACACCCTGCTGTGACGGTGGCACTTCAATCATGAACTAGTCTATAAATGACAGGAACGTCTGACTGTCTGTCTGTCTGTCTGTTATTCGCACATCTCTCGAACCGTTCATCTGATTTATTTCAAACTTGACAGGTGTCTTGCTACGGGCTCCAGTAAGTGCGGTGCCAAGTTTGACGTTGTTTGGATAAGGAACGTAAAAGATATAGATACATATATGGGTAAAAGAAGCACGCATTTGCTGTTGCCGCTTCAGCCGCTGGCCACTCCCCCTCTCACACAGCACACTGAGCACAGCGCGGGACCTAACGTGCGCTCTTGCTTGCACGCTCCAGATTTTGCTGGCGTCAAAGAACCGCTATATTGATTAGAATTTGGTCGTCTGAATTTGTAGTGAAAACACACGCTAAAACCGATTATGCACAGGCACTAGTAAGATACTTTATATTTCACATGAATAGAAGCCCCGCAAATAGCAGGGCATCAAAAAATTCATAAAAACTCATGTTGTTCCTCTCCACGGAAATCTTTAGTAAAAGGCGAAAGATTTATACGATCTGAAAAGAAACATGAGCGTATTGCTTCTTTGCAGGAACTGTAAGGGGACTCTGTCACTGATATACAGCCTTCAGTGAGGGTGCTGCGGATCGTCCAGGCGGGGGTTTCCGGTCCTCTGAAATGAGGCCGACGCGGAAGTAACTTACGACTGCATTCTATCAAAAGGCCACCAGGGGGCCACCGTTTTGGTGTCAAAAGGACTTCCGTCTCAATACAAGTCAATGGAGAATTCACCAACTTCTCACTTGATTTCTAACCTCAGTAAACGTTTCCAAAATGTGTTTATGGTCTCAATCGCTAGTTTAAAGCCATCTTCAATGCAGTATGATGTTCATTTGTGGAATTTTGGCCTCCTTGATTTTATATTTGACTATAAAGCAGGGTATGCATTAGGGCGTGGCTACGTCGTGGTTGACAGGTTGGTCGGTTCACAGGTTCAGGCGACGCCTGATGCCCACATAAGTAGAATCCGTGTAGAACAAGTGCAACATTGCATCAGTAAGAACAATGCATCGCTTCAATATGTTATCAAAAGAAGCCTTGCAGGAGTTATAGTTTCATTTGACAATAGAGGAAGCTCCGCACTAGGCAGAGCATGAAAAAATTAACGAGAACTCAGATTGTTCCTCTCCACGGAAATCTTTAGTAAAAGGCGAAAGATTTATACGATCTGAAGAGAAACGTGAGTGTACTGCCCCTTTCTTGCCACTATGGGGGTACTCATTCACTTACATACACCCTGCTGTGACGGTGGCACTTCAATCATGAACTAGTCTATAAATGACAGGAACGTCTGACTGTCTGTCTGTCTGTCTGTCTGTCTGTCTGTCTGTTATTCGCACATCTCTCGAACCGTTCATCTGATTTATTTCAAACTTGACAGGTGTCTTGCTACGGACTCCAGTAAGTGCGGTGCCAAGTTTGACGTTGTTTGGATAAGTAATGTAAAAGATATAGATACATATATGGGTAAAAGAAGCACGCATTTGCTGTTGCCGCTTCAGCCGCTGGCCACTCCCCCTCTCACACAGCACACTGAGCACAGCGCGGGACCTAACGTGCGCTCTTGCTTGCACGCTCCAGATTTTGCTGGCGTCAAAGAACCGCTATATTGATTAGAGTTTGGTCGTCTGAATTTGTAGTGAAAACACACGCTAAAACCGATTATGCACAGGCACTAGTAGGATACTTTATATTTCACATGAATAGAAGCCCCGCAAATAGCAGGGCATCAAAAAATTCATAAAAACTCATGTTGTTCCTCTCCACGGAAATCTTTAGTAAAAGGCGAAAGATTTATACGATCTGAAGAGAAACATGAGCGTATTGCTTCTTTGCAGGAACTGTAAGGGGACTCTGTCACTGATATACAGCCTTCAGTGAGGGTGCTGCGGATCGTCCAGGCGGGGGTTTCCGGTCCTCTGAAATGAGGCCGACGCGGAAGTAACTTACAACTGCATTCTATCAAAAGGCCACCAGGGGGCCACCGTTTTGGTGTCAAAAGGACTTCCGTCTCAATACAAGTCAATGGAGAATTCACCAACTTCTCACTTGATTTCTAACCTCAGTAAACGTTTCCAAAATGTGTTTATGGTCTCAATCGCTAGTTTAAAGCCTTCTTCAATGCAGTATGATGTTCATTTGTGGAATTTTGGCCTCCTTGATTTTATATTTGACGATAAAGCAGGGTATGCATTAGGGCGTGGCTACGTCGTGGTTGACAGGTTGGTCGGTTCACAGGTTCAGGCGACGCCTGATGCCCACATAAGTAGAATCCGTGTAGAACAAGTGCAACATTGCATCAGTAAGAACAATGCATCGCTTCAATATGTTATCAAAAGAAGCCTTGCAGGAGTTATAGTTTCATTTGACAATAGAGGAAGCTCCGCACTAGGCAGAGCATGAAAAAATTAACAAGAACCCAGATTGGTCCTCTCCACGGAAATCTTTAGTAAAAGGCGAAAGATTTATACGATCTGAAGAGAAACGTGAGTGTACTGCCCCTTTCTTGCCACTATGGGGGTACTCATTCACTTACATACACCCTGCTGTGACGGTGGCACTTCAATCATGAACTAGTCTATAAATGACAGGAACGTCTGTCTGTCTGTCTGTTATTCGCACATCTCTCGAACCGTTCATCTGATTTATTTCAAACTTGACAGGTGTCTTGCTACGGGCTCCAGTAAGTGCGGTGCCAAGTTTGACGTTGTTTGGATAAGGAATGTAAAAGATATAGATACATATATGGGTAAAAGAAGCACGCATTTGCTGTTGCCGCTTCAGCCGCTGGCCACTCCCCCTCTCACACAGCACACTGAGCACAGCGCGGGACCTAACGTGCGCTCTTGCTTGCACGCTCCAGATTTTGCTGGCGTCAAAGAACCGCTATATTGATTAGAATTTGGTCGTCTGAATTTGTAGTGAAAACACACGCTAAAACCGATTATGCACAGGCACTAGTAGGATACTTTATATTTCACATGAATAGAAGCCCCGCAAATAGCAGGGCATCAAAAAATTCATAAAAACTCATGTTGTTCCTCTCCACGGAAATCTTTAGTAAAAGGCGAAAGATTTATACGATCTGAAGAGAAACATGAGCGTATTGCTTCTTTGCAGGAACTGTAAGGGGAGTCTGTCACTGATATACAGCCTTCAGTGAGGGTGCTGCGGATCGTCCAGGCGGGGGTTTCCGGTCCTCTGAAATGAGGCCGACGCGGAAGTAACTTACAACTGCATTCTATCAAAAGGCCACCAGGGGGCCACCGTTTTGGTGTCAAAAGGACTTCCGTCTCAATACAAGTCAATGGAGAATTCACCAACTTCTCACTTGATTTCTAACCTCAGTAAACGTTTCCAAAATGTGTTTATGGTCTCAATCGCTAGTTTAAAGCCATCTTCAATGCAGTATGATGTTCATTTGTGGAATTTTGGCCTCCTTGATTTTATATTTGACTATAAAGCAGGGTATGCATTAGGGCGTGGCTACGTCGTGGTTGACAGGTTGGTCGGTTCACAGGTTCAGGCGACGCCTGATGCCCACATAAGTAGAATCCGTGTAGAACAAGTGCAACATTGCATCAGTAAGAACAATGCATCGCTTCAATATGTTATCAAAAGAAGCCTTGCAGGAGTTATAGTTTCATTTGACAATAGAGGAAGCTCCGCACTAGGCAGAGCATGAAAAAATTAACGAGAACTCAGATTGTTCCTCTCCACGGAAATCTTTAGTAAAAGGCGAAAGATTTATACGATCTGAAGAGAAACGTGAGTGTACTGCCCCTTTCTTGCCACTATGGGGGTACTCATTCACTTACATACACCCTGCTGTGACGGTGGCACTTCAATCATGAACTAGTCTATAAATGACAGGAACGTCTGACTGTCTGTCTGTCTGTCTGTCTGTTATTCGCACATCTCTCGAACCGTTCATCTGATTTATTTCAAACTTGACAGGTGTCTTGCTACGGGCTCCAGTAAGTGCGGTGCCAAGTTTGACGTTGTTTGGATAAGGAATGTAAAAGATATAGATACATATATGGGTAAAAGAAGCACGCATTTGCTGTTGCCGCTTCAGCCGCTGGCCACTCCCCCTCTCACACAGCACACTGAGCACAGCGCGGGACCTAACGTGCGCTCTTGCTTGCACGCTCCAGATTTTGCTGGCGTCAAAGAACCGCTATATTGATTAGAGTTTGGTCGTCTGAATTTGTAGTGAAAACACACGCTAAAACCGATTATGCACAGGCACTAGTAGGATACTTTATATTTCACATGAATAGAAGCCCCGCAAATAGCAGGGCATCAAAAAATTCATAAAAACTCATGTTGTTCCTCTCCACGGAAATCTTTAGTAAAAGGCGAAAGATTTATACGATCTGAAGAGAAACATGAGCGTATTGCTTCTTTGCAGGAACTGTAAGGGGACTCTGTCACTGATATACAGCCTTCAGTGAGGGTGCTGCGGATCGTCCAGGCGGGGGTTTCCGGTCCTCTGAAATGAGGCCGACGCGGAAGTAACTTACAACTGCATTCTATCAAAAGGCCACCAGGGGGCCACCGTTTTGGTGTCAAAAGGACTTCCGTCTCAATACAAGTCAATGGAGAATTCACCAACTTCTCACTTGATTTCTAACCTCAGTAAACGTTTCCAAAATGTGTTTATGGTCTCAATCGCTAGTTTAAAGCCATCTTCAATGCAGTATGATGTTCATTTGTGGAATTTTGGCCTCCTTGATTTTATATTTGACTATAAAGCAGGGTATGCATTAGGGCGTGGCTACGTCGTGGTTGACAGGTTGGTCGGTTCACAGGTTCAGGCGACGCCTGATGCCCACATAAGTAGAATCCGTGTAGAACAAGTGCAACATTGCATCAGTAAGAACAATGCATCGCTTCAATATGTTATCAAAAGAAGCCTTGCAGGAGTTATAGTTTCATTTGACAATAGAGGAAGCTCCGCACTAGGCAGAGCATGAAAAAATTAACGAGAACTCAGATTGTTCCTCTCCACGGAAATCTTTAGTAAAAGGCGAAAGATTTATACGATTTGAAGAGAAACGTGAGTGTACTGCCCCTTTCTTGCCACTATGGGGGTAGTCATTCACTTACATACACCCTGCTGTGACGGTGGCACTTCAATCATGAACTAAGTCTATAAATGACAGGAACTTCTGACTGACTGACTGTCTGTCTGTCTGTCTGTCTGTTATTCGCATATCTCTCGAACCGTTCATCTGATTTATTTCAAACCTGACAGGTGTCTTGCTACGGGCTCCAGTAAGTGCGGTGCCAAGTTTGACGTTGTTTGGATAAGGAATGTAAAAGATATAGATAAATATATGGGTAAAAGAAGCACGCATTTGCTGTTGCCGCTTCAGCCGCTGGCCACTCCCCCTCTCACACTGCACACTGAGCACAGCGCGGGACCTAACGCGCGCTCTTGCTTGCACGCTCCAGATTTTGCTGGCGTCAAAGAACCGCTATATTGATTAGAGTTTGGTCGTCTGAATTTGTAGTGAAAACACATGCTAAAACCGATTATGCACAGGCACTGCACTAGTAGGATACTTTATATTTCACATGAATAGAAGCCCCGCAAAAAGCAGGGCATCAAATAATTCATAAAAACTCATGTTGTTCCTCTCCACGGAAATCTTTAGTAAAAGGCGAAAGATTTATACGATCTGAAGAGAAACATGAGCGTATTGCTTCTTTGCAGGAACTGTATGGCGACTCTGTCACTGATATACAGCCTTCAGTGAGGGTGCTGCGGATCGTCCAGGCGGGGGTTTCCGGTCCTCTGAAATGAGGCCGACGCGGAAGTAACTTACAACTGCATTCTATCAAAAGGCCACCAGGGGGCCACCGTTTTGGTGTCAAAAGGACTTCCGTCTCAATACAAGTCAATGGAGAATTCACCAACTTCTCACTTGATTTCTAACCTCAGTAAACGTTTCCAAAATGTGTTTATGGTCTCAATTGCTAGTTTAAAGCCTTTTTCAATGCAGTATGATGTTCATTTGTGGAATTTTGTCTGAATAAACACACTGTCTCAATAGGGTTTCCATGCCATTTTTAAGCTTTGGCTTTGAATTGGTCATAATTCTGATAGGTTGGTACGTTTTTGACCTGGTATTACTAATTTGATTTAAGATTAATTTTAGAAAATATGGATTAAGTGTGATTAAGTGTAAGTAAGCACAGGGGGGAATGCAGGAAACCATTAATCTAGCTCAAATAAAACTGAATAACTACAACAACTAAAGTTTCTCTGCAACATTTTGGACATGAGTATTTGAACTTACATTGTGACTCTTTCCCAAACCCTGCTTCCTCATATGGGGACATTACATTTTGGCTTTACTGGATCTCATAACTACTTGGATCTTGTGCCACCTAGTGGCCAAAAAAGCACAATACATCAAATAGTGTAAATACCTGATCTTGGCCATGTCAGTCATCAGCCGATCCTCAGACAAAAGTGGACCAAGTACAAATCCGTATCAAATTTTTTGGTTGAAACTTGTTTATTTATACTATAATAATAATATAATAATGTTTGTAGTTTTATATTCTGTACAAATGTGTACGCTACGATGTGCTAATTAGGAAGTACTACTCGTTTGAAGATGTTTGGACTTTATTATGAAATGCAAAGGGAAAGTGTAAAGGTTAAAAAAAACTAAAACAACATTTCACAAGAGTATAAATATTTATTGCTACAAATTAGTCTACATTGCTTTTATTTTTCAGTCTTATGTGATACATTCCCAGGGCCCATTTCTCTGTCAAAAACTGGAAGATTACTAAATGCACTATTAGGAGAAAACTCTGAGGTGGAGGATTTGTCTGATTGTGATGCTGATGAAACATCTAAAAGTAGTCTGACTTTTTTAGAAGACATGCAGGCTGCAGCAGATGGCACTGTGCTCAACTTTAAAGTGTATCAGTGTGCAAACATGCTGGGTTCACTGGTTCAGGAAGTAGAGGGACCTGGTTTGGTCATTGAACATCTGGCAAAAACTAAATAAAACAATGAAAAATGACAATGAACAACAAGCTGTTTTGTTCTTTGTTACATAATAGTAACTTTAACATGTCATTATCCATAACTTTAAAACCCAGACCTATTGAACTTTTGGAAGAAGAAATAACAAAGCACTCCTTTATAATAACATCTGGTTAAATTTATTAAAAACAAAATACACTTTTTTGTGTTGGGATTTCAGAAAATATACTAACTAAGTTTAATTTAACAAATCTGTGGAATATCTACAGTGTTTCAGAAACATCAACATCAAGCCTTCATTTGCTTTGGTTGTAAAAATGCAACAAAAATAAATCCTGTGCTTTTGCACTACACACAGGCATATCTTCCCTTGGGTACTGATTGTGTAAGACATAGAAATTAGGTTTTATTTCCAAAATTATACATTCATTATAACAAAAAACTAAACTTTAAATTACAATCATGTTTACAATTCATTCATAAGTAGGTTTGCATGAGGTCAGGCAGACTCACAGATCATTTTTAAAGAAATGAAACGACAGTGTTGTTTCAGTTTTAGGGTAAAACTTTTACAAAAGTGTTTCAAGTACTTTGTGTAGCTTCCCCTCACATCTTGTAAATGTCTGATGTAGATAGCAGGTGTTTATTTAGGTGTGAGTCCATTGGTTACACAGGTGTGGTGCTTGGTAACGGTATCCACCCAGCATGGTTGTGCTTCAAGCTTTGTATGAGTGTGACGCTGATATATGACACAAGTGTGATCAACTATGTGCGTTCTTGGTGTTTGTGAGCACGTTGGTTATTTTTCAGTCTTCTTTTTATGTTTCTCGTCACTCAGGTTGTGCTCTGCAAACAGATTTGGGTTCTCCGCCAACGTGGCCCGGACTTTCTTCTTCTCCTTGAAGCGACCGGAGTTGGAGACCTTGACGTGACGGCCTTTGGTGGCAGACTTATCTACAATCTTCTCCAGTCTGGCATTGAACTGACTGTCCATATTATGGTCTGGAGGGGGATTATTGTTGCTCGAGTGCTCTTTATTCCCAGTGTTGCTGCCATACTCGGCTGGGATCTCGTACAGGACCTTGGATTCAGACTTCTTTTTGCGTGAGAAGGTCAGCTTCCACCAGCTTGGGTCAGCCATGGCACCAACGGATACTGGAAGACTGACCTGAGAGGCACAGAGAAGACAATTAGGACCAAAGACATACTATAATAATAGTTATATCTATCCAGCATAAAATATATCATATGCAGTAGTTTGAGAAGGTTCCTCCTCAGCTCACAGTTTTATTGTGCCATCATATTTCAGATAATTGCTTCCTGCAAACATGTCGGGACAATTACATTTATTAGAGGGATCATATTCCCACCCTGAACAAACTTGTAGCTACTGTATATCACTTAGGACACTAAAGTGATGTCTCCCGTATTGTTTCTGAGAATTTGGGGGATTTTTTTATGAAGCTGAGGACGAGACGTTTACACCCTACCACTACATATACTAATAGCACATCACTATTTTATATATATCATGATTAGTTTTCAAGCCAAAATGCCAAAAAAATCTCAACATCCAACCTCTCAAATGTGAAGATTTTCTGTTTTTCCTCATCATATATAACACAATTTAATATCTTTGGGTTTTGGACAGTTGAAGATGTCATTGTGGCCTTTGAGAAAAACTGTAAATGTGTTTTTATTTTTCACTATTTTTAACATTTTGCTAAATGATCTGCAGAGGAATCAATCGTCTGAAGAAAAAGTCGTTGGTCTATAAATACAGTTCTATACTACAAGTGTTGTTAGACTTTTTTCCCTTCTACATGCACCTTGGAAGTAGGTGAAGTTGTGCCAGAAACCTCCACCCTGTATCTAGATGAATCACTCTTGAAAATAATCACTTGAGCTCATGCAGAACAGGCTTTTAATTCAACTTCACACTCGCAGTTTATTCAATAAAACAAATGGCAGTGTCTCTGGATTATCCTCTACCAGTCACACCTATCAGACCCATCCTTAGAGAGGAGACGGTGAGCATGAGTAGCTTCTTTTCATCCGTGCCACATTGGAGGTGTAACATAATGGCGGGGGGGACACCTGACACTCTGCTCTCTGCTGATAAATTAATGAGCATCTGAAGAAGAGTATCCTCTGTCCCTCCCATGTGATCTGATATGAAGTCGAAGAACCAAGCTGTTCTCTTAGTGATGCTTCAGGAGCTCAGAAACGTGTTATATAACAGCATCACAAAGTAACAGTAGGCCTTTAGATGATCTATTTATTTAATGTCACACACAGTAATTAGAATTCATGAATGCATGTCGATACACAGTCCACACCTCGCAACCACAATTGCTAAAATAACTTCCTTATTACTTGAGTACTTGAGTAGTAATTCATTCTTTGATTGTGACTTCAAGAGAATCATAAACAGGTGTGTGATACTGATTATAAAATATCCTAAAGGAGACATAACTCTCTCTAAGGATGGGTCTGATATTACCAGTAGAGGATAATCCAGAGCCGGAGTGCCATTTGTTTTATTAAATAAATTGCAGATGAATGGTAAGAGCATGAAGTTGCATTAAAAGCATGTGCTGCATGAGCTCAAGTGATTATTTTCTCTCATTCAGTTAAATGTTACAAATAGTGGAAAATAAAAAGACATTCACATTTTCTCAAAAGCCACAATGAGGTCTTCAGTTTACTTGCGTCATCTGACTAACTGTCCAAACCCCAAAGGTATTAAATTGAGTCATATATAATAAGGAAAAACTGAAAATCCCCACATTTGAGAGGTTGGACTTTGGCATTTTTGCGTGAAAACTAACTGAAACCATTAGTTGCTTTTTGTTATTTTTTTGTTATGATGTCAGATGTTAATTTGAGGTGATGGTGCAGAGAAATGCTCCCTGTTAATAGACATAGGCTGAACTGAGGGGCTTCATTAAAGGGTCAGTCTAAGATTAATAAAGAGTTTTTGAACTGTAAATGCAGGTACGTGTTATTCTCCTTTCATTAAACACACCTGGAAATACTCATAACACACAGAAACACCTGTGCTTTGATGTGGGATTGGCTCGAAGCCTTCTTGGTGTCTTTTTCCAGAGCTTTTCATACCGCTCCAACTCCCAACCCTCCATGTTTCCTGTCTGTATATTCAATGTTAACTTAAGTGGAAAAAAGGCAAAGTTTAGCAGAAGATTTTTGGTCTGCATGTATTTACTCATTGTTTTTTTGTTTTTTTGCATGATGCACACTGTTCCCTGAGGGTAATCTATCAAACAAAAACCCCTTCTATACTCTCTTATCGTGACATGCTATAACACGACGGGTTCCAGTTCATGAGGGCTGACAGGAACTACACACAAATCCTCTTTTGGCATGTCCATTTTATCGTGGAGCACCTATGCAAATACAGAGCACATGCCCTTTGCAGAAACACTCATCTTACTCTTATCTGAACCATGTGATGTTAGTCACCTGGCACACACAGGTAGTGCAAAGGTTCAAGACTCAGTGTTGAAAACAATTGGTGAGATTCCTGATGATAGGGGTTTGAATAGTTACGTTAAAGGTGTAATTGTACACTTTAAACACTTACATAAGAGCCTTTGTGCTTTATTCTCCTGGACCTTATGTTACATCTTGGCCCACTAGTGGTTAATTACGTTTATTTATGACCTTACACTCAGGTAACAGGTAGCCTTGCTGACCAAGAAGAGCTTTTACAAGTTCCCCAGAGGCTGAAAAACCATCTAAGAGGGACCAAACCTTATGTACTTTTACTGTAATACTTTTTATTTGTGTATCAGAACTTAGTTTTTTCTTCTTTCCTCTCCCATTAATCATCTCACGACCCTTCAGATTTACCTGCTGACCCTTTGGAGGGGCCCCACCCCTAGGTTGGGAACCACAGGACTAAACTAGCTAACTGTATATAAAGTAGTGTAAACTAGCTCCACCTCCAGCAGCTACAACAGTAACATGCTGCTCTAACACTGATGCTTCACTATTAATAATCTAATGATGTCATATATAATAATATATCAGTCAGAGGACCAAACCACTACTTTACTGTAATACTACATACTACATCGCTCATAATACTGCAGTACTTTTACTGTAATACTCTACTTTGTAACTACATCAAGCTCTTATAGCTCTTCTATTTTTCTTGTTTTCCCACTAAATCCAAAATTAGTTCCTCCTTTTTTTCTAGCTGAATCCACCAACATAATATTGTTCAGTCTTTACCAACAGACAGGTTGCTCCTTAACTAACGTTTGCAGAGCATTTACATAGTATTGTTGACTTTCCATCAGCCAGTTTCTGCAGAACAAACTTACTAAAGAGGCCGGAGCAGCACTTTCACACCATGTTAAGTAAGAGAACATAGCGGTACAATATGCACACATATTTCTTTTAGTATTCCATGTTTGACTTAGATGTGACCTTTGAGACAAACACAAAAAAAGTCCCTGTTGACTTAAAGGAGGCCCTCCATAGTTCTCTTTTAATAAGTTACCATGTATTCTGTTATGTGTGGGTGAGCCGCTCAGCAAAGCCTCAGAGATCACAGCAAGGGGGGGAAAAGGAACACTGTGGTCACATTTTGGAAATCACTAACCAGCTGCAAAGCCTTTCAGTAACACAATGTTTGAGCTGGAGGGAGAGAGAGAGGAGGCTCCAAGGGCAGCGAGGACTACACCGCCCTCATAACTGAGCTGAGGGTTCATGCATGAGATTCTCGGGTTTCGTCCCCGTGTGCCAACAAGTGCAAAGTTGAATGAGTTGCTGAAAGGATGTTGGATGTTTATAATAATATAATAATGTGTAATATGCATCAAAATTAGTGTTTATAATTCCTTTTTAGTTGTTTGCTCTCTGGACATTTACACATGCTGTCACATCTAGATTACAAGCGATACTGTATCTTTATAATTATATTAACAATTAACATGAAAAAAATAGGTTTTGAAGTGATGAAAGTTTAGTTTTGTGTGATTTTAGATTGAGAAATGTGTTTAAATCTCACTCAGACAGCGCCACCAGCTAAAACATTATTAAGTTCAGCAATTACATCAGTTAATATAACCTGAATTAATCAATAAATCATGTTATAATATATCTAAATCATGCTGTTTTTTTTAATATAATGACATTTTTTAATATTCTAATTCTAATGTTTATAATATTTAATTTAAAGTCAGACACTGAATGACAGTCTCCATCTTTTTGGGGTTCCAACTAATAACTATTTGCATCATGTTTTGTCTTTATGGCATGTTGTTGTCTTCTACCTGTCATTTTTTAACCAACAACTTAACTGGTTTCAGAAGATCTCGCCAAAGGACAACAGTTGAAAATTAACCAGCTGACTAACACAGGCACATTAACAGAGATGGTGATTAATTTGCATTTTCTTTGATAAATAATAAATGAAATGCTTATCACAGTTGGCTGTAGTCCAACGTTTGTCAAAGCAACAGTCCAAAAAAACACTTGAATATTCAATTTACTGTCATAAAAGACAATAAATGCAGCAAATTCTCACATTTCAGCCCTAAAATCACTAAATATTTGGCATTTTTTGATTGAATAATTACCTAAATGATGAGTTGCTGGTTTATTTTTTTGTTTTCTTGATAAAAGTTGGTGGACATTAATCGAAAAAATGTCCAGACTTTATCATTCTGTACTTAACGAAGTCTGACATGTTGCTTTTTTAAATAAATATATGACATTTAAGAGCCTTGAATCACCAATTTTTTTGCTTGAACAATGACCTAAATGATCAGTTGCTGGCTAGTTAATTTATTGCCAAGTTGTTTTCATGATAAAAGTTGGTAGAAATAAGTTCCAGACTTTATCATTCTCTAGTCAACAAAGTCTGACATGTTGCTTTTTTAAATAAATATATGACATTTAAGAGCCTTGAATCAACAATTTTTTTGCTTTTTTGCTTTAACAATGACCTAAATGATCAGTTGCTGGCTAGTTAATTTATTGCCAAGTTGTTTTCATGATAAAAGTTGGTAGAAATAAGTTCCAGACTTTATTATTATATACTTAAAGTCTGACATATTGCATGTTATAAATGTATGAGAAAGTTGCCAATACGTTCAATAATTAGATTGCTGTTACTGGATCTTATGTGAGGAAAATATGCATTGTGATACTTGTTATCAGGCACATAAACCTAAACAAGAAGCGGAATGTTAGAGACATGAAATAACTTTTAGGTGCACAGTAACACATATGTTTTCTTACCTTGTTAACAACGAGCTGGCTGAAGGAAGATAGTCTCAGATGTGAAACTGCCCCGCCATGTTTATAATTCATCAACTCCTCTCTCTCTCTCTTTCTCTCTCTCTCTCTTTCTCTGTGTGTGTTTTTTAATTCTTCTTCTCAGGTGATCACGCACAGGTGCAGCATCTCTTCCTCTCTGCCTCTCCCTCACCTTGTTCCTCTGTACCCTTGACTCCGCTGTATAGCACACACCCTCCTCAAACACAAACACACACGCATACATACACACACCTTAAAGCCCGCCCAGCTAAGTAAGTGCATGAGTGACTAAATGTTGCAGCAGCCATGTGATTTTAGTGAGACCTTTATCTTCAGAGTTAATGTGAACTTAAAGAGGTGAGAAGCTTTTAAAAACTGCAAATAAATTCCGCCTTTATCTGCCTCACTTTTAAAGAGTGATCCTGTTTTAATGTGAAATTTGGATGCAGAATAAAGCCCATCTTTGTGTTTTAGTTTTTCCACTCCTGTTACACAACTCTTAAGTAATGACACAAAGCTGGAGAGAGAGAGAGAGAGAGAGAGAGAGAGATAGACAGACAGAGACACAGACAGAGAGAGAGAGGAGGGACTCTAATAGGTCATCTGATTGAGGTGAGCGCCCCTGATGTTTTGCATGGGTTGCGTAAAATCACAGACAGCGAATGGATGCTTACTTTGCAAGTTTGGTTAGCAGTCAAATGACCTCAAATTAGGTCACTTTAGACTTTCTGCTGCTGCTGCACTTGGAGGGATTTAAAGGGAGTGTTGACATATGTTTTTAAACTTTTGTGCAGCTTGGACTTCACAAACAACAAAATTGGTGATGTTAGATGTCTGTTAAACAAGGTAAATGTTCTAAAACTTGAGGTGAAATGAGGAAAAATGCTCGCAGAAATTCAGCAGCCAAGGCTTCAACCTCATCTCTATTTCCCATCAAACTGACGTCACATTGTTTGCATGTGTCCATAAACAGCTGTTGTTTCTTCAGCCTTTGTTGCTATAAGGTTGTTTTATGGGTTGTTCACGTTGTCTTCTCTCATATTTGAGAACTGATTTCGGCTCAAACATGTTCGGAAATATTTGAGAAGTTGACATTTTTAATAAAGAACAAGAAAAATTAATTAAATCTGCTACTATAGTTTGTTTATGTAGCTTCTGGAGCTTCCTGAAGCTGACCAATCAGGTCAGAGTGGGCTCATCAGGAGGAGGGGGGCTTCAAAGAGACAAGGAGCCAAAACAGCCTGTTTCAGACAGAGGCTGAACTGAGGGGCTGCATAAAGGATCAGTAGAAGATAAATATGAGTTTTAAAAGGAAATCATGCAAAGATATTCCAGTAAAGCCCCAGAATATAAATATAGAGCTGGAATGATGAGAGAAAAAGTCCAAAAACTGAAAACACATTTATGTATCAGAACTTAGTTTTTTCTTCTTTCCTCTCCCATTAATCATCTCACCACCCCTCACATTTATCTGCTGACCCTTTGGAGGGGCCCCACCCCTAGGTTGGGAACCACTGTACTAAACTAGCTAACTGTATATAAAGTAGTGTAAACTAGCTAACTGTATATAAAGTAGTGTAAACTAGCTAACTGTGTATAAAGTAGTGTAAACTAGCTCCACCTCCAGCAGCTCCAACAGTAACATGCTGCTCTAACACTGATGCTTCACTATTAATAATCTAATGATGTCATATATAATAATACTGTAATACTGCATACTACATCGCTCATAATACTGCAGTACTTTTACTGTAATACTGCATACTACATCACTATAATACTGCAGTACTTTTACTGTAATACTGCATACTACATCACTCATAATACTGCAGTACTTTTACTGTAATACTGCATACTACATCACTCATAATACTGCAGTACTTTTACTGTAATACTGCATACTACATCGCTCATAATACTGCAGTACTTTTACTGTAATACTGCATACTACATCACTCATAATACTGCAGTACTTTTACTGTAATACTGCATACTACATCGCTCATAATACTCATGCAGACAGGTGTAGTACAACAGCGCCCTCTACCTGCAGACTTCAGCTCTGCACCAATGAGGCTCTCAAACATCCACCAATCAGCTGCAGCCATCAGTATACTGAGCTGTGATTGGTTGGATCTAACATCGCCTCCTCTGACTGGCTCCTCTTCTAGTAACGTGTCATAAACAGTGCAGCAGACCAGACGGTGACAACAATCCTCCATAAAAAGCCTTTGAATGAACTTTTAATGGAAATATAAATCATTGGAAGTGGTTTTGTTTTGAAGAGGAGAAGAGACGATGGAGGTGAGCTGAAAAAAACTCTCTCTAACTTTCACATTAATGTAGATATTCATCTTTAAGCATGATACTGCTAGAAAAATGGGGAGTTAAAGTATATACATTACCATTATTTTAACTGTTTTCTTGCTTCCAACAGAATATTAAAAACCTTCCCATCGACATACAAACCAGCAAGCTTCTTGGTAAGACACATTAATCAAATATGAGTCTGTTTATTCTCTGTGTGATATGTGTAATAATTAAGGGCTTAAAACAACAGTCAACTGTCCATTTTTCTCCTGTTCATACTGACTATTAAAATGTCTGAGTCCACACAGTCATTATAAAGTAGATGATCAGCTTCTATTGAGCTTCATCAGTCTGAGTTAGTCATATCAAGTGGATATCTGACACATTTACAGTCTTTTTAGCATCAGATTCCCTCTTAGTGTTTCCTGTTGAGCTGTGGTGGAAGTATAGTAACTAAAAGAGACTTTGGTACTAAAAACACTGTAACGTTGAAACATAGAAGATGAAGATTTGACTCATTTGGACGACTGAAGCTTCATATTAGCTTCAGAGTTTTTAGTATAATCTGCATTACAAAATGATTGCATAATTGTAAATAATACATTAGGTTGTGTGAAATAACATTGACAACAATACAACACAGTATGAAAGAAAATGTAACAGAACAGAAGGGAGAAAAAGAAAACATATGGAAAGACAGCACCTACAAAAACAACAACAAGAAGAATAGATATAAGAGAATGACAATAAATATACAAGATTAGTTTGGAATCGCCGGTAAATCTAGTCGCTTAACATGAGAGAAAAAAAGGATTCAACATTGCCCAGAATTTATTTATCGACCCCTTCAGTGTTTGTTTGATTTTTTCCAGCTTGATGCAGTTTAAAATATCTTTAATCCAAAAGGCATGAGATAGAGGTGCACGAGATTTCCATCTGAGCAAGATTTTCAAATCAACTTTTAAACACACTTGTTACATAGAAGGAGGACTGTGGATTTAGTCGTCCATCACTTCAATTGTAAACATTATGAAGGGATCTTCTAATGGTCAGTATGAACAGGAGGAATCATTACAGCAAGAAAAACAAGCTTCAGTTACTTTAAGACTTAGAAAATTATGAACCCCATCTTTTTAAATCCTTCTCCGTCCACAGACTGGCTGCTGGATCGACGTCACTGTAATATGAAATGGCAGAGTGAGGTGAAAGAGATCAGAGAGAAGATCAACGCTGCCATCCAGGACATGCCTGAGAACGAGGAGATCAAGCAGCTTCTTTCTGGCTCCTGTAGGTCTCGCCAGTTTTTTACCTCTCATCTTTTATTATTATTAGTACTACTACACTGAAGTCGCAGTAACATTTTACTCAGAGATAAATCCCTGATGAAATATCCAGACTGTTGCTTAACACTTATCACAGTTTTTAAGAAATGTCTAGACTCCTCAAAGACTCTTAACTATATCAGTTTTACTTGAATATAGCTGTAGTATTTCTCACTATTTAATACTTAAATCTACAATAGTACGTTCATTTTTTCTTGGGTCATACAGAAGAAGAAAGGAGATGTGTCATTTTCTAAATCCAGATGTTAAAGCAACTCTTACTGACTCAGGAATACCTTAAAAACTACTTTTAAGTGCCGTCAAACAACATCTCAGGCTTTTAGAAGCAGAGTAGAAGTTTCTGGCAAACCTTCACCTGCTTCTAAGATGCACAGAGAAGGAATATAAAGTCTAAAAAGAGGTCAAAACTCCAGCAACTGTTGTATTATATTTATATAGAGCAACTTTTACTGTTAGACCAATGCATTTTAAGTTTTGACCTCATTAGTCTCATTAAATATTGTCTTGGATTCCTATTTTTCTGACAGCTTTCTAACTCTAATACAATGATAATAAACTAGAAAATCAGCCCTTTTTCTGTCTATGATTAATGGAATAAGTAGCCTAATCTTTATTTTTCTATTGATAGATATTCACTACTTTCACTGCTTGAGGATAGTGGAGATACTGAGAGGAACAGAAGCTTCCTCTAAGAACATCTTTGGCAGATATTCATCTCAGAGGATGAAGGTGAGAAGCTGCTGCAAGCCGACACAAATCCATGACATTTGAGATAAGATTTGAGATTATAATTGTGTTGTTTTTGTTGTTGTTTACAGGACTGGCAGGAGATCGTGACCCTGTATGAGGCAGATAATGTCTATTTGGGTGAGTGAAATTAAAAGATAAGACATATCCTAAAAGTTTAGGATCTATCTTTAATCTGAAACTGCTCCTTTTATATTTTGATCCACCAATTCACCAAGACCATTTTACCTGTTGTTAACTTCATCTCAGCATCCAATACACTGTCAGTTTTAATTTTATCTGTATTTTACATGAATGAAAGACTCTAATAAGCATTTTCCAACACTGAATCTGACACCCAGACTTGTTTTTGTTATCCTTACAAAAAAAAAACGTGAAGCTTGGAAACCAATCAATCAATCAATCAATCTTTATTTGTATAGCGCCAAATCACAACAAAGTCATCTCAAGGCACTTTACACATAGAGCAGGTTCTAAACCGTACTCTTCAGGTTTTAATTTTAAAGAGACCCAACATTCCCACATGAGCAAGCACTTAGCGACAATGGCAAGAAAAAACTCCCTTTTAACAGGAAGAAACCTCAGAACCAGACTCAGGCTCAAAGTGGGCGGCCATCTGCCTCGACCGGTTGGGGCAGAGGGGAGAGAGAGCAAGAATAGGAGAGAGAGAGAAGCACATAGAAATTAAACATTGAAGCTAGAAGGTCCGGGACTGGAATCTGTCATCCGGACGTCTACAGGCCCAGATTGTCTGTGAGACGAGAAAGCACAGACAACTCCGGGGAAGAAGTTTAGGTTATTGAATGCATTAATAGTACATGAATGTTAATGGATATAGATGGATGGATAGAGAGAGAGAGAGAGAGAGGAGCTCAGTGCATCATGGAGGTAGGAGTCCCCCGGCAGTCTAAGCCTATAGCAGCATAAACTAGGAGCTGGCTAATTATAAGCTTTATCAAAAAGTAAAGTTTTAAGCCTACTCTTAAAAGTAGAGAGGGTGTCTGCCCTCCGGACCGAATCTGGGAGATGGTTCCACAGGAGAGGAGCCTGATAACTGAAGGCTCTGCCTCCCATTCTACTTTTAGAGATACTTAAACCAATGCTGATACAGATATTAGGGAGTAAACAAAAATCTGTTATCGATATACTGGCAAACAGAATATATAGATAAACGCCCTTTTTTTTTGTAATGATCCCTCAAATGTAATGAAGGTGTGATATTTTACAGTTTAACATCAGTGCACTAAAACAGTAAACGTATCTAGGAATTTAATTTGTACCTGTGGACCTTCAGTCTTAAGTGCAATACTATTTATTTTAGTTTAGTTTTTTTTAAGACCATTCTCTAGTTTTTACACCATTTTATTTTATTTTATTTTAAACTATTTACTCCCCCTTTATGATTGTTTATGTTGTCTGTCCTATTGGTTTGTTATTGACTAGTGAACACATGTTTCAGATGTAACACTCCAAATCTCGTTGTATATTCTTGTACTATGACTATAAAAGCTTTCTATTCTATCTATGAATTTAATATAACTTAAAAGAATGTATATATATCGGCACATATTGGACAACATATTTACCAATACCAATATATCTGTGATACCTGTCTCTACCAGCTCTAGAAACTAAAGAACTGCCTTTTTATACATTTCTTTAATAAAAATAAATCTGCCGTGTGTCCCAGCGGAGGTTGCCAGCCTGCTGAGCCGCAACGTGAGCTACGAAGGTCCGGCTCTGAGGAAGCAGCTGGCTAAAGCCCAGCAGCTGCAGCAGGAGCTGAGCAGGAGGGAGGTGGAGTGTCAGAGCTCAGCCGCAGACCTGAGGGAGCGCTACTACACCGCCTGCAAACAGTACGGCATCAGAGTGAGTGCACACACACACACACACACACACACACACACACACACACACACACACACACACACACACACACACTACAGATCATTAAAACCCTGTGCAACACTCAGAAGGATGTGAGACAGATGAAAAGACACAAAGCTCGTCCACACGCCTTCATCATGCAGTTATTTGACTTCTTTCTTTTTGCTTCTTCTTCTTCTTCCAGGGAGATAACGTCCCTCGTGAGCTGCAAGCGCTGGTCAAAGACTTACCGGCCGTTCTTGACGAAGTCGGCAAGGACACAGCGAAGTTAGACAAGCACATCCAACTTTACACCGCTTTCACCAACTTTGTATGCGAGTGGTGAGTATAAAATCAATACTGATAACTGAACACTGTTCAAAACCAGTGTTACAAAGTACTTATTGATAGTTCTGATAAAAGTACAACAGGCAATTAATATTATAAAGGATCAAATTATAACACAGTAAAACCAACATTAGTCAAAACCATAAAATAGAGATAAAATATAGAATTGAAGACTATAAAAAGGATGAAATTGAGGATCTCAGGCAGCATTGAAGCTCATATGACACTAATAAGTCTATAATATACACTCACCTGCCTCTTTATTAGGTTCACCTGTGCAATGTAATTCAATCCAATAACAGCAACTCTGCTTTAAATTCTACTTTTATGTATTTTATATAGTTATATAGTCTACTTTATGTTTATTATTGAGCTCATAGTGGGTGATGGAGGTGTATTAGGATGCATTTTATATTAAATGGTGTTCCTAATATTTTGTCCACCCCATTAACATACATGAGAGGGGCAAAATAATAGGAACACCTGTCAATATAATGCACCTGAGTACACCTCCATCACTTAGTACGACCTTAATAATAAACATAAAGTAGAATTATCACCTTTTTTTGACATGTTATCTAATGAAGAGGCCAGTAAGTGTAGTTAGGACACAATATATACACAATAAATCTCTTGTGAAAGTGTATGAGTGCACATTCATTACAGCAGGTTTTTAAAAAGTATAAAACTCTTAAAATAAAGCCTCTCTGTTCTGTATAACTATCTTTTTTTTTGGGTCACATGTTCTGCTATTTGCAGGTCCGACTCGGTCCTGCCTCTGCTCACATTTGCCCAGAAGAAGGGAAACGCGACGTTTTATGAATGGAGAACAGGGAACGCCCCTACGGTCGTTGAGAGGCCCGTTGTAGAGGATGCAGCTCCTGATACAGTCACAGACGACACGGTTGGTTGTAGTTATCTTAAATCTATCTTTTTAAAGAAGCTTTTTATGTTAGATCTAAATTAACAAACCCTTTAGTAAAGGGTTTTTTTCTTTTTTCTAAATTAATACATTTGTGCATCTGTCCTGCATCTGATAAATTAGGCCTTAAATTTAATTACCACAGCTACTGAACAGATTTCATTGTTAGGATGTTTGTATAATGCAGCTGCAGGACTTTTTACCTAATGTGAGTTATTAAACAAATGTCAGAATAGGTCAAAGAAATCTTTTTCACTGCTGATTTTTGTCTTATTTGTGTTTCTCCTGCTCCAGATTGATTGGGGTGACTTTGGTGCAGGAGCAGACAGTCAGGGTGTCACCTCTGCCATCACAGTGGAGGACGGGGTCGACTGGGGAATCAGTCTGGAGCCGAGCTCGGAGGTAAGACACCTGTTAACACATTAACATCTTCAGTTTATACGCATAGATTTAGCTCATCTTTAACTGTTAATATCTAGATATTGAAATAAGTAAGAACAATCTCTACAGAAAAAGTACCAATTATAGGTTAAATGTTATTAAATCAACATTACATTTAGGTCAATGATGGGATTTTTGTGTCCATGTGGTTTAGTCAAATTTAAAGGGGTTAAAATGTGAAAATAAACGTATGAATAACTTTCCACACATTCCTTTTTTATGGACCCAGCATCAAATTTCTGCTTTTAATCCATTTTGAGAGAATATATTAGAGGATTATGGCAAAAATGTCTAAGTGGTGTAACCATAAAAACTTTGTACCAAATAATTCAACTTGCTTAAAAACAGTAAATTCTCAATAAAACACCATATCAACTAGTTTGGCATGATCTTACATTATAACTTTATATTAAATAAAGGTAATGGAATACAATTGTTCTAAATATTACATTTACTCTGGTAACCATGGAGATCAGGAAACATTTACATTATTTAAATGAAGTCATTATTAGTATAAGCCCACTTAAATACACTGTAGGTGATAAGATATTTAATATTTATCATTCTTTTGTGGTTACACCATTTGACATTTTCAGGAGCATTCAGTCTTACTTTTGGTAAAAAAAATGGTGCAAATGTCATTTCAAATGATATAAAACCAACAAAAATACTAAATGTACATTTTAACAAACCTGATGCTGCTTTTAAAACTATCTTTTAACATATTTTTGAATTGCTCATCTCTCCAACCTTTATTTGTCACTGACCCATGAACGATATATAACTTTCTGTCGTCCTCCTTCAACAGGACGCTGGTGCAGGCAGTATCGACTGGGGTGACAGTGATGAAACTCCCATTGAAATTGAAATCGTAGATGCGGGCACAGACTGTGAGTACTTCGACATTTTGCCTTCAGCCAAAACTTCTCAGGTGTTAAAATGTTCTGTTAACTAAAGACGGGTGTGTGTCATCTCGTAGGTCCTGACGGTGTGGCGAGGGGTGAGGACGCTCTGAGTATACTGGAGAACTTTCAGTCACGCAGCCAGTTCATTGATGAGCTAATGGAGGTAAATGAATGAATATCTATCATTTACTGTCGAATTACACTTTTAGAGAGACTGTGCTTCCTTTTGATTTCTGTGTCAACTGAATATTTTTTGGATTATTTCTGTAGAAAGAAATAGAAAATGTTGAGTGGTGCCATAAGTTTAACTGTAATGTCTTTTAAATTTACTGGTTTTGTCCCCAAACTTCAAAACCACACAAAGATAATTCATTTAAATTTATATAAAAACTAATTCTAAGCTAATTCTTACATTTTCAAAACTAAAACCAATGCATTTTGTGTGATATATTACTTCATAAGAAAAAATTTAAAGAAGCATTATTAAAATAGATCATTTCAGCTCTATTAACAATCAATTAATCAATCAAACTTCTTTATTTATTGTATTATTTTATTTTATTTATGCAGTTCAAAGTGCTTTACAGTTGATTGACAAACTGATAAGTGACAACATAAAGATTCAAGATATTAAATAAAATAAATAAGACATAATTAAATAAATAAAAATAAGAGAGAATAAGGGAGAGTAAAAGAAATTAGGTTAAAAAATTAGGTTAAATAGATTTTAAAAAAGACAAAAGGGAAGTAGAATGAAATAAAAGAGATGAAGTTTAATAAAAGCTAGACTAAAAACTATGTTAGAAAAGATGAAAAATAACATGAATTAAATCAATAAGAAGTTAAACTTACAGACTGATAATAATATAATAGTGTAAAATAGACTGACTCACATCTGCACAGCATCATTTCAACACCTTCCTATAAAGTGTATTTTAAAAGCTCATCGAGGGACGAGCGTTACAAACCAGCTCAGGCTATAAATGCTGAGGTATGTGGTGTGAGTCATGCTCATATATACTTGTTATTCCCATATGAATAAACATTATATAAATAAATAAATGCAGAAACTGACAAATGAACAGAATAATGTTACAGTATGTGTGTGCTTACGTAAAGCTGCTATAATAACTATTTAAATGTTAATAATGGATTAAATGAGTACGTACTGTATATGTGACTTCAGGCCAATCATTATCCCAGGCAGACAGACAGACAGACAGGCAGGCAGACAGACAGACAGGCAGGCAGACAGACAGACAGACAGACAGGGACCAAAAAGAGACATGGATGACACCATATTTGGTCCAAGAACCAGAAAAATACATCCAAAAATCTAAATTATGTCTGTTTGATATGCTATATTGACTTACATGTATGCATAAATATATATACACATATATAAACATCATACATAAAAATACCCTCATGCACATACATGCATATCACAATCAAGAGATATTTTATTTATATATGTTTTACTCTTCCCACATTAAGCCTATTTATATATGTATGTGTATGAGGGTATTTTTTATGTATGTATATATGTGTATATATATTTATACATACATTGTAAGCCAATTAAGCATATCAAATAGACACAGTTTAGATTTTAGGCTGTATTTTTCTGGTTTATGGAGGCATAAATGAGGACTTTTCAATAGTGTTTTTATTTTATTTTTTAACTATCTCTTGTTTTTGTGATTTCTTAATAGTTTTTATGACATATTACTTTACATTATTCTCTTATATATGTTTTACTCTTCCCACATTTAGCCTATTTATATATTATGTATGTATATATGTGTCTGTGTATATATATATTTATGCATACATGTAAGCCAATATGGCACATTAAATAGACATAGTGGCTCCACCCATGTCTCTTATTTGATATCCCCCTTTGCCTGTCTGCCTGTCTGGGATAATAATTGGCCTGAAGTCACATGACCATATACCCAACCCATCTTGGTAGATTACCCCATGTCTGAATGCACATAATTGGTCATTTTGGTTACATTTTTACCCAATTTAAATACTACTTGTATTGTTGCTGGAGCTTTGTCTTTTTTGAGTTTTTTCCCTTCTCCATGCACCTTGTTAGTAGGTGAAGTTGTGCCAGAAACCTCCACTATATTTCTACAGTATATACACTGTATATGTGACAGGGGAAGATTTATAGCATCTTTCAGCTCCTTTAAAAAAAAAAATGGTTTACAGCCTGAAACTTTTACCTTTGGGGTTCACTAGTGTTGTTTTTCTGCAGTTTTCAGCATAAAAACAACCTGCTGTGCACTACCTGCTGAGCACTAAACAGCAGACAGACACAAAAGAGCATCTAGCAGCTAAAGAGACACATATTCCCCCTCAGGATTTAACCAAAATGTATTCTTATCAAATGTATGAAGTGATATGAGCGTTGTCAGCTTGTTTCTGCTGCCATCTGGTGGTCAGAAAGACGCTACTGCAGGTGACTTTAGGTTACATTTTTGTGGTTGTAATTAAAATTTAATATGTTTACATATAGAAGTGCAAAACCAGTTTTTGAGAACCACAAACGCCGCACGCTAGGGCCACAAGCTGTAAAATATTATGTGCAGAGAATTCCCAGTACTTGTTTTAACTTGCAGGGAGCGGCAGGTAAGCAGGCGGTGAAATTGAAAGTAACACCCAACAATAATAATAATAATAACTTAATTTGTTTAGCACTTTCAAATGATAAACAATACAATTATAAAGTGCTTCACAGATAAACAGAACACTATAAGCTTAAATAAAATGTAGGATAATATAAAAACAACACAAAACCACTCAAAGTCAATGTATAATAATATAATACAATTGTTCTAAATATTAAATTTATATAATATTAAAGTAATTATTAGTATAAATCCACTTTAATACACTATAGGTGGATAAAATATGTATAATTATCATTCTTTTGTGGTTACACCATTTGACATTTTCAGGAGCATTCAGTCTTACTTTTGGTTAAAAAATGGTGCAAATGTCATTTCAAATGATATAAAACCAACAAAAATACTAAATGTACATTTTAACAAACCTGATGCTGCTTTTAAAACTATTTTAAGATATTATTGAATTGCTCATCTTGCCAACCCTTATTTATCACTGACTCTAGTACAGTTGAACTGAAGTAAAAATACTACTATTGCACAGTAATAGTACAGTTTTGGTCATGTTTATGATGCTATCTTATTTATTCCACATGCATTTGTCACTGAGTTCACCCTCCCTAAAAAAAGTGACACTGGTTTTTGTGCAGCTGGAGATCTTCCTCACCCAGCGTATCAGTGAGATGAAAGAAGAGGCAGATGTGGTTGCTATGAGTCAGTTCCAGCAGGCTCCCTCCATCATCCAGGGTCAGTCCCGCGAACACGTCCAGAAGATGCTGTCGGTGGTGCAGGACCTCGTGGGCCGGCTGACCTCTCTCCGGATGCAGCACCTGTTCATGATCCACGCATCGCCACGGTACGCCGCCGCAGCCGATCGTAACAATATGAGGCGTCTTTTTATTACTGTATGGTCCTCGTGATGAGAGCAGCAGAGTGTTGATATTTTTTAAAAGCAAACTTAAGACCTACCTTTTTAATCTGGATTTTAATTGAATGTTAATTGAATTTTATTTGAATTTTATTTTATTTATTAATCTTAGTCTTCTTATTTAGTCTTTTATATTATTTGTTTGCCTATTTTATTACTTTGACTTTATTCTTTGTATTCTATGTCTGATTTTACTTCATCACATTTACTCTTTAGTTGTTTTATTATTTTATTTTCTTCTTATCTATCATCCTTTTTTCCCTTTTTTAATACCCCTCCTAACATTTCTGGTTTTACCCACTTTATTTTAGAGTGACTTTACATTTTATTATTTCTTTATTATATTTTATTAATCTTAATAATTTAATTTTTTACATTTTTATCCTTCCTGTGGTGTGTCCTAACTTCAGATTCATTAAAGTTATAAGAGCGTTTCCTCAGTTCCTGTTTTTATTAAGTCTTTATTTGTTATTTTGGTTATTTTTTTGACTATGTAAAGCACTTTGTGTGACATTACCATGCATGAAAAGTGCTATTCCAATAAAGTTGAATATGAATCTCAGTCAGAATAAATCAAATAATCTGATGTTACTTCAGCATCAATCTGGAAATCAAGTTAGGAGGAGAAAAAAGCAGAAAAGAAGGGACATTTACATCCTTTGCTTTACATATGTGCTTTTTCTAATTACTCTTAATATGAAATGTGTGTGTTCAGGTATGTGGAGCGTGTGTCGGAGGTGCTGAGGCAGAAACTGAAGCAGGCAGACATCCTGGTGTTGAAGGGAACAACGATGGTTGAGAGACGGCAGGAAGCCCTGGAGGAGCAGTCCAGACTGGAGCCTCGTGTGGACCTGCTGGGAGGACGCACCCGGGAACTCCAGAAACAGGTTATTAAATTAGTATTTGAATCATTTATTTATGTGCACAAGTTGGCTATGATAAAGCTACGAAGGAGCAGATGATCATTTTTCAGTCGAGGTTTTTTTGCAGCTTAGAAATCAATAAACCAAGGAAGCAGATAATCGTCACTTGTCATTCGATCGTTACATCTGTGTTAGAAAGCTTATAGTTGATACTTGTGACACCTTGTAAGGATGTCAGTAATAATGAGTATTACTGCAAATGATTATTAATGACTGACTTGTCTACTGTCGTCTGTTTCTTTGCAGATTGAAGCAGACATTTCAAAGCGATACCACAGCAGGCCTGTCAACCTCATGGGAGTCAATATTTAAAGATATAAGTATTTTGTCATGATCTGCAAGGAGAAATAAAAGTGGTATTTAATTTAAAGTCTTGTGCGTTCTGTCAAGATAAATCTTTGTTGGATTAACGCTGGGTAAGAAATCATTTTTAAACATTTTAAACAGACCTGATTTGACTGATTAATGAATTATTATTTGTTAATTAAACCTGTTTTAATGTTCGTATTTTAAGTTACAGTAACTTGTAACACTTATAAGATCCTGATAGTGTATATAATTGTATATAATTTAGAGTTACCTGACAAAATTCATTAACTGGGAAATGGTAAAAAATCTAAATGCAAATCTACAATATGTGACTCATGCATTTGTTTTGTATGAGTGCGTGTATAACATTATTAAATGCTTTTTTTAAATCATCCATTTATGAATGTATCCACTATATTCTTAGTTATGTGTTTTTATTGACAAACAAATCTTTCTTTATAGATCTTATATTATTTTATATCATATGAATATGCAGACCCTTGGTACTTGGTAAATTATTTACCTTTTACATTTTGAATAAAACAACAATTATTCTTGTGGGAGGATGAAAATAAAGCATCATTATCCTATTTAAATATATTTAAGCAGGATCATTTCTGAGCCACATTACTTATAACAGGTAAGCTTAAGATACTTTAAAATTGATCAGAAAACACAAGTAAACTAAAAATGTTGTTTTATATATTTATTTTAATAGCGTAAAGCAACCTTCTTGACACAGATTAATTAACTATATGATTTGTCTGATCCTCTCATGACCCCTCACATTTATCTGCTGACCCTTTGGAGGGGCCCCACCCCTAGGTTGGGAACAACTGGACTAAACTAGCTAACTGTATATAAAGTAGTGTAAACTAGCTCCACCTCCAGCAGCTACAACAGTAACATGCTGCTCTAACACTGATGCTTCACTATTAATAATCTAATGATGTCATATATAATAATATATCAGTCAGAGGGACCAAACCACTACTTTTACTGTAATACTGCATACTACATCACTCATAATACTGCAGTACTTTTACTGTAATACTGCATACTACATCACTCATAATACTGCAGTACTTTTACTGTAATACTGCATACTACATCACTCATAATACTGCAGTACTTTTACTGTAATACTACATACTACACCACTCAATACTGCAGTACTTTTACTGTAATACTGCATACTACATCACTCATAATATTGCAGTACTTTTACTGTAATACTGCATACTACATCAAGCTCATAATATTGCAGTACTTTTATTGTAATACTGCATACTACATCAAGCTCATAATACGTGTGTACTTTTACTTGTAGTAAAGTAGTACTTTTGACTACTATGAGTATTATGAGCTTGATGTAGTTAAAGTATTACAGTAAAAGTTCATAAGTACTATGAGCTCGATGCAATTAAAGTATTCTACTAGAGGTATTATGAACTCGATGTAGTTACTGCAATACTTCAATACTTATGTACTTTTACTGAAATAGGAGTTTTCATGCAGGTTTTTTACTACTTATAGTGTATTTTTATATTAATGCATTTTTCATTTACTTAAGTAAAACATCTGGACACTTTTTCAACTACTTTTGCAACATTACATCTTTAAAAAAAAAGTTGTGTAATTTAAAAATCGGGGATTTTCATCAGTCTGGTGATGAAAGCTTGCCCTTTTTACTAGAATGTTCTGCGCATGCGCAGTGCGGAAAGCGTGTGTTTGGTGTGAAGCGGCGCTGCTAGCGGCTAGCCGGGGCCAGCTAGCACCATTTCTGCAAGTCATGGTGGGCCATTCAATGAGCAAAGGCTGGAGGATGCAATACCGGACAACAACTGTGGAGCTCCTAACGAAACGGGATTTTAATTACAGTCATTAGGTAGGTCACAATTGACTTTTATTGTGGTGTGAATTAGTTGTTATTTTTTATCATGTGTAAGTATTATTAAAGAAAATACATTAACCGTTACGTTGATTTCAGTGATTTATCTTATTAAAACGTTAGCATACACATAAGACAGCTGTGCTGGTGTTTATGTGTGTGTCACCGGATGCTGTGACACGTCTTGTTTGTGTTATTAGTCACTTTTTTAAAGTACTTTGAACCGTCATTAGCTTCAACTTAGCTCACACAGGCTAGCAACGTATTTTAAGGGCTTGGTGGGAGATCCTCCAATAGTAGTTAAGTGTTTCCTTTAAGCCCCGCCCACCCATCTTATTTCTATTGGCTCCTCGCGTCTGGAGTCATGTGTCGTTGCCGCGGTCTAGCCTTGTGATTGGCTGGAAAATATGTCACTCACCTTTTCACCACTTGTTGCTAGGGAGATTGTTTGATGCTAGTAGACACTGTCACTTTATTTGTAAAAAGCAAGAAAAGCAAGTTATTTTATATATATTAATGGTGTATTGTGTGGAAAAGGATGGTTTAGACGTGTGTGATAAGAAGCAGCCAGGTGTTAAAATATATATAAGGTAGCTAAGGGTTTAGCCTCATAAAGGAGGAAGAAGAGGAAGAGGAGGAGGAAGGAGGGAGGGACCCTGCCTGCAAGCCTTCCTGCCTGCCTGCTGCTGTTAAGCTAACCCAGCCAAACCAGACTCGACTCCCTCATTCACCTTCAGCAGCACCCACAAGAAGTAGTTGTCCTGTCAAGGGTGGGGTGAAGCCTATAGCTCTCTCTGTAGTCTTTTGGGGAGGAGAGGATGGATGGAGGAGTGGCTGCAGCTGGGAGGGCTAAGCATGTCCTGATTTTCTCTCAATCTCCATAAAAGAAATACATGTGCTTTAATGCAAATGTTAGGTAGGTGATGATAGACTTTGTTTATGGTGTCTGGAGGGTTGAAATGAGTGTTTTTTGTTGTAAAAGTGCAATAATAATGTAATTTCTCACTCCTGTCAGGAAGTGGAAGACGAGACCCATATGAAGAACAAAGCTTGCAGCACAAACTGGACTCTGGCAGAAGAAGTGGAAACCCCAGCGTGGATCTTTAACACCTTTAAACAAACTTGTTTGTTGCCGAAGAAGAAGAAGACGACCCTTCCCCTCTCCGACTATCCCAAACAGTTTTTCATGTGTTTTTCTCAGTCCTCCAGCGCACGTGCAGAAGTAGTGAACCGAGCTAGTTGGCCCCGTTTTTGTTTTTGTTTTTTACTTTCACCTTTTGTTCCTTTGTAAAGAAATGCTTTACCTGAAAAAGTACTTCACAGAGGGCCTGATTCAGTTCACCATCCTTCTGAGTCTCATTGGGGTGCGGGTGGACGTTGACACCTATCTAAGCAATCAGCTGCCCCCACTGAGAGAGATCATCCTGGGCCCTAGCTCAGCCTACACCCAGACACAGTTTCACAACCTGCGCAACACGCTGGACGGCTATGGCATCCATCCAAAGAGTGTGGACCTGGACCACTTCTTCACCACTCGGCGGCTGCTGAACCAGGTGCGACAGCTGGATCGCCTCTCCGTGCCCAGTACCGAGCTCAGCACCTGGCTAGTGCATCGTGACTCGGAGACTGTGGTGTCCGCCAGCAGCCAGTCCAGTCCCAGCATTACCCTGGACAATGGGGCCGGCCTAGAGGACGTTAACAACCCTGACGCTACCCCGGCCATGAGGGGAGGAAGTGGAGCATCTGAATCCACGTACAACTTGAACGCAGCGGACGGCAGCCTGGGAGCCGTGGCCCCAGAGGGCAACCAGGAGCAGGAGAGCAGGAATGGCAACGACGACCTCACCAAAGAGGTACTGTAGCTGGTTTCTGCTTTCTAACACACTGGGGAGCATCTGTCAAAAAACCTACTTTTTGACAGATGCTTTTTGGCACTCATAATGAACAGAAAGATGCAGGAGTTTATATCGTATTTAGGTTAAAACAGGTGAGGAATTAAATGGATATAAATGTTTTATAGGTGAGGTTTTAAGATAAGCCCAGAGTGGGTTCCTACCTCACCTGCACATGTGTTTTATTTTTACTATTTTCTCTTGACTTTTATTTTACATATGTGCAAATAGGCAAGGCAAGGCAAGGCAGCTTTATTTGTATAGTGCATTTCATACACAGGGGCAACTCAGTGTGCTTTACATAAAAACAAACATTTAACAGTAAGAATCGGAAGCATAAAAACATACATTTAAAAAAACAGCAACCCAATTATAATATAAAATTAAAACAAAGTACTAAAACTAATACTAGTACTAGTAATAAACCAATTCTGGGTCTTCATGGTTGGGCTCATCCAAAGCCAAGTAGAAAAGCCCCTTTTCTCTGTCACTCTAAATCCCCCTTATAACAAGTTAAAATCAGTCAATCTGGTATTGTTTTCTTTACAAAGTTTTAGTGTATGTGGCAGCGTAAAACACGAGTGAACAGTAATCCTAAAAATGAAGAAGCAAAATCTATTTTTAGGTGACATTTCACACCAATATCATTCATGGTCCACACCCCTGGTCTTTTATCAGTGACTGATATTTTTAGTCAAACCAGTTGTGTCAGATTCGTCGCAGCTGTGATTCTGATCGCTGATTTAATGTATGTTTGAAATGCACGACGACTCCTTTTAGCGTCAACTCTTTTAAAACGGCACACATTTCTACTTTAATATACTTCTTTTTCTTTCTTAGTTTTAACTTTTAAGTTATCAGAGAACATCGAGACTGGACGGTCACGCTGATGCAGTGTTGTTAGGGGTCACACAAAGACATTGTTGGGCTGTAATGAGCCGAGACTTCTTTTTGGGTCACATGATAACCACCATGCCAAAGTGTTTGTGTCATGGTTGCATCATCTGACTACATTGCTGTTACATGATCTGCCCCCCTTTTGCTTTCCAAAAATGATTGACTCTTAACATAATAGCAGTACGAGCTTATAATCACAAATAAGTACATAATAGATCATTTCAGTCATACATAGCCCAGAGATGTTGAGTTTCATTTGTACCTTGCTACAGTATGAGCACTTACTTACACAATTATTAAAATAACTTCTCTCTGTATACAGGGCCATTTTTCAATGGTTACAATCTGTTTTTCCAGGACATTGACTTGATTGACATCCTATGGCGACAGGACATTGACCTCGGCGCGGGAAGAGAAGTGTTCAACTACAGCAACCGTCAGAAGGAGAGCGAGGAGGAGAAGCAGCCTAGCCCACCGGAGAACAAAGACGGGAACGAGGAGCAGCAGGAGAGCTGGAGGAATGGAGTGAATTTACAAGGAGCTCAGCCAGTGGACGGAGAGACTGGAGAGAGCATCCCTGAGCAGGTTTGTAGACCGAACAGCGCCTCCATTTCGTTTAGTGTTTAGTCCAGCGGGAGACGGCACATTAAACCACCTCATACTACATAAAAAGATGATTAAAAACTCATGAGCAGCAAACTGGTGATAGAAGATAATTTTGTCTGCTTGAAGATGAGTTTTTTTATTCATTAGGAGACATTTCCAAGTTACTTTCTTCTCACCAGTTGCCTAAAGACATTGAATTACGTTGCAGTTTAACGTAGGCGCAAAACACAAGCTCATTTACAGTATAACATTTATTATTTCAGAGGTTGACATCAAAGAGAAAAAAGGCCCCTACTTTTGTTACAACAGACCCAGTGACACTTACGGTAATGCTGATTTGACAAATGCAAACAGGCGATATTATATACTCTCATCATAGCCAAAAAAGATATTTAAAAATAAGGTAATGATTAGTTTGTTGTCATTGGTGCCCCTTGTTGGGTTTTTTCTATAGTCTCCGTACAGCTACTCCAGCAGTTTTAAGTAACATAGTTAGAAGAGCCCTCCACAGATTTAGTATTGCACTTCTCATATCTCAAATCCTGTTCAGGCAGGATGATCGACTATCTTATCATGATTATTTTTCATGTCGGTTCACTATTTTACAAGTTGACTGAACAGCTCAAACATTATTATCTGTCATATAATGACAGAAAAACAACATAAAAACATGAAAAACTCACATCGGTGGCATTAAAACACAAATGATCCCATAAATGAACGAGAGCAGGTGTTGAAAATTAGCAACAGTCTATTTGGACTTGTTTAAAATGGATATTTGCAGTAAAAACCAAACTCATTTCACAGCTGTAAAGCAAACAGTTGATGTTGTGTAGAAGCGTTGATAGCCGTCAGATTAACATGATGTGCAGGTGAGCTTCCTAGCAGGACGTTAAAACCTGCTTTAAACCATCTCTCACTCTCTGTAAAGGCAGATCAAGGAGACATTTTAAAATCGTTCTTAATCTAATATCGTCACATAGCACACGACCTACATTTGTTCTTTAAAATGTCAGAAAACACTGAAAAAATGTCCCATCAAAGTCTTCAAATTCCCAACAGTCCAAAATGATCCCATTCTTTATCACCATAGAAGAAGAAAAGCATAAAACTTCACAAATGTACGACACGATTAATCGATTATCAGAATATCTCTACACTCAGATTTACGATGTAAAGTTTAAAAAGAAGATCAAATCGATGCAGCAGACCCGGAGATATCGCATTTTTAAAAATCCATGCATTCCTTTTCAAAACCTGCAGCTCTACTTTATTCACTCATATTTGGGCGTGTTATGCTTGTAGCCGCCGGCCTTCAGACAGACGAGGAGCCACAGAGGTCTGGCTAACCTCACTTCTAGTCTATCTCCACACCCTCAGATTCTTGTCACTGTCAAACAAGTCAGGTGACGGATTACTTGATGCATTTAATTGGGTTTCAGACACAAAAGGCTTTAAACTACCATAGCACGCCCTAATAACTGTAAACTAGACTCGGAGGTCAGTCTTTAAAGGATTCACTCGCAGCTTTTAATTTTTATTACTGTGTGGAAACAATTAGAGAGATTTTTAAAAAGCTGCATTGCAGAACCAATCCTAAGTCTATAGGGTGGCTCTTCATACTGATATTGCAGTTAGGCCTGTTCGGATAGTTACGTTAACGACTTATAGCAGATATAACCTCTATAATAATCTTTGTGTTCACATGTATGTTCGTTGACTGAAGAGAGATGTGTGTCTTTCTTTAACACAGCAAAGGACTGATGTGTTTATGAACTACTTAACTCCTAAAACCTCCTTTTATGTGTGTGTGAGCCCCAACATGTAAAAATGGTTCCAGACTTTTGTAGAAACTCAAAATCCTCCTAATCCTCTTCACTCCACCTATCATATACTGTGTGTGTAGGGCTTCAAGTATTGTATAAGTTATAAAGGTGAAACTAGGAGACCTGGCACCTCCTAAATAGGTACATATGATATTTGAACCAATTATGTTAACTGCATTTGTGGCATAACATTGTCTTAAAATGACAATAATATAATTTATCGCCATTGTTTCTGGGACAATATATCGTCCAACAGAAGTAGTTATCATGACAGGTCTACATGCAGTACACTGAAGAGGAAAACAGGCAGAGAGCATCATAGCTGTTCAAGCAGCTACCTTTCATGTAGGAATCTCCAGACTTCAGTGGGCGGAGACTTAAGACCGTCTGGTGTTGTGAAGCTGCCTGTAAACATAGTTTAATGCAGTGGTCTCCAACCCTGCTCCTGGAGAGCTACTGCCCTGCATGTTTTAGGTATCTCCTCACTCTACCTCGTTATCAAGCAGCTGAGGCTCGTCAAAGGGCTTGATAACGAGTTGATTATTAGAATCAGGTGTGTTAGAGTGAGGAGATACCTAAAACATGCAGGGCAGTAGCTCTCCAGGAGCAGGGTTGGAGACCACTGGTTTAATGTGTAAAATTGGTGTACGTCTCCTTTAAATGTAATCGTTGTTGAACTGCTGGTGCACACACAAGCAGCATCTATGACAGGTTTTTTTTATAACTTGCCTAAATTAATTTAAAGCAATGATCCCTAAAATGTGGTTACTAAGAAATGTAATGGAGGCCGTGATATTTAACTTATAACTGACGTCAGAGCTCTGAAATAGTAAAACGTCACTGGGAATTTAATCATTATAAATAACTATGGATAAAAAAAACTACCAAAAAACATCTGTATGTATATTATTAACTCATGTAAATAGAAGTATATAACTTTAGTGAAGAAGAAGGATCAAACACACAGAAAATGCAACCTACATAAAGTTAATTATTGGACAACATACAGGCCGATATGATATATCTGTGATAGGCTGATTTTGACTGATATATCAGTTGGGCTCTGGTTAACATATATAATAATATGTTTACCAATCAGGCCGGTTTTTATTCTCTCTGCTGCTCTGGAAGCTTTGAGGTCTGAAAATACTCTAACACTTGATTATCTTAACGAGGAGATCGGACGTTGGTCAGCACAGTGATTCTCACACTGAGCAGTTAGAGGAATTGATAGGTTTGACCTTTTTTGTTGTTACTCAGCTCCCAGGACTCGGCTCACAGACGTCACTGTCTCTACAGGAATGCTTGCGGCTGTTGGAGGCCACGTTCCCTTTTGGAGAAGAATCTGAGGTAAAAACACACAATTCAAAAAGTTGTAGGATATTTATAGAACGCTTGCTGTGGAAAACGGTCAAATTATTAGTTTTTATTTAACGTGTATGTTGTTTTTGATCAGTTTCCAGCCCCGGTTGTCACTCCGGAGATATCAGTTTCCACTGAAGAAGTTCCTTCTACGTCTCAGGGCCTCACTGTGGCGCCACAGCTGCCCCCAGCAGAGCCACAGCTGGACCTGGAGCAGCAGTGGCAAGACATTATGGCCATCATGGAGCTACAAGTATGTCCTTCCTTTTAAACACCATTAATATAAACCATGTATTATAAATAGAGGAAACTAACGTGCGTGTTTGTGTTGAAGGCGATGGAAGTGAACAACAGCGACACGAGCAGCGGCAACGGCAGCGACACATCTGGGACAACAGAGTCCAACACGTCTGCAAACTTTGAACTTTCTAATCGCTCCACGCCCATAAACCAGGATGTCAGCCTCCACCAGGCCTCGCTCCCCAGCTGCAGCCAAGACTTCCCCCAGATTTTCAACACCCAGATAGACTCTGCCAGCATCACCCCGAGAACCACCATGCTCAGAGTGTCGTCCGGCAACTCCTCCAACATCAACTCCACGTTTGGAGCCACCAACCTGACGGGGATCTTTCTCCCGCCACACATCAACAGCACCAGTAACAACGTCACGTCCACGCCGATCCTTCCAGATCCATTCAGCAC